>NC_062279.1:80673866-81024081 GCF_902655055.1 Lutra lutra | reverse complement strand
AGGATGAGATACTAGACTTCAATAATTTTTAAATATAGTTCATATGAAAAGAAATGAGCATGTGAAAAATCAAATAACACTAAAAAACCCTAATACAAAATGTCATAAAAGTGATAGAAAACCTGTTCATATTGAAAATTACTACTGAAATCTTGAGTTGAAACCCATGCCATGCACCAATTTTGTCTTTCCTCAATATTTAATTTATCAGTACAATGATCTCAGCACTTGATTATGCTTATTCCCATTGAAAATGATATAATTTTCTCTCTCTTCTATTGAGCATGAGATGGCGCAGTCACTTTCCTTACATAGTTATAAACTCCTTATGGTTTCATCATTTTTATTAAGAACTACTAACTCCTTATGGTTCCTTAGTTTGTTAATTTAAAATATTTGTCACTAAACGTCACAATTAATGAATTTGAGTCCATGTTAGATGATTTTGGGGAGGATTTGAGGAAATAGGGTTTTGCTGTGGATCAGATGCAGGAAGCAGGAATAAGTCTATGATTATTTATTTATTTATTTACTTACTTACTTATTTAGATATGATTATTTATCCTCATACATTTATCTGGAAAGAAGACTAGACTGAAACTGAATCTGTAAGTGGAGAACCAGCAACAGGCACTCCTCTTAGGGACCAGAGAACAGTTTGCTCTTTTGCGGCTTAGGTAGCATTTATGTTTTTTCAACTCTCAGCTATGATTACTAGAGATCTTGCTTTTGTCTTGATTTATCCTGATCACAGAGGCATTTTGCCTGATGCACCAGCCTAGCTGATAGTAGCAGGCCAGTCCCAGATGTCAGGGCTGTTTTCTCTTCTTACACTTAGGCTAAATGAGGTTTTCCTGATCAGGTTTTTTTTGTTTTGTTTTTGTTTTCTGGAAAATCAAGTAGTCATAGTTGGACTAAGATTAGTCACTTGCTCTTTCTGTTGCAGGGTGAGTTGTTGAACACTCTTATGTGATAGCTGCTACCTAGTAGCATTTGAAGCAGGTCAGAATACACCTGCTAACTATGGTATAAGCAATTATTAGATACAAAATGATTATCAGTCCTTGACAGAAATCTTGACAGGGTTCTAGATTCTAAAACCCAGGGAATAGTGCCATCTACGTTTGTTTTGGAAAGTAAGATAACTTTTTTTTCCTTAGCTTAGTCATTGGTTCATGTGTTTTTCTTGTAGTACAGAAATGCAGCAAGAGCTTTTCCTGCAGTATAAATTTTCGTTAATTAGAGAAAAGTGAGGATGATATAAATTGTCCATGACCCTTGATAATGACTTTAGACTAGTCTGGAGGGCTTTCAGAGTAAAAGTTGTATTATTTGTGGTTTTTGCTACAAAGTCAAGTTTTGCACCATTTGCCAGTTGTATTATCTCAAATATGAACATTGCAGCTCATATATGTCTGAAGAGTTGCCCTTCTGAAAGTCTTTAAAAGAAGCATGTACATGCATTCTTTTGGAGATTAATGGGCATTTTGCCCAGGAAAATATAATCTTATAGATGATAGTCTTCAATATTTAAAGTCTCTAACAATGATTTGGAAATACAATAGATAAGAAAGCATGTGGAAGGCCCAATGAAGTCACTTATGGGAAAATGTAGCTAGAGAGGATAAAAGGATACAAGGCCACCACAACATTTGAAAGTCAGGTAAAGAGGAAGAAACAGCAAAGTATATAGAGAGAAAGGTCCTGGTGAGTTAAATTTTTAACAATCTGGAAAATACAATGTCAAAGAGTCCATAAGAGGAAGATTTTCAAGGAAGATAGATAGGGAATATGGTCAAACGCTGCTGGAAATCAAAATGGAGAGAGAATGACCACTGGGTTGTACAAAAGAGAGGCCAGGGCTATCTTGACAAGAACATTTCAGTGACTAGGAGGGATAAAAACCATTTGAGTGAAACAGTGATTGGAACAATAATTAGCTGAAAAGTACAATTCTTTAAAAATTCCAGGTAACATCAAATTACGAATAAGTCTAACAAAACTCCACAAAATCTATTAATAAAATATTAAGTAAAACTACCCAAATTATAAAAGATAAATTAAACAAGCTGAAATTGCTATTGTATTTGTTCTTTGATGAAATGACTTATCATAAGTATATCAATTTTTTAAGTATATCAATTTTCCCTAAGATAATTTATTCATTTAACTTGGTCCCAATAAATTTATTCCAGAATTGTTCATGAAGTTTTCTATGTTGACCCTAATATCTATAAAGAAAAAAATTAACTCAATTGCTTAAGCATCTGCCTTCAGCTCAACTCATGATCCCAGGATCCTGGATTGAGCCCGGGTCAAGTTCCCTGCTCAATGGCAAGTCTGTTCCTCCTTCTCCCTCTGTCCTTCTACACACTTGTGATCTCTGTCTTTCTCAAATAAATAAGTAAAATATTTAAAAAAAATTAACTTGCAACAATATGCAGGAAAATCTGAGGCAGAAGAATAATGAGCATAGATTAGTCATACAAGATAATAAAACATGTTATAAAACAAGAGGAAATGTTAGTTCTGGCCACAAATACTAGATATAACAGAAACCATACATAGTCTTAAATATATATGAATTGTTGGTTCCTGGTGAAAATAGCATTCTAAATCAGTGAGGTAGGTGAGTAGAGTAGGTGTTGATTAAATGGTGCTAGGATTGGGGTATCTAGGTGGCACAATCAGTTAAGCAACCAACTCCTGGTTTTGGCTCAGGTCATGATCTTGGGATCACGAGATCAAGCCCCATGTCAGGCTTTCCACTCAGCTCAGAGTCTACTTGGGACTTATGTTCTCTCTGTGCCCCTCTCACATGCTCCTCCATGCCCATACTCTCTCTCTCTCAAATAAATAAATAAATCTTTTTTTTTAAATGGTGCTAGGATAATTGGATAGAATTTGGAGAAAATAAATGAGTTAGAGTCCTTCTTTCAATGTTTACAATGTTTACAAATTTCAGAAAAGGCAATTTTTTATAAGCAAAAAATTGAAACTGCAAAATGTGGAAGAAAACACTGAAAATTTTCCTTTATTTTTTATTTTAAAATGTCTTTCTAGGCATGGTATAACTTTCTAGTCATGGTGCAGAATCTATTCAAGAAAATATTGATAAATTTGAGTTCATCAAAATTAAAAGGTTCTCCATAGCAAGAAAAATTTAAAAACAACAAATTATAAACTCAGTAACTTAGATTTTTACATAACATATATGCTAATAAGCTAATTTTCCTCGTATTTGTCCTGTCCTTACAAATAAGTTGTACAATTATCAGCGACCCACTTTTAAAAAATGTCTACACATAAATTCACAGAAAAAAGAAATAAAATTTTGAAGATCTCAACCTCAGTCATAATAAAATGAAGGTACATTAGAATTTACACTTTGCATAACTGAAACTTTATACACACTGAACAACTCCTATCTGCTGTACAAACATCTTACCTATAGTTAACAGTACAGTACATAAAAATGTGTTGAGAGGATGCGTCTGCTATTATGTGTTATCACCACAGAAAAGAGGAGATGGATACAAGGAACCTTTGGGAGATGTTGGATATGTCTATCACCCTGATTGTGATGATGGTCTCCAGGTGTTTGTATATATCTAAACTCACCAAATTTTAGTATATGTGCTGCTGAAGCGAGCACTAAACTCACCAAATTATACACATTAAATGTGAGCAGTTCTTTGTATATCAGTTATTCCTCAATAAAAATGTTTTTAAAAATTACATTTGACTATCGAGTTTTCAACTAATGCTCTTGGTGAAAAGCAAATTTTCCTAATATACTGAGTTAGGAAAGGCATGAGAAAAAAGTCTCTCTCATACAGCACTGGTATGAACATGTGTTGGTACAACCCCTGGGAAGGCAATTTCACAACATCTATCAAAACTGTAATAAACATATCCTTTATTTGATAATTCCACTTTTAAGAGTTTATCCTATAAACATATGCCATAAAATATAATTACAAAGACTTTCAGAGTGGCATTTATGGAAGATAGCAAACCACAAACCTGTAAAAAGGAATGAGGCATACCTACATACATTTCCACGAGAGACTTCCTTGATGAATCATTAAGTGGAGAAGCAAAGTGTGCTATACTTTGTGCAAAATAACAAAATAAAATCACTTCAAGAAAGAAACCTGAGCATTGGAGATCAATGACAGAAAAATTGCTTACTTTGTACTGCTTAACATTTAGTACAAGTTGAATCTTTACCACAGTCATGTGTTGCTTTCTCAAAAAACTATATTAAAAACATTTTTGAGGAGGACAAAGAATCAATGGGAAGTAGTAATTTGATGACAAAGGGTAGGAAAAATTAACTGTAGTTTGCTGAAGTGGATACAAAAACTAGATTAATATGGGCCAAAGTTTTGTTTTTGTGATCGTGGTTGCTCTTTAAAAACAAATAGTTTTTTTTTTATTAATTTTATTTTTTATAAACATATAATATATTTTTATACCCAGGGGTACAGGTCTGTGAATCTCCAGGTTTACACACTTCACAGCACTCACCATAGCACATACCCTCCCCAGTGTCCATATTCCAACCCCCCTCCCAACCCCCCTCCCCCCATCAACCCTCAGTTTTAAAGGGGTCTATTACCCATCTGAATAAGCCTGAAGGCTGATTGTATACCCATGAGAATGAACCAGTTAGGTGGGAAGAAAGGGTGCTTCACACAGAGGCAGGAGATAAGCCCTTGAGAAGGTCCAATCAGTTCAGGTGAACAGAAGACACCACCTGAGGTCACAGCAGGGGTACTCCTAATTTAACAAGCAGAATGAAGAAAGTTGTTAGATTTGTGTGTGTGAGTGACAAAACTCTGGTGGAGATCTTGGCCTGGTTGGAGCAAGAAGATATCTCCCATTTTAACAGGTAGAAGGCAGAATTTGGGAAACAAATCCCAACTAAGCTTTTATATTTTTAGGTGAGCAGAAGAGCCTGCCTCTAACCAATCCATCTTCTAACAGGAAGTCTTGCTGGAGGTAGTGGGAGAATTTTGTGGGAAGAATATCAAGGGTCACATACTCGTCTCTGATCATGGGAAATTGAGTACGACTATCAGACCGGTTGAGAGCGTTTTGAGGATTGTGGTTAACTTGCAGTGAAATGACAGTTATTACAAGAGATGAAGAGGATAATAATGGAGATTAATCTGTTTACAAGGGAGTCTGATGATTCACCTTGCAATCTAAACTAGACTAAATGTAAGTGAAGATGGGGGTAAGGAGGCCAAAATGATGTAGTAGTAGGATAAGTGGATTTAAGATCTGAATTAATTCAAATAGCTTTCCTGGGATTAGTAGAGAAATGGAACCAGAAGGCTAAAAAGCCAGGCTAGAGTAGGATGTTCGAAATAGAGGTCTTAGTGACTGCAGAATACAGAGCGGACCACAAACGTGGGGGCTGCTGTGGATTAGGGGTACAGACGGGAAACAAAGGATTTTTCTATTCCTCATTTTCTAAGAGATTGACAAGTAGTAGGTATTGAATCTTATCAAATATATTTTAGCCTCTTTTGAAATAAGTCTTTTTTATTGAATATATAGTATATATATATATAATATCTTATATATCATATATATAAAATATCTTATGTTGCTACTTTTTAACTACCTTCTTGTGGAAAAAAAGGTACTTGAAAATAGAAATTACTTTCTTAACAGTCTGTTTTATACAATGCTAGGATTTTATTTTGAATTTCACATTTAATATCATAAAAATGATTATACTTTCAGAACAATATTACCTTCAAAAGCTGAATTGGATAATTTTTTATCCTTTTCTATACTCCTGACCACATGATTTGGCATGGAAATGTTAAATCTGTTCCTTGTAAATTTGTAATAAATCATCTGTTTTTATTTAGAGTTTTATGTGGAAATAATATTTCAATGTGCACTTTCTCATTTTACTTCCTATTTCTTGGCATACTTTAGAAGTTTGTTATTACCCACAAGATCATTTATTTCACAGGAATCATTTAATGTATTAGCATTAGGGAGTATACAGTACTATCTTATAATTTTAATATCCTACTTGTATGTTTTATATTCCTTCTCTCTCATGGAAAATTCGCATTTCATGATTACAGTTTCCAGAAATTTAACATTCTATTTTTTCCCAAAGAATTGACTCACATTTCCTTTGCAGTTCCACTATTTTTTTCTTTTTAAAATACACTTATTTTAACTTCTTCCTTCCTTTTTTTTCTTTTCTTCCTCCATTCTTCTTTTTCTGTTTTCTTTTTAAGTGTGATTTATAATTTTTTTCTGGGTATCCTAATTTAGACACTGAGTTCATTTTGGTGTTATTGTTTAATCGTGGAATTACATCTGGCTTTGAAGGAATTATATCAGTTTTGTAATGTAGGGTTCTCATTTGTATTATAGTCTCCAATGGCTTGTCATCATGTATAATGATTATTTTATTTTATTTTTAAAGATGTATTTATTTATTTGAGGGGGGTGTGAGAGGCAGGGGGAGAGGGAGACAAAAACTTAAGCAGACTCCCCGGTGTCTTGATCTTACTACCCCGAGATCACAACAGCTGAAACCAAGTGTCAGATGCTCAACCAACTGCACCCCCACGTGCCCCTATAATGATATCTTTAAAGGTTTTATTTTTTAAATCTCAAATATCAGATTGATAAGCTTGAATTTTTCTTTGTTTCTTTTGCTTTGCAGATGGTTCACTTTTTGAATTTTGTATTACATAGTATCAGATTTTTATTTTTATGTGTGTGTTAAAAGAACTGACCTGAAAATTTTATGTGAAGGAAAGGCCTATGAGTCACTTATTCTTTTGACATGCTTGGCACTGAAATATTTCACTAACATGATCCTGTTTCATGGATAGTCTCTAACTAGCACTTTACCTTTCCTTTGAATTATTGTGCTTTATTATGGTGGAGGGTTTTGTTTTTGTTTTGGTATGTTGTTGGACTTTTTTTTTTTAACAAAAACTTACAAGAAAAAAGGAAAGCCACTCTGGGAGCTGGTAATTTTTAATACCTTGGGCAGAAAGAACAAAGGATAGATAAAACGTTATCACTGAAGCAGGCATTATCTTACTAGAGAGATTTTAAAAATATGCAGCATGGCAATAATTGTTGTGCATAATTGCCAATGTTCTGAGAACAAAACAATACTGCTAATATCTATATAATGCTTTGAATTTTATAATTGATACTTGACATTTTATGGTTGAAATTCCTGGACCGGTCATGACATGATTTGCTTTTAAAGTCTGTAATTATAGGGGCGCCTGGGTGGCTCAGTGGGTTAAAGCCTCTGCATTTGGCTCAGGTCATGATCCCAGGGTCCTGGGATCGAGCCCCACATCCGGCTTTCCGCTCAACAGGGAGCCTACTTTCCCCTCTCTCTCTCTCTACCTGCCTCTCTGCCTACTTGTGATCTCTGTCTGTCAAATAAATAAATAAAATCTTTTTTAAAAAAAAGTCTGTAATTATAGAGTCAAGCCATGAGAAAATAGATCACTATATCCATAAGTGATAAAATTTATAAGACACTATAAAGATATTACACATCATCAGGCTATCTTCCTGAAAAGCTATAATACAAACCACAAAACCTAAATTTCCCTAAGATTTTCTGTTTAGGTGGTGGCCCTGGTTAAAAAGATGAATTCTAAAAGTCAGAAGTAACTATGAAAGACTAGCAGATTTATATATGATATATGTGTTTCTTGTTAGGAGACATTTTAATGTGTTACTCATAAATATTAAAATTGGAGTGTCCTAAAATGTTTAGTACTTAGTGAAAATTGGACTCATACAGGCATCCTATGATAAACTTGGATAAACTGTCAAATCTTCATATAACTTTTTTTCCCCTAAGAACAGACGTGTTTTATTCAGTTCCTGCCTTTGAAGTTGTTTTTATTTTGTTATTAATTCAAACTTACTTCCTTCCTATAAAAAAAATCCATTTCTGATTTATTTGTTCAAAGTCGTGCAGTACCATGAATGCATTAAAAAATTGCTTAAGCAGATAAACATTCAATTTCCCTGAGTGCTAGTCCATGTATTAGTCTAATGAAATCACAAAAAAACTTACTCAAGTTTCCTTTATACATTTTTACTGTTTGTCATTCTCCTTTATTATCACTTTTTCCTTTGCCCTTTAACATTTGCATATTCCAGAATTCCAGCCTAGTGTCCTGGATCTATTCTCCAGGCAAGTCCATAATTCTGGCTCTGTTACTTCCCACTTATCTATACTTCACATAGTATCTGACCACTTTTCAAAAACATAGGTCATAATATTCAATAATCTGATGATTTTTGAGCAACAACTATGTTGTAGGCACAATGCTAGAGTGGAGAAAACAAAACTAAATGATATATTGATCTCAACATTGAGACATTAGAAGTCTATTGGATTCTGTAAGTCCCCTACTTTTAGAAATTCTCAGTGGTTCTCCATTACTATAAAATTTGCCCAGAACGTTAAGGCCACCACAGATTATAGTCCACCCTATAATAAACATCTTGAGTTTCCTCTCTCTCTCTCTCTCGGGTAGCAATATCTTGAAGTCTTTTGGAAATCAACCCTCTTCGATTCAGTGCCACCACTTTTTTAGAAAAAGAACATGTGACTCAGAATTAGCCAATCAATACACTGAATTCCCTAGACCATAGTGATTAATTTAGGGGTGGAAATATGGACAGACTTAACCAATAAGCACAGTGTTCTCTTCCTGGTCATAGACATTGATAGAAAATTAATAATGACCCAAAATGATCCAATAAGAATCCTTATACTTAAAAAAGACCCAAGCCTTTTCCACAGGGCTTGAACTTGGGAAGATGTCAGATGAAGTTATTTTTGCCATATTGTGAATACAGAAAGAGAACCTATTTGTATTGTTAGGGTTTGACCAGGGAATGGAGCAACTACAAGCAATATGGTATAAGAGGTTTATTACTAAAATAAGACATAACACAATTGAGAAGGGCTGCTGAAGAAATCCATGGGAAGGACATTGCCTCTATGTCTGGTAATAGGCTTGAAATTGATATTCAAGAAGTAAAACTTGGCATGAAATGAGGGGAGAGAATGAGAGAAAATTGGGACCCATGAGTTCTTGCTGGAAACCACAAAAATAAACTGGAGTGCACAAGAGTAAACTGGAACCTGAGCCTATCTCTCCCCTTCTCTAACCTTAACATCGTAGGTTCCCTGAAGAAGAAGCTGATACATTTCTCAGTGACACTCCATGTATGCTCTACCTGGACCCTGAGAAGCTGACAGATAAGGTATAGCAGGTGATAAAAGAGTTATAGGCTACATGGCTGTCGCATATCAATAAGGTAAAACAACAAATCCACATGTGCAGTCAACATCGCTTGACATCTTACCTTACCTTACCTTCAGAACTTAATGCCTACAGCTTCACGTCTACTTTCTAAAGCTTGCTACATTCCACTTGTGGCAAACCCTAATCCAAAATCATAGGAAAAAAAAACCAAAACTGTGGTTCCAGTTTAGCAAAAATGGCACAAAACCAGCACACTATGTAAAAAGGAATCACGGGATGCCTGGGTGGCTCAGTCAGCTAAGCGTCTGACTTTGGCTCAGGTCATGATCCCAAGGTCCTGGGATCGAGTCCTGCATCAGGCTCCCTGCTCCGCGGAGTCCTCTTTTCTCCCTCTCCCTCTGCTGCTCCCCCTGCTCTCTCTCTTTCTCTTCTCTGTCAAATAAATAAAACCTTAAATAAAAAATAAATAATAAATAATAACACAAAAACATGAATCTAAAACATGAACAAAAGAAACTTGATCCTGTTAACATCCCCCAAGATCAAGGAAGCCCTGGAGTTTTCAGTTGTGAGTTAATAACACTTTCTTTGTGACAAAGTACTCTGGATTGTATTTTCTCTCACTTATCAAAAGATATGAGAACTGGCACTAAGACTGGAACATTGCCAATGGCTGACAGCAAATTCAAAATTGAGAGAATCAAAGAGAGGGAGAACTCTCCCACTTCTGTTGGGGACAGATAATAGCATTTGTAATTTGGTTGTAGAGGGTATAGATAGGTAAATACACATCCATTTTAGCTTGTTGCTCAGAATTTATCCTTACTGAGACAACAGCATTCCTGGTCTTGATATGAAAAATGTGAGATTTTGGAATGTGGTTCTTGTTTTATGGCTCTCTATAAGTCTTATAAGAAAAAGACAAGCTTATGTTGAAATTGGTTTACTTAAATGCAGCCAGGAAGAAAATGTGGCTCTACTGAGAAATATCTTTCTCACCTGAGACCTATTCAAGGTCACTGAGAAATTTAAAAGATTAGAAAGCTGAATTCTTTCTTCCAAACTAAAGTTACTGCCAGTAAAAGCAGGGAAATAGGAACAATAGGAGGAAATAATATTAAAACCTGTAAGAAGCCGTTTTCATCAGTTTCCTCCAAAGAAGTTTCTATTTTAAACTACTTAGAAAAGAGGACTGTTACCCTACCTAAAAGATGCCACATAATGTGTTGTTGGGAGCAAGAGTCAGAGTGGTTCTATCTCCCACCCGAGTCAATGTGGTAAACTGTCCCAAGTCAGAAGCAAGGTTTAGACAAGTAGATGAAAGAAAGAGCAATGTGTCTGGAGGATATTAAGAGAAAAATATGGGACATGGTTCTAATACAACGACTTGCTTGCAGAGGCATCTGGGTGGCTCAGTGGGTTAAGCATCTGATCCTTGGTTCCAGCTCAGGTCATGATCTCAGGGTTGAGGGATCGAGCTCCACATTATGTCGGGTCCACACTCAATGCAGAGTCTGCTGGAGATTCTCTCTCTCCTCCCTCTCTGCCCCTGCCCCCAACTCTAAATAAATAAATAAACAAATAAATAAATAAATAAAATCTTTTTAAAAAAAGGACTACTTTGAAGAGATTTCTGACCTTTAGTAGTAGTCCATGGAATTGTTTGGAACACATATATTGAAAGTACACTTAAATTTTAAGAGTTGTCCCATCAGCACTGGAAAACAATAGCTATAATTGCAATCTCTAAGGCATATCCCAAATTCTTAATCATATCAAAGTGGAAGGGGGGGGCATACTCCATATGTATATCTCACATTTAATTACTGGAACAACACAAAAAGAAAAAAATGAGGAAAACCTAAATAAATCAAATAATAAATAAAAATACATAAATAAATAAGGAAAGCCACCCAGAAGAGAAGAATCAGGCCAACTAATTCAAAGCTACTAACAAAATAATTCCTTCTAGCACCAGAGCAAACAGGGCAAAGAACACTTGCTATTTTTTTTAACCACATATTATATGTGGTATGAACTCTTGGCTGTATTTATTTCTCATTTGCCCCATCCAATAGAAGTTTTATTGCAAATATTTCTTTTCTCTGTCATTTTGTTTTACAAATGATAGGTTATTGTATAGAGGTAAATTTCCTGTTAGTTTGCTGGCCCATGAGGAGTTACATTCAGGCCTAATGATAAGAATTGAAATTAACCAGAGGCATAAATCTGGACCTAGATACAGTAACTGGGAAAGGGGGATTTAAGAATAAGGTTGTTTTATGATAGATGGCCAAAGGGACAGACTATTATGGACCTTTGTTTTTTCAACTGCCATGACCCATGACCTCTGTTATTCAAGCGGGGAGGTGCTCTATCCTCAGCTCCAAGAACAGAGTATCAGCACACATCTGGCCAATGGTACATGGCAGTTTGGGAGCAGAAGTGGGAACCTGATGAAATGGATCCAACCATAATAACTTCTAGGTCAAGCATAGGAGTGGTCAAAAAATGTTCACTCTCTTTCCCTCCAGATTTCAACCAGGAAAGGAACATAGGGCAGAAAGTACACACCATGATAAGGCATGTGTCTAGCAAAATATGAACCCAACAGACAAGAAGCAGAGCTGAGCAATTCAGAGAAAGAAACCAAATCCTGCTAATTGAGAAAGGCTCTGAATTGAAAAGAGACTGAAAGCTTACACTTATCTAACCCTAGATTTGTCCAGAACATAAGCTAATTATCTTTTCAGTTAAACGTAATTGAGACTGAATTTGTTTTCACTTTAACATGAAGATGAATCCCAACTAACCTTTTCAAATTACTTCTCCCTCCCTAATCCACAATTTATGTCATAGTTACCTGAAGTGTAACCAAATCTCACATTTTGAAAACTTGGCTCTTGGAAGGCTTTTGACTGGAATGTCCATTTTCCTTTCCTGCCCAGAAAACTTCTATTTACTTCTGTTTAAGGCTAAGGTACCTGTTGTCTCCTTTGTGAAAGCCCCGCCAAACATTCTGAATGGATGAATGCGCTTCCAAAGTCATTACCATTTCTAAGTTGACACCTAAAATGACTGGTTTGTCTGTTGTGTGTGTCACTCAGATACAGAACAAGATTCTGTTAATTAGCTGGTGGTTTCTGTTTTGTATACTATTGGTTGCTTTGGCTTTCTAGAGAAAATTACTACACATACCCCCCCAACACACACACACACCCATTTTCAAAAGTTAGCATTATGTTACTTCACTTGTACGAAAGACGTATTTTAGTACCTGTTTTTGCTAACAGAAAGAAATCTGAAGAGGATTTTGGCTTTCAGGAGAAAAGGTGAAAAGCAAAAATAGCTTTCAGCATTTGTTTTCTACCAGGCAGCGTGAATCCCAAGCAGCAAGTGTGGCCCCGCCAAGCTCCTTCCTTGGAAACCGCACTCAGCATCTCAGCACCAAGCTCGGCAGCCTTGAACTCTATCTAAGAGCATCTGTGCCTCATCTTGATTGATTTTGTGCATCCTTAGCAAGATGTGTCCTACGCTACCAGAAAAGCCTAAGAAGGTTTATTTTTTTAGGTCTGGTAATGCTCAAAAGTTTTTCCAAATAAATTAGTGATAACTTCTTCTTTGCCTTATGCTTGAAAGATTTCCTAGGAACGTTCTATTTTGGGATAGCGCAGGAGAAACCTGCATGTAGGATTTAAAATAATTTGTAACAAGATACTGGCAGTTGCAGTTCCATTGTCATTTCCAAAAAGAGTATTCCTTCTCTAAAATCATTTTTTTTAAGATTTTATTTATTTGACAAAGAGAGATCACAAGTAGGCACAGAGAGAGAGAGAGCAGAGAGAGAGAGAGAGAGAGGAGGAGGAGCAGGCCCCCCGCCGAGCAGAGAGCCCGATGTGGGACTCGATCCCAGAACTCTGAGATCATGACCCAAGCCAAAGGCAGAGGCTTTAACCCACTGAGCCACCCAGGCGCTCCTAAAATCATTTTTTTTAAGATTTTTTTTATTTATTTATTTGACAGATAGAGATCACAAGTAGGCAGCGAGACAGGCAGAGAGAAAGAGGAGGAAGCAGGTTCCCTGCTGAGCAGAGAGCCCGATGTGGGGCTCGATCTCAGGACCCTGGGATCATGGCCCGAGCCGAAGGCAGAGGCTTTAACCCACTGAGCCACCCAGGTGCCCTAAAATCATTTTTTAAATGAAGTGTATCACTTCTTTTCTGAGTCAAAAGTTGTAATTCTTAAATAACATTATGCTTATTTGTAATATTTTTCCATCAAGTAGAGACTCACTGAGTGTTGACCCTAATTATATTTAAACATTGTGTGCTTTTCTGTGCTAAGCCTCTCCAGAATTTTTACTTTTCTTTTTATTTACTCCCATTTCAGTAAGTACTTAAGTTGGCTGAAAATAATTTCCCAAAAGCCCATAAACACGAGTATTTTAAAGCTGACAACGCTCTGTTAAAGTTATGTTTTAAATGTCTTGCATAATGTAGCTATCTTATCTGATGCTTATGAGGTAGAATGGCATAAATACAAATGGTGATTACCAAAACTATTTTAGGTATTATCTTGGGGAACCAAAACAAAGAACGTTTATTTTTAAATGGGGATGTTACAAAAATATCATATCCTCTGTTTCCCATTGTTCAGTAAGTTCTAGCATGGTGTTTTATAAGCTATTTTTCATGTTTATGGCACAATGCTAACTGTTTTTATTAGGAAATGGCCTGCTGGCTGAGTGCCCGTTCATTGTACCCCAGCATTTTCCCTCAGCTGTATCAGAGCAACAAACTAAGAAGTTCACTACTTCCTCATTAATTCTGGAAAACTCATACCATGAGTAACATATCATGAACCCAGGAACCGTTTTCTGTCTTGACAATTGCTGGAAGTGTTTTATTTTGTAACAGAATTTAAGAATATCCAATTTAAATAGCAAACAGTGCATATTGTGGAAACCGAGTCTGTAAGTCTCATAATTTTCTTAAAGGATAATAATTGTGACTCAAACCCTGTGAGTCAGGTACTAATAACTTGTAAGCCTATTTCCCTTTTCAATGGCTTCTCATTTGTTGGATATATTACCATAATTTTTTATTGTGAAAGATAACACAAGGGATCATTTTTAAAGTTTGACATTTCCTATAATTTATGAGGACACTTCAAATCACTCAAGTCCTAAAGGTAAAACTAGAAAGCTTGTGAATATTTAGGATAGAAATAATGCCAAGAGAAGGAAAACTGTGGATTAACAGAAAAATGAAGCTTTAGCCTATTTATGCTTTAATTCTCATCCATTCACAGCTTTTTCTGCTTTTCAACTAGAATCCCACTCTTCAGCTAAATATTTACAATGCAAAGTAAGAGAATGACTTTGGGCCCTGGACACAAACAATCTAAGTCTGATTCTGACCTCCTGCGTATGCAACTTAGTTCAATTAATTTAATATTTCTAAAGTTTAATGCCATTTGCTAAAAAATGAGAAATTGATTTCGCTTACAAGTCTGTTATGACTATATTAGAGAAAATAATAGAAACTATGATAAAAAAGTCCTGGTGAGGGGTGCCTGGGTGGCTCAGTGGGTTAAGCCTCTGTCTTCGGCTCAGGTCATGGTCCCAGGGTCCTGGGATTGAGCCCACATCGGGCTCTCTGCCCAGCAGGGAGCCTGCTTCTCCTCTCTGCCTGCCTCTCTGCCTACTTCTGCCTACTTGTGATTTCTCTCTCTGTCAAATAAGTAGATAAATCTTTAAAAAAAAAAAAAAGGCCTGGTGAGACTCAATAAATAGAAGGTGTTCATAATAAGCCCTCAAATAACAACATCAACAACAGCAGTATTTATTAACCATGAGTATCTACTTAGGGTCTTTACAAATTCAGCTATTTCAGTAGTTAAATTCTAGTAGTTACTATTGCTTATTGTTATTACTACTGTTCTGTTATTTTGCTATTATTACCCCAAGTTTAGAAATAATGTACTTCACTAAATTAAATACTTTGGGAGAAAATGAGACTGTTATTCTGGAAAGAAAAAACAAAACAAAACTTAAGAGGACCACACACGTTCTGTTCCTTTTCCTCAAAAACAAATTGTCCAGCTCATAAGCAGCTGTCCTAGTACAGATTCCCCCACTATCCAGAAGAAAACCATTCCTAGGAAACCTTTCATAAACCAAAGAGCATAAGGCTAAGCAATTACCATTAGTTTATATAGAAAAATTTTTGAGCATCCCCAGACTCCCAAAAATAACCTCTCATAGGCTTTTCTGATATTGGAGGACACATCTTGCTAATGGATGCACAAAATAAATCAAGCTAAAGCACAGATGCTTATACACACAATTCAGAACTGTGGAGCCTCCTGCTGACTCAGGACACCTGAGTTCCCAGGGAAGGAGCCTGGTGGGACCACAGTGGCTGCCTCTGTACAGGCCGGCATGGAACACAACTTTGGCTTATCACCTTTCTTTGATGAAAGTGAAAATCCTCTTCAGATTTCTTTTGGTTTGGCGAAAACAGGCACTAAGTACGTCTTTCATAAAAGTGAAGTGGCATAGTGTGAACTCTCGAAATGGAGGGGATACCTACATTTACCTCTGGCTCTGTTTCTACTGGTTCCCTGCAGGATGCACATCGTCTCCGTCTTCACTATTCCCCTATGTTGTCCCTTTCAAACTTCAAGCAGCTCCTCCTGCCTAATATGTCTCCCAGATGAAAATCAATACGAGTTTTTCTAGACATATATTGTTTTGGTAGAAGAAGCTTCAGATTGGCCATTAACCAAAGATTACAGAGAGATTCATTGGGTCTCCAGGGCCTGCTGCTGTGGGATTTGGGGGAGGTCTGTCCAGTCAGCTTGCTATTTTTATCCGTCAACCCCATCTGTTTACTGATGACCTACAAGGGCTATAACCATGTCAGAGGTGTCACAAGAAATATTTATCCTGGGAAACGGAAAAAAAAAGAAAGAAAAAAGAAAAAAAAAGAAAAAAAAAAAAAGAAAGAAAAAAAAAAAAAAAAAGAAGAAAGAAAGAAAGAAGAAAGAAAGAAAGAAAGAAAAAAGAAAGAAAGAAGAAAAAGAAAGAAAGAAAAAAGAGAACAATTTTCTTTGGAAATTGATGAACCCCATTTGGTTCATCCGTCTTGAACTTGACACAGCAAAGAAACAGAACAGTGCCTCAGTTTATCAGCTGCAGCCCTGACACTTGACAACCCAGAGAGCACTTTCATCCACCTCTCTACAAGGGCTTGTGCTCAGATCCCTCCAACCTGATTGAGGATTCGGAAAGTTCTCAGAGCATCTTTTGTACCTGTCCTCATGTATTTCACAAAGTGACCTTAAATATATGCTAATGGCTTTTTCCGAGGGTCATTACAAAACACGCATGTCCATACATGTAAGTACACATCATACCAAATTAAATAAATTACCATTCTAATGTATAAAGTCAGAAGAGTAAATTTTGTCCAAATTTGCCAGGGGGATAGGTTTCTACTGCTGTTAAGAAGAGATCGATAAGGTTTGGCCCAGGCTGTATGACTTACTCTCTTTGAGACTTGGGCAAGTTACTTAACTTCTTTGTGCCTCATGACATAAGATAGCTATACTCAGAAGTTGGTTATGAGAATTCAGTTTATTGGTATGAGTTTAGAACATTTTTTTGTAAAACCTTTAACATTTGTTAGACAGTTTTCGATAGACCACAACATTTGGTCATAGAAAATATAAACCAATTATTGGGATAAATCCAGAAATGTCTTCGGGTTTGCATTTGAATATGTTCAAATAAGATAATGCATTCAGCCTTCCAATAATTCATTTAACTAAACATTTATCTAGCTGCACACATACCGAGCTTCTTTCTATTTTTGTATATGCAAAGTTTGTTTCCAGTCCAGAGTTTTCTATAGCTGGTTCTTTTCATAATTCATGTATGAACTCGGATTTCACCTCCTCAGAATGGCCTTGCTTGATTACCCAATCTATTTTTGCTCCCCCCAAATTCTCCATACCGTTACCCTGTTCCATTGTCCATGCAATCTCAATTGCAATTAAAGTATATCTAAATTATCTACTACTTATTTAATCTGTCTTCCTCTACTCCTGCTGTTTTTGTTTACTGCTATATCACCAGGGCCCAGAATAGTTCCAGACTAGCAGTAGTAATAGCAATAGCTTACATTTATGCATTTTGTGCACAACTTACCTTATGCCCTTCACATTCATTGACAGTTTAATCCTGATAACAACCTTGCAAAATAAATGCTATACTACACTTATCTTACAAATGAGGAAAAGGAGGCAAAGAGTGGTAAAGCAAGCACCCATGATCACACAACTGATGAGATGAGACTTTACCATTACCCTAGTCTACCTCTGAGTAGGCATTTAACACATTTTTGTCAAATAAATACTAGATGTGCTGGGTGCAGAGCAAATAGCTGAATATGCAAAAGTCATGTCATGGGGCACAGAAGTCTACATAAAGGAAATAGATATGGTAAGTTAATTAGTAAGATAACACTTTAAACTTATACAGCGATATATGTCAATTATATCTCAATAAAAGTGAAAAAAATAAGCAAGATGAATAGATTGATTCAATGAATCACTAAGTGCTCTGAGATAAGCTTTCACAGAGTGCATGCAGAGTATAGATGAAGGCATGGCATTTCCTTTGGTGGTAAGTCCAGTTTTCCTAAGGAAGATGATGGCTATTGTCTATTTGAGGGAGAACAGTGAATATGGGGGTCTTAAATTGTGCAGCATTGGAATCTCTAAGTGAAGCATTATATAATAGAAAATGCCTGAAACGTAGAATCTATCTTGACATCCCCCTAAAAACACCATGTGGGATTTGTTCATACTGCAGCTATTCTATGGCTATAGCTGAATATGTAGTTCAGCGCAAGCCAAGCAGTTACCATGGATAGTGAACAAATGACAGTGTGGAGATGGTCTGGAACCATTGCTCAACTCTTACAGAACGAGTGCCAGTGAGAACTCATCCATTATACACGAAGCATTCTTTGTAAAAATTAAGCATAGGAAATTGTATCATTTATTTCAAGAAAAGTAACATTTAGAATTTATAACCACTGGTCATAGCTGTCATTAGATAGTATTAAACTATTTGCTCACTGTTATTAAAACATACATATTCATTAAATCTATGGTTTAAATATTGTCCTTTTAAAATTTAGGGGTTTGGTTTGACAATATCAAATAGCATTAATAAATTGTCAAATATTACAAGGTATTTTATAATGAAAAATGTGTATATTTAGCTTAAGAACACTAGAACACTAATAAGCCTTAATAACAAGGTTAACCTATGTCAACCATTTAAAAAGGAAATAGCAAGAAATAGCAGCCTGATAGTTGTCAAAGTTTTATCCTCTAAAATCATTAACTTCTAATAAAGTGGCCTTAGCTGGCATCTTACAGCATATTTCTGTATATATGGTAATTTTGTAGATAACTTAAATTTTATTTTCAAATTTCATTTTTTACTTTTCAATTTTTAAATAAATTATCAAGGTTACTTTGGATCATGTACTTTAAGAATATTATTCTTAATCATTACAGAAGACTTAATGTAGTTATTTGGAGAGGTCCCTGCTTGCAGATTTATGGTCTTTCTCAATTTCTTTGAGAGATTAAAAAACTAGAAAGTGACTGTGTAGACTGTGTACTAAATATGTTATGTCATATGATGTTAGAATATTTTTAATTAGTTAGACTATGTTGAAGATGAGAAACTTTTTTCACATATTACAGTTTCTTAGGTATAAAGGTAGAATTTAAATTGTCCAAGCAATATATTTATGAATAAATTTAATTTGATTTTCTTGTGTTATCCTTAAGAAACAATCTTGAATTAAATTGACCTGAATCGGGGCGCCTGGGTGGCTCAGTGGGTTAAGCCGCTGCCTTCGGCTCAGGTCATGATCTCAGGGTCCTGGGATCGAGCCCCGCATCGGGCTCTCTGCTCAGCAGGGAGCCTGCTTCCTCCTCTCTCTCTGCCTGCCTCTCTGCCTGCTTGTGATCTCTCTCTGTCAAATAAATAAATAAAATCTTTAAAAAATAAAAATAAAAAATAAATTGACCTGAATCTTGGGACCCCTGGGTGGCTCTAAGCATCTGACTCTTGATATTGGCTCAGGGCCATGAGATCTAGTCCCCCACCACCACCCTGCTCTCGTATATGCACACGCACTCTCAAAAAAAAAAAAGAATCTTGAATTGACATAATCTTTAATAGATGATTTTTAGGTACTTCAGGAGAAGAAATATTTTTTCATATGCGTGTCATTTACCTTCCTGTCATTAGTAATCAATGTTACAGCTTTATAATTTGTTTCTTTTGTCTAATATAGCCATACAAATTTTTTATCCTATAACCAAACAATCAGAAAAAAAATTTTAAATTGTAGGGTATTTTTTCTTTGACAAAACAGAGTGGCGCAGTGTGTTAGATTATCATGCTGAGCTTGGCATAGATGAAGTAAGATTTCTTGCTCTTAATAGACAATAAAAAAAAATGCTTTTTTTATTTAGACAATTAAAAAGTGCTTTTTCTCCTAGAAATTTTCTGGGTTAACACTAGGATGACCTTTAGAATGTACTTCCAATTAATACAAAGTTTATATTATATTAAAGTTTAAATTCCCTGAAAAAAGAAACAATTATTAAAAGTATGTATCCTGAAAATATGCTGATAAACTTGATTTTCATTTTCTAAATAGCTCATTTTGTGCTATTTAATAGTATTTGAAGGAACAGGAATATGAGAACAAAGAACATATGAAATATGAGCAGAGAGAGGAAACTAAAGGACATATGGTATCTATTCTGAAAATGGGGAAACCAAATTGTAAAAATATTTAATATTAAAATTTTAAAAAGAGATATGAAGAGAAACATAATGTTCTCAATGGATAGTGATAAAAAATGGTTCGATTTGCTTTTATAAGAAAGTGAACTAAATTTTTATTCAAATCCTCAGATTTGCTCATCAATGTTTTCATTTTATTCTTTAATGGAAGCTACATTAAAAAATATTTGAATTGAAGCTATACTTTTCTGTCAAATATATTCTATTTATCTTGCCTTTTCATAAAACACAAACAAGATTCTTCTACTTCTGTTAATTTTTTTCTTTTGCAAATTGGGGCTTATTTATTCTCTTTTAATTTAATACATGAGAAGGTTTTAAAATTCACATATAGTCACTTGCCCACTTGACTCACGCAGAGATTTTTCTGAGCTCTTATTATTTTCTTTAGTTACACTGGTGATTGCCGTGGATGACATTTTTTGATAGTTATATAAGTCATGAAAAATTTCTGGCCACAGCACTTTAGGGAATTATTAGGGGGATATTCTTTGAGTCATATTTAAACTACTGGCTTTAACATTTTTAACACTGTGTTTCATTCATCTAACAAATATGCATTTTATGTGACTCTGCTCAGTATAGTTCCAGGTACTTTGCTTCCAGAACATTGTGTGAGTAATAAACAGTGACTATTATTACTATATATTTAGTACCTGGAATATATTATTATTCCTGTTTATTACTATATCCTCAGTAATGAGGAAAACTTAAAAAGTGTAATTATAAATGCTCTATGATCTACCTCATAATATGACCAGGAATAGTTCTAAATTGTGAATTATTTATTTTGATACTTGAAATTTTTGATAGTTAAATCATACAAAATTTATAAAAAGACAATAACATCATATGTTTGGTTTTCAGTTGTTAGGTAATTTTTTCCCCTATCACTAATCTTTTTTGTTTTCTTTTTTTTTTTTAAGCAGGTTCCACACCCTATGTGGAATCCAAAGCAGGGCTTGAACTCACCAGCCTGTGATCAAGACCTGAGCTGAAATCAAGAGTCAGACACTTAATCAACCGAGTCACCCAGGTGCCCCCACTAGAATAATTTTTTTAAATTCCTGGGAAATACCTTTGCAGAGCATAAAATAAACAGCCTAATATATATTTATTTTAATTATTGAATATAATTATAATTCTAAAACATTAACATTAGAAAGTATGAAACCATCAAGCCTCAAGTAATCTCAATGTCCAGCTGTTATTTTCATTCAATCTTAAAGAAACTGAAGCTTTCTTAAGTCACTCAGCACTTGACAGAAATAAAATAAAAATTCAGGTCTCCTACTTTCAGAACATATCCTCTTTATTGAAACTTTTTTTTCTCTATCAAGGCTTTCGGTTAAAAAAAAATTCCACAGTATCCACAATAAAAATAAATTGTCACTCTATTTTAAATTTAAAGCAACACACATGAAATTGGGTTGATTGCTAAGCAAATAATAATTTTAGTATCTTTTTAAACTTATTTTCCCCTAATATAACTTTTCTTGTGAAATATTAGTGATAGCTAGAGATGGTTAGTTGTTTTCCAAGGATTCCACATAAGCTTGGGTACTTCTGTAGAAGTAGTAGAGTTGTTCCAGGAACTGGCTGACCTCACCACCTTACATCGAAGGGGTCATATGGCCAAGAGAGAATCTGAGTAGAAATGGTATTAACTAGACATTCTTGAACTTTAGTTTGTATTAAAATCACCTGAGACTGGCTAAAACATCTATTTCTGGCTATAGAAACCTATAGAGTTTCTAATATAGTAGAACTAGAATGAAGTCTATGAATTTAAATTTTAACCACTTAGTAGGTAATAGTGATGTTCCCTACCTATGACCCACACTTTGATATACATTGCTACTACTTTGCCCATGTCCAGAAAAAAAAGTGTTTTTTTATGAAGTCATTAGTTTTTAGTTATAAACAAACAAAATGTAATTGCCATCGATGTATAATATGACATATGAATACATTTTTCTACTACCACCAATTTTAGTTACAGAAGTTGTAGACATTTACAAATTCAGTTTTAACAAAAAGTTTTAATATTTCAAAAGAAGAAAATCCTGTTCCACCTGGAGATAGTTTTTTGGAAAACGATGTAGGAAGGAGATCTAGAATAAGAGCTGTGAATTTAGGGTATGATTTATCTTCTGTAAGTTATCCCTAAGAAAGCATAACCAGAAGAGCAAAGTGATGCAAATACAGTGAAAAAATACATATTTTATGGACCTTGGAAGATCTCTACTGACCACTGTGATGACGTTAATTACTTTCTGATGTACTATAACATTGAAGATATTCCTAGTACACTTACTATGAGCTTTAGAAAATCACAAGCATATGAACCCGACTAAACAACTTTAATGCAGACTCTCATTTTCAATACAAAAACAATGAGATATTAGAATATCTAGTATTCCAAGAATAATACTTTGGCTTAAGAAACTTTCCTTCTAGGGCCATATTTTGCACTCAGTCCACTTTCTAGTTTATGTGTGACCTGCTCACGGCTCAACAGCCTCACTCCTCATCTTCTTCCATTCCCCTCTGGCACAACGTGTAAACAGCTTATCCAATTCATCACTCTGTCTCCACGGTTTTATCCCATACTTCAGCATCCTTAGGAAAACAAGTACTCCTAGAGTAAAACTTGATTTTGCAATATGCCTACTATTCCTAATCTTCTTTATCTTCTAAACCTGTAACCTTTCAAATTAGGCCCATTCAGGTAGCTCCCCCTTATTAACTTGAGATCATGGATTAGGCTCTCCTATGTAATAATTATTCAAGGTGGACAAAGGCATTTCTGTTTGTCTTCCTTGCCCTACCACAGAGCTGAGAATTTACCAAAACTTAAGTCATCATTTTCTCCAGAATCTGTGATAGGTATTATCATCATTTTGTAGATGAGATACTTGATGTCAAAAAGTAGTTGCAACTTGTCTAATAACACAGTCAACATTTTAGCAAAACTAAGGTTAGAATAAAAGCCTTGTAAATCCAATGCATATGTTTTAAGGTATCTCTCCTTATGGAAAGGCTTACACTGCAAAAATTAAAATGGACCTAGGGCACCCAAACCTGTGTTTACAATGCATACAAAATTAACAAACAATCTGTTTTAATGATCTCTCTACACATTTCATGTGGCAGATATGCATGTGAACACAACTTTAATGCAGACTCTAATATTCTTTTTTTAAGATTTATT
The DNA here is from genome assembly GCF_902655055.1 of Lutra lutra. Lineage (NCBI taxonomy): Eukaryota > Metazoa > Chordata > Mammalia > Carnivora > Mustelidae > Lutra > Lutra lutra. The sequence continues at coordinate 81,000,659 of NC_062279.1, read as the reverse complement.
TATTTTGAGAGAGAGAGAGCTGGGGGAGAGGTACAGGGAGAGAGAGAATCTCAAGCATACTCTCTACTGAGTGCTGAATCCGGTGTGAGGCTCCATCTTACGACACTGAGATCATGACCTGAGCTGAAATCAAGAGTCAGATGCTTAACCAACTGACCCACACAGGCACCCCATGCAGACTCTCGTTTTCAACTTAAAAACAATAAGATGTTCTACTGGTATGCTAGAAAAAACTCTTTGCCTTAAAAACTCTCCTTCCAGAGCCATACTATGCACTTACTTTCAGTCTACTTTTTAGTTTATGTGTGACCTGCTCACAGTTCAATAACTACATTTGTGTTAGTCACCATAATAAACAGCAGTACAATACAGTACTTTGAACCAAGAAGGCACTTGAGAAATATTAGCTGAATGAATGTTGGAAATACTAATAAAATCATAAGGTATATTTAAAGAAATTCAATTTCTTCCTGGCTTGTTTTTCTTTTCCTTTAACATGAATATAATAAATAGGATAGTTTCTGAAATCAGACTTGGTTTTTCTCAGTTTTCTCAGCTAAAAAATGGTATAGTAACACCACCTAACTCACAGAATTTTCATGGGAATTAAATGAAAAAAATTCACATTAGTCTTTTAAATCAACATTGGACACAATGTAATGACTCAGTAACTATACATCATTATAAGACTTTCCATTTTGTACTGGTAAATAGCTTTATTTTTTTTAACTCGTGATAAATGTACTAATCATAAAACAATACAAAGGACATAAATTGATCAGAGAATATAGCAAAAAGATATATTCATCCTTAAATTAGTAAAAGGCTTAATTATTATTTTAAAATAATCCTCAACATAGTCTAAGATACATTCCATCCTGATAAAGATCTTAATAGGTAGACAGAGTTTTGTTTTTTTTTTTTTTTTATCCAGTTCTTTTGTTCCAAGACAGAAAGATATACCATGCTTCAAAGTTGCACAATCTCTAACAAAACACCTAACAGTCAACTTCAGTCCTTGGAAACATAGTCACCAACCAGACTGGATAATATATTCAATTAAAACCACTGAGTGGAATCACTGCATATTTCCCACCATTTTGCCTCCTTTTCTCTTCCTTTGCTCTGTCCCTTCAATTTCATCTGCTCTTCTATAATAATTGGAATTGGTCATTTCATTTTTGTCATTGTTGAAGGTGCTGCTGGTAGTGGTGGTTTTGGAGCAACAGCGCTTTCTTTTCTCAGTGTCTTTTAACTCTTCTCTCTCCTTGACCTAAGAAAGAAAAGTGCCCACTCATCCACAAGAGCCATGCTTTGCTAACAGAATTTGGGATTCAAACTATATGACCTCTCTGTTTGTTCTACGGAAGTTTTCTTTAAAGAATCGTTTAGAAACAAGCCAATACTATCACACACTCTCTGGTGACTGGCAGCATTTGCCATCCATCTTTCAGTGGGTAATTCCCCTGTCAAAGGTATAGTCTCCCAGATAATTATATACAATGCAGCATTATTTATTTTCTCCAAAAATACACTGGAATCATACCAACTAAATCATGTGCTATGGTAAAATGCTGGTGAGCTACATGAACATGAGGATTCAGGGTGGCATGTCCTAGGTATCAAAGTACTTATGTTTTGACACAATTATCTCACTCGCTCAGGAGCTGACCCAGGGTTCAGAAAACAAGAGTAGCATCATAATGTTACAAAGGATACAAATGCACTTCCTTACATTGAGAAGATTTCCTCTTCTGAAGGATGGCCTCTTATTTAATTTTAGAGAGACCTGGACAGCTCTCTTGATACAAGTCATTTATGTAGTTGTTAAGCAAAAACTTTGTTGTTGTTGTTGTTTTTTCGCCAGGTGATCCTTCTGGACATATTAAAGATAAAAAGGACACATAAATCTCTAGCCACCAAGCGGGCTTAGTTAAATATGTTCTGCATAACATGGCATTAAGGGATCATACGGAAGAGAATTCTCTTCTCAAAAGATGGGATGGGGAGCTGCTTTCAAAAATAAGTTTTAGAAATAGCTTTCTCATGCCATTAGATATGTTCATGTTATAGTAATAGATGCAATAAGTAGAATATGAGCCTGATTTGTAATTACATTCTATTGTCTTAATTATGTATGTAAATCATACATACACAAAAAAGACCAAACGGAAATAAAATGTCATTTTGGGATAACGAGATTGATTATTGATGACAGTTTTCCCTTTTACTTTTCTATATTGCCAAATTTTCTACAATGAATTTTAATTATATGCACATTTGAAAAAATAAAACTGTTTCTAAAAATATTTTTAATGTTAAAGCATAGCATACAAAGGTATTTTCTTCCTACTTTGTTAATTTCTAATCATGTCTCTTACCGTTCTTTTCTCTTTAACTTGTACTATTACTACAAATAACAAACGCCAAGGTCTTATTGTATTAAATTACTTGAATTAATATGCTTTCTCTTAAAAATTTAATGTGTCATAATTGCAACACTAACGTATAATATAGTTCAAAATATCAAACATGAGCCAGACCAACTGGAATGAAGAGAAGCTCAACTCCAAAACCTGCTGGCTGGATTGACCCTGGGCAACTAACTTAGCCTTTCTGTGTTTTATTTTCCTCACACATAAAGAGATAATTAACAAAATTCATTTCACAGATTGTTGTAAGAAGAAATGAGCTGTTCTACGTAAATGTTTAGAACAATGTCTCACACATATTAAGTGCTACATGAGTATTTGTTTTCTTCCTAGATTTTGGTGGATCTACTTGTGTTGGCTTTATAACTACATAAATAATAATCATTTCCTCTGGGTGCTTCTTTAGTACTCCTAGTAAGTTTCATGACTGTAGAGAACTGGCTAGACTCATTCACTACTAAGTCCCAACTCCTACCATAATGTTTGACACCTGGTAGATATTCTATAAATATTTCTTGAATGAATAAATTCATAATAAATATTATAGTCATAAAGCTGTGTCTAAAATGGAAACTGGTCTTTGAATCTAATCTGTTTTCTGAAAGCTATCTAATTTCAAGGCTACTCCTTTTTTACTAAGAGCAATTAGAAAATGTTTCAGCTGAACTATCTTTGTGGGCTCTTACACTATTGTTTATATATTTCAAGTGAGAATATGTTGTCATTTAATGACCTTGCATTCTTTCTTGATATAAAGCTGATGTTGAATCTAAGGCAAGAGTCATGTTTTCTGAATGAAATCGACATGTGTTTCCCATCTGACTTTTCTCTGTGTTGCTTTCAAAGTGCATATACTGAAAGACGGTACAAGTTTCCCTATGCCACAGAAAACACTCCATACTGAGAAGTTCCACTGGCCAGGTCCCCTGACCATGAGTCATAGTTACTCAGAACATTGCTTGAGAATAACTTTACAAGGCATTAAAAGCACAAAAGATTTTAATGACTGACCCAAATGGTCTGGAATTGTAAGTGCTTCCAAGAATACAAGCTTATGTTGTTTTATTCCATGTGCTTGATGTTTAGATGCATGTGAAGGATACATAATATTTCTTTTTACTTGAGCAGATAATTTATAACTCAGTATGATGATGGGTTTGAATCTCAAATTTGCCTGTTAATCATATTTAATACATCTTGGTAAACTTTATTTTCAGATCCTTAACTGTGTTGTAAAAAAGAAAAAGTATGGTATTTTAACCCCTGGATCAAGCTCAAGTTGTTGAGCTCTTTTCAGTTCTGATTGAGTACAATTACAGGATGTGGGAGGGAATTTCAAAATATTCAAGTGGTTCTAGAAGTCTGAGACTGGAAACAAATCACAGAACCACTTTTCATCTTGTCAGTTGCCGACATCATGCTTAAAGAATTCTTATAGCAAAACAAATGCCTTTTTGGAGTATTAGCCATTCTGTTCCTTGGTATCAATTCAAAGCAGTAGTTCCTACAAAGAACATTGGAAAATATGCAATCATCATTTTAAAAATATATACATGTGCAAAATTCATTATTACTCAGCCTGTTCATATCTCACAAAGATAACACTACAACACATTTCACAACCCACATTCCCTGGGCCAAAAGGCATTAGTCCAGGCCTAAACAATGTTAAATTATAAAAATATATCTGGATTTCATCTAGCATAAAAGCAGCTATGAATCTGAGCAGAATGATTTTGGTATATTATTGCTGATTTTCAGATATGCTGAGGAAAAGCCATAAGATTTAGTGGCAGACAAGCCTCTATTCACACATCTAGTCGAGTATTTCTTGAGCTTTAGCTTCACTTTAGGATCAGCTGGGGAACTCTTATAAATCCCTGTACCTAGGTCAAACCCCAAACCAATTAAAGCAAACACACTAGTAGTGGGGGCCCCGGCATCAGTCTTTTTTATAACCTTCCAAGATTCCCCATATAAAGCCAAGGTTAAGAATGACTGCTCTAGTTATAGTTTGCTGGTATGGCCAAGAGTGTGGGAGCTATCTTTGGGAGTGCTGATAAGTGCTGGATGGCTAAAAGCAGCATTTACTATTAATATAGGCTGGCACTTTTCTAAGTGCTTTCCTCATAGTAACATTTAATCCACCCAAATGGGTAGAAACTATTATTATTTTACAGATGAAGAAAGAGATAGGTCATACAACTAGGAATGGTGAAATGGGGATTCCATTGTTCATTTAACAAGCTATGTTTAAGTTCATATAATACACCCAAGACAGTGTCAAAATACTTGGAGTCTCCAAATGTGATAAACAAGGAGATGCATTCTACCAATAAACACCAAATTATGAGCAACTGCCTTCTCACATGTGTTAGAATTAAACATGAAAAAATAATGCTGCCCTCAATAGTATTCTGGGAAAACTGTCAATGTAACTGAATTAATAGATAAAGGTAACTAAAGGTGACCAAAATTCTATTTCCATTGACTTATGTCTGGCTTCCAAGAGGTCAGCAAAGTAGAATCACAGCCACTGTGACTCTAGCAACACTGAACCAAATTGTAACCATATTATTCACACACATTTAGCACCCAGATTAAGCAATGTTGAAGGAATAGAACTCATAAGAGCTGAAAAAGGATTCCAAAGTGTAATTCATATTCTCTTTAACCCTCTGGAAATGGAGTACTGTTGTAGACATGCTTTCTGCAGGGGTAATCCCAGGGCACGGCAACTACAATTAAAATGACTTCATTTATGTGCAGTATAAGAAACATGTTTCTCCTTATCCGACATCCTCGTGCTGACTTTCTGCTTTCACAAAGAAAACACATAAAAGACCATTGAAGACCTAAGCTACATTTATGCCACTGTTTACATGAAAAGTATTTCCTATACTTAAGAGAATCCTACAGGTTGAAAAGCAACAGTTTGAAGATATTACATACATTGTCCCTGATGTCTAGAGATGAACAAACCAATTAAGACCCAAATCCTAATTAAAATGGCTTTATATAAGTAAATGTCAGAAAATTAATAGATGTGAGTTTGAAAAAAAATTCTTGATTACCTACAATTGTTATTTTAGGACCATCAAAAAGAGTTAATGCCACATTCAAAAACTTTCACCATTTTCTGGTAAATCTACAGTGAGTTCTTCATTTCCTTAGCTATTTCACCATTTGAAAGTATTTCCAAAGGGGTTTTATGCTATTCATAGTCATTTATAATATGGTGTGAATTAATCATTTAAGAGTAAGATTTTCTATGATTTTAAGAAAGAGACCTGGGTCCTGAGACCTGGAAAGGGTGGGGAGAAGAGCTGATATCCAGAATGGAAGAAACAGAATGTGTGCAATCTGTGGGAATGTCAAAGGCAAAGTCAATCATTTCACAAGTTTATCTTGGAACCACTTTCAATAAGAAAGCAGGAGGCATCTGAGAAGGGAAACTAGAAAAAAAATTCTTTTGTTTTTGATAATACATATTTCCTATGGCTAATTAAGACTACGATTTTTATGATACACAGAGTACAGACATTTTAATTATAGGTAACTCCTTTAGCACTGAACAAAAATATGGAAACAACTATAATGAAATCCTTAAAAAGAATGAAGAGAAAAAGAAAAAAGGGAAAAAAGAATTCATATCATCATCACCATCATCCTCATGCCCATCGTCATAATTTGGCTCAATAAACCACCAGAGAGATTAGATGCTTCATGAAGTTGGGCCAAATGAGGCAAGATTGATTGCAAAGAAACAAATTGGCATAAATTTTAAAAGTCACTGAACTGACCATACTGAAATGCAGAGAAATCACACCAATATATGAAGATTCAAACATGTAATAAAAATCAGATTTAAGAAATGAGGTTTAAGAAGCAAAGAATAAACAGAAATCCATGATGATCTCTAAATGATAGAAATATTGAGGTAATTTGAAAAATTATTATGCATAATATAAAGGTAACTTCAAGTAACCTTATGCTTAAGGAAAATACCGCTGATTCTTATCACTGTACTGATGCAAAAAGCAACGCCTCATACTCTTGCTGTCACTCTCATTTATGAAATTTAGATTCATTTCTCCAAAAAGAGTTGGAAATAAGGAAGAGAAAGTGAGCATTGTGACCCTCACAAATTTAAAAAAATTAATTTCTGCAATAAATATGAGGAGAAAATGACTGTCAACTCTAGAAATTAAATATCCCATTCTTAAGACAGTAAGTGCAATGTGGCAATAAATGAAATATTCCCAATCATTGAGGAAACATTTTAAGAGATAAATTTGAGATACGGTGGAAAAATCATCGTATCAGTTCCCAGTGCTGTAAAACAAAACTCCCAAAACTTAGTGACACAAAACTATAGCAATGCCTATTATTTCACATGATTCCTATTTGTTAAGAATCTATAAGCAACTTCTCTGGGCAGATGTTGGCTCAGATCCTTCATGATGCTCTAGTCAGATTGTAGGTCAAAGTGGAGCAGCTGGTGGCTGACCAACCATCTCTCCCTTTGTGTGTCTCCTAGCTTTTCTGTGTGATCTCTGCAGATGGAATCTTTTGGACTTCCTTACAGCATTACTCAAGACAGTGGGATTACTCACATTAGCTCAGGACTCCAAAGCAAGTTTTCTAGTAAGCAAAGTGAAGGCTGAATTTCATTTTATGATCTAGCCCTGGAAGGCATCTAACAAACACTTCCATCAAAATTTTTTAGTCAAAATAACTTCAGCATTGGGGCACCTGGGTAGCTCAGTTGGTTAAGCATCTGCCTTTAGATCAGGTCATGATCCCTGGACCCTGCTCTGCCAGGAGCCTGCTTCTCCCTCTTCTCCTCCCCTGCTCTTTCCCCCTGCTTGTGTTCAAGTGCACCATGCATACACACACACACTCTCAAATAAACTCTTTTAAAAATTAAAAAAAAAAAAAAAAAAACAGCCTCAACAGTCTTCTCTGTTTCAAGTGCATGGGATATAAATCTAATCTTTCCTTGGAAGGAGTATGAAAGACATTGCCAGCAGATCATGAAGGTGGAGACACCATGGAGATCATCTTTGGAAAGTATAATCTATCATGGCAGTTTTCCATGCCACATGACCTTCGGATAATATGTCTTTCATATTTCTTCCATTGAAAGTTTGGCTTTACATCCCATGCTAACTTATTTTTTTGTTAGACTCTGGCAACAATAAAGATGCTATAGAATAAAATAGCAAAATATTTCATTTAGTACTATCATTACGCCCATTTATAGTTTAAAATGTATAGTTTAAAAAAGGGAGCTTCAGAAAGTCTACTTAGCATGTTCAAGAGCACACTGCAAATAGCTAATATAACCCAATCACCTTCATAAATCACTTTATCACTGAATTCTTATTTATTATAAAGGTCTACTTCTCAAAACACTTTTAAGTGGAAGCTCAGCAGTAGACCCACCAAAATTGATGGGAAAATGTGAGGTTGCCCCCACGAATGTCTCGCCAGCGCTGCCAAGATCAGATTCTTGTCTTGTCCATCAGTACTGTTCTACAGTATATTATTTAAAATTTCATTCATTTCTCTTTCCCATTCCATATCAGTTGTTACAATTTTATTTTAACTTTATTTAATCTAATGTCAGTCTTTCTGACTCCTAGCAAGTAACCAAGTCTCCAATTTAAAAAAGAAAATACCATCTGATATGAATTCCTTCAAATTCCCTCTACTCCGCACCAGGTTTATTTTGAACCACGTATCTCTTTTCATTGGATTCCTACTTCTACTCAAAGCTAATTCCTTCCCTTGTACTTAGGATCCCCTCCCTTCCTGTCTGCTCTGAGAATTTTCTGTCTTAATTATGTCCATTTATTTTACCTTCTACGTCTTTTCTCTATTGGATCTTTCTCTTTCTTTTAAAAACAAGTTCACATTCCTTATTCTGGAAAAAATAACCCTGCCCTCATCTCTCTCCTTCTCACTTATGCTGCTTTCCCTTCCAGGTTTCCTTTCAGGTCCAAACTGCTTATCACAATGGTTTACACTGCATGGATTCCCTTTATTATATCCTTCTTACTCTGACTCATTTTAGTCTGGTTTCAGGTCTCATTTCCTTCAAGCTGTTCTTTAAAATGACACGGCTCTTCAATGCAACTTTGTGACTAGGAATATGACAGTTGCATATGTATCCTTTTTTAGTAAATATCCTTCTCATAGCATTTATCCCAGGGTGAGTATTTGCCATGGTAAAGTTTTTACCTGATGCATTTTATCGGCTACTCACTAAAAGTATTTATTGCCTTTCCTTTGTGTATATGCCCAGAAGTGGAGATGCTGAATCATATGGTAGTTCCATATGTTTCCCATAGTGGCTGCATCAGTTTACATTCCTGCCAATAGTTTACAAGGGTTCCTTTTCCTTCTCATCCTTGCCAGTATTTGTTATGCCTTATTGTTTTGATAATAACCATCCTAACAAGTGTGAAGTGATAACTCATTGTGGTTCTAATATGCATTCCCTAGTGATTAATGATGTTGAATGTCATTTCAAGTACCTGTTGGTCATTTATATGTTTTCTTTGAAAAAATGTCTATTTAGGTTCTTTGCATATTTTTTAGTTGGGTCATTCAAGTAGTTTGTTTCTTTGTTATTGAGTTATATGAATTCCTTATATTTTTGGATATTAACCCTTATCAGATATGTGGCTTGTAAATATTTTCTTCCATTTGATATGTCCCCTTTTCATTTTATCTATGGTTCCCTTTGCTGTGTAAAAGATTTTTAGTTTGATATAGTCCCACTTATTTTTGTTTTGTTGCCTTTGCTTTTGTTGTAAAATCCCCTCAAAAAAGCATTGCTAAGATCATTGTCAGGGAGTTTACCCCCTCCTCTTTTTTTGGAGTTTTATAACTTCAGATCTCATATTCAGGTTTTTAATCCATTTGGAGTTAATTTTTGTGTATTGTGTAAGATAATGGCCCAGTTTCATTCTTTTGGATATGGCTGTCCAGTTTTCCCAACACTATATTTTGAAAAGACTATCCTTACCCCATTGTATTTTCTGGGTTCTTTTGTCAAAAATTAATTGAACATATATGTGTGATTTATATCTGGTCTCTCTATTTTGTTCCATTGATTTATATTTGTCTGTTTTTATACCAATGCCATTCTGTTTTATTGAATATAACTTTATAATATAGTTGGAAATCATGCAGTATGATGCCTTCTACTTTGTTTTTTCTTAAATTTGTTTTGGCTACTCAGGACATTTTGTAGTTCCATATAAGTTTTAGGATTGTTTTTCTCCCACAAATGAAACAAAATCATTATCTCAAAGAGATATCTGTACTTTTTTTTTTAAGATTTTATTTATTTATTTGACAGAGAGAGAGATCACAAGTAGGCAGAGAGGCAGACAGAGAGAGAGGGAGAAGCAGGCTCCTCACTGAGCAGAGAGCCTGTTGCAGGCCTCAACCCCAGGACCCTGAGATCATGACCTGAGCCGAAGGCAGAGGCTTAACCAATGGAGCCACCCAGACACCCATCAAAGAGATATCAGTACTCTTATGTTCATAGAACATTATTTACAGTAGTCGAAGTATGGAAGCAACCATAGTCTGTCAATGGATGAATAGTTTTTTTTTAATATAAGATATATAAATGTAGCCATACTTTAAAAAAAAATGGAAAGGAAATCCTGTCATTCATAGTCTCATGGATAGATGAACCTGGAGGGCATTAGCTTAAGTGTAATAAGCCAGAGAGAGAAAAACAAATACTTCATAGTATTTTTGTATGTGGGATTCAAACAAACAAACAGCAACAACAACAAAAAAAAAAACATAGAATTCATTAAAAAGGAAGTAGAAAAGTGGTTGCTCGGTACAGGAAGGTGAAGAAATAAGAAAAGTAGGTCAAAGGGTACAAACCTTCAGTTATAAGAAGAACAAAGTCTGGGGCTCTGAAATGTAACATGATCACTATAGTAGATAACACTGTATTGTATAATTGAACTTTGCTAAGAGAGTAGAACTTAAATGTTCTTACATAAAGAAGGAAGGAAGGAAGGAAGGAAGAGGGAGAAAGGAAGTAAGAAAGAGGTAAATACATGAGGTGATGGAAGTGTTAATTACCTCTATGAGAAGACTTCTTTTACAATGTAGACATGTATCAAATCATCATGTACATTTAAATATCTTATAATCCTATTTGTCAAGTGTACCTCAATAAAGAAAAAAAATAGCCTCATGACTTAAAATACCAGCTAGAAGAGCGAGGACAAAAATGTTTTCACTTCTCTACTACTCTTTTAAGCCTACCTGGCTTTCAGAGTTCAAATTTTACCCATAATTAATATCCAGATGCTGCTTATAGTTAAGTACTTATCCCTTGAAGTCCAGCATGACAAGCTCAGCCAAAGAGTCAGGAGTACTAGGAAAGGCTATAATGACGTATTTTATCATTAGTATCCTCACAGGCAGGGCTGGCCACTGTCTTAGTCTGCTCAGGCTGCCATAACAAAATACAATAGAATGAGTGGACTAAAGAAGAGAAATTTATTTCTCATAGTGCTGAAATCTGGAAAGTCTAAGATCAAGGTGTCAGCATATTTGGTTCCAGCTGAGAGCTCTCTTTCTGGCTTACAGACAGCCACCTTCTCACAGTGTCCTCACTTCGCCTTTCCTCAGTATATACACACAAAGAGAGGAAATGATTTCTCTTTTTTCTCTTCTTAAAAGTCCACTAATCCCATCATGAGAATTCAACCCTTATGACCTAATATAACCCTAACTACGTTCCAAAAGCTGCACCTCTTTTGCATACCATAACATTGCGAGTTTGGGATTTAATATATGAATTTAGGGAAGATACAAAAATTCAATAATAGCTATCTTGCCATTGGTTCCAAAATTCCCAAGACTAACAACTGCAGTTAGTCATGATTGCAGTTCAATTCAGAATTATGAACTTCCTCATGAGCTCTGAGTGTGACAAGAACAATAAATGGTAGTTTTTGTTCCAAGGTTAATGTCAGGCTTGTGGTAATCACCTACATTCTACATCATACATGAATAAGTCTCTGACATTTTCACAATCTTGGGTCATGGTGAATCTTTATTAGCTTTGAGTATTCTTGTGGATTCCAAATTAGGACATATTGAAGAATAGCAGCCAAAGAGGTAGATGCCTAGGTAAGACAGGGGATTGAGCATACATATTTCATTTTAACCCTTTCTGGGATTACACCAAAAGTACAACTAAAAAAAATTTTTTTTTTTCTTTAAATCATAGGGGCTCCTGGGTGGCAGAGTCAGTTAAGCATCTGACTCTTGATCTCAGCTCAGGTCTTGATCTCAGGGTCATGAGTTCAAGCCCCCCACTGGCTTCCATTCTGGGCATGGAGCCTACTTAAAAAAGTAAAAAAGGCACATTCCAGTAGACACACAGATCAATGAAACAAAAGAAAGAACCCAGAAATAAACCCACAATAATAATTAACTTATGAAAAAGATGACAAGAAAATATAGTGGGGAAAAGACTTGACAGTGCTGGATTTCAAAGTAGAAGTTTCAAGGTCTCATTTGCATTGATGGCAACTGATCATCTTGTGGCCACAAGTCCTAGGCTTATTTCTAGGAGTTACATAACAAACAATGCATAATTCCCTAATGGAAAAACTAAGAAAAGAGAATGGGATTTTCTCCTTTGTTCCAGCTAGTCTGTTAATCCTATCTGTTGGACCAGGGATTTGTAGGTCTAGATTTTTATCATAAGTTGAGATCTAGCCCAGATCCATATGGAGATCATCATGATGCTACCATTCAGCATATGACCAAATTTACTAGCTCTGTGGGGCAAGCCAAGACAGCTTTGGATGTGGCATTAAATCACCTCTTCAGAGATGTAGTAGGTGGGGGTGAAAGGAACCATCTGGGAGGTACACCAATTTGGCAATCAAAGAATGGTAGACAAAGGATAAGTCATCAATAGTAATGCATTGCCACACAAATAGATCAGTACAGATGATTTTCCAGTTATGTCAAGACTAACACCTATAATGAATTAACATAACACTTGGAGGGGAAAGTTATCAAAAAGATAAAGAAGCTTTATCTGAATTATTATTTGACTAGGAAAATTGGAAGCCTAAGTAAATGCTCAAGGGTAAATTATATATTAGATCCTGAGAGTAATAAAACAAACTGGACATAAGCAGATTGAAGAAGAAAGAATCAGAGAAGCGATCATGAATTTTAAATACGTAAACATTTGTTTTATGAAGAGGAATTAGAATTGTTTCTAAGATCCCTTATTTTTATAAGTGGGTATAACCCACTGAATCTATACCTGGATCAGTCCACAAGGAAGGATGGATCTCCACTCAAATTTGGCTCATATGTAGAGATGGTGTGTTACTATACACACACTAAGAGTACATGGAAAGTTTTATTACTCAAATAACGAAGCTCTCCAGGGAAAGAAGTTCAGGCTCCCAGGCAGGTCTGAAAAAGGCTTGAGGACAGCAGGAAAAGGATATAAGCTTAGCTTTTACTGTAATGAAGCGATGGAGCTGGAGCAAGGAGTCCCTCAAACAGACCAAGGTTTGTGTGGTTCAATCTTTCTGCTGGTGTCAAAGGAGGAAATAAACTGGATTTTCTTATAAGTTTACCCAGATATAGGGTAAAGTGAGTGATGGAGCTTGAAAGCTGTGAACAACCAAACATCAATAATAAGGTCAGATTCTTTTTTATAATGTAATATACTAAATTTCGAAATAGTAGAAGTTATACTTAAGAAGAAAAATCTTATTTTTACAGATTATAAATATTAAAATGATGAATTTATGGAAGGTTGACTATTGTCTTCTTGAGATTCTATGGCTATACCTTTGCATGATAAATAAGGTACCTTAGAAACATCTAATTATTTCAATTTCTGGATTAAACAAAGATGGTCTCAAATGCAGAACTTTAGAAAAATATTAAAACTGGTTTTGTACAACATATGATACAATATTTGTGTTATAAGAGTTAGATAATAACTAAATCAGATGAATATTTTTATCACTGTTTCAGTTCCAAATCTGTTAAGTCCTGCATTAAAGAGTACCAGTCAGTGCCCAATGTACTATTTCCTGAGAAAAAAGTAATCACACATATATGTCAGAAATAAAACTAGCTAAGGGTTACCATAAAGGCAAGTGAATAAATATGCATGTTTATTATTTTTGTCAGGGTATGTACTTTTTAGCTCTGAACAATGCTTCAAACTTAAATATGATGGCAAACTAAATGATAACCTATGACTGCCTGAAATCCTACAATTGAAGAAGCTAGGTTGGAATTGACAATACTACAAAATAGTGTATAGATGACCCTTGAATGATGGTTTCAACTGCACAAGTCTGCTTACATGTGGATATATTTTAGTAAATAGAATACAGTAGTGTAAGTGTATTTTCTTTTCCTCATGAGTTTGTTAATAACATTTTCCTTTCTTTTGCTTACTTTATTGAAAGGTTATAGACTACAGTGCCTAATACATATAACATACCAATATATGTTAATGGACAATTTGTGTTATCAGTAAGGCTACCAGTCAACAGTGGGCTACCAGGAGTTAAGTTTTTGGGGTGTCAAAACTTATACATGTATGAGAGGCAGTGTCTATGGAGACTTCTCTTCAGGAAAAAGATGTTGGCTGGTGCCACTTTCTTACACCGTCCTTCAGCATAATAATGGAGCCATGATGAGAAGCAGCACAGCATTGACACTGGCTCCCTAATTTGCTCACATCAAACCCCCCACCCCTTTGCTCGGGTGGGACTGCCCTTCTCAGTCAAGCTTGCCTCAGTCCCAGTATGGTAGGCTCCTCCTGTGGAAGAACAGCACAAACCACTGCCCACACAATATCTATAGAGCATGGAGTTTTAAAGGTCAGCAGTCTTGGATAAAATAGAGGCAGGAGAACACTGCACTGCTCCTGGAGAGAAGGCAGAGAGGAAACCCAGAGGCAGACAGCGTGGGAACACAGAACTGAGAAATTCTCCTAGAATCACTGTTTTCATCAGAATCACTGTTCACAGAGATGACTCCGTGGCAACAAAGGAGCTGACTGGTGCCATTTCCCTCCCCTGCCCTTCAGCATAAACACATGGCTACCTGAGGGAAAAGCTCAGTGCTGACAACTTCTATACATTAAACTCCTACCCCTTACCCCGCCCATGTGTTCTAAAGAAACTGCACTTCTCAGTCAAGCTTGCCTCAGTCCCAGAGTGGTGGGTCCCTCCCCCAGAAGACCAGCATGAACCCCTACCCACACCACATCTTCCAACCAGAAAATTCTTGCAGTGCCTTGGTTATGGTGGAAGTATTATCAGGTCTCACTTCACAAGCACATCAAAGCACATCTAGTTAAAACTTGCCACATTCAGGCCAGGGACCAAACACTGCCCACAACAGGCAAGGAAAGCCTCTGTAGACAACTGGCCTAAAAGATAAAGCAGCCACAACACAACAGCATAGTACTCGCAACACGCACTGGAGAAAGTCCCTGAATCCTCAGGCACTGGGCACTACATGACTTCTTCATGAGGCCATTACTTTCAGGAACAGAAGAAATAACTGGCTTTTCTAATATACAGAAGAAGATAGACTTAGACAAAATGCCAAGATGGAGGAATTTATCCCAAATGAAAGAACAAGATATGACCACAGGAAAAAGATAAGTAAAGAGACATAAGTAACATGTCTGATGGAGAATTTAAAGCAACAATCATAAAGATACTCATTGGACTTGAGAAAGGAACAAAAGACATCAGAGAGATACTATCCACAAAGATAAGAGTCAAAAAAGAATCAATCTGAAATAAAGAATGCAATAAATGAGATTGGAAACTGACTTGATGCAATGAACAGCAGGCTGGAAGAAGCAGAGGAATGAATTAGTGATATAGAAGGCAAAATAATGGAAAATAATGAAGCCAAACAAAAGAGAGAAAGAATTATGGAACATGGGAATAGACTTAGGGAACTCAGTGACTCCATCAAATGTAATAATATTTGTATTATAGGAGTCCCAGGAGAGGAAAAGAGAGAAAAGGAAAAACAAAATTTATTTCAAGAATTAATAGCAGAAAACATCCCTAATTGAGGGAGGAAACAGACATCCAGATCCAAAAGGCACAGGGAACTCCCATCAAAATCAACAAAAGCAGGCCAATACCAAGACCTATTGTAATTAAATTTGCAAGTATAGTGATAAAGAAAAAAAATCTTAAGAGCAGAAAGACAAAAACAAGTCCTTAGTTTACAAAGGAAAACCCATAAGGCTAGCTGGAGATTTCTCAACAGAAAGTTCACAGGTCAGAAGGGAGTGGCATGTTATTTTCAAAGGGCTGAATGACAAAAATCTGCAGACAAGAATATTCTATCCAGAAAGACTATCATTCAGAATAGAAGGAGATATAAAGAGTTTCCCAGAAAAACAAAAACTAAAGGAGTTTGTGACCACTAAACCAGCCCTGTAAGAAACTGTTAAAGGGGATTCCTTAAGTGCAAAGGAGATGCCAAAAGTGAGAAAGACAAGAAAGGATCAGAGAAAATCTCAAGAAACAATGACAAAACAATAAAATGGCACTAAGTACATATCTATTAATAATTACTTTGAATATAAATGGACTAAACACTACAATCAAAAGATGTAGGGTGTCAGAATAGATTAAAAAAAAAAAAGACCCATCTCTATACTGTCTATAAGAGACTCATTTGAGACCTAAAGGCAACTGCAGATGGAAAGGGAGGGGGTAGAGAAACACTTATTATGCAAATGGGCGTCAAAAGAAAGCCAGCATAGACATATTTATATCAGACAAACTAGACTTTAAAACAAAGACTGGAATAAAAAGACAAAGAAGGGCATTATATAATCTTAGAGGGGACGATCCAACAAGAAGATTTAACTGTAAATATTTATGCTCTCAACATGGGAGCACCCAATATATAAAATAATTAACAACAAACATGAAGGAACTCATTGATAAAAGCACAATAATAGTAGGAGAGTTTTACACCCCACTTACACCAACGGACAGATCATCTGAACAGAAAATAAACAAGGAAAGAACAGCTTTGAATGACACACTGGACCAAATGGATTTAAAAGATATATTCAGAACATTACATGTAAACCAGCAGAACACACATTCTTTTTAATGTACATGGAATATTCTGCAGAACAGATCACATACTAGATCACAAAACAGGCCTCAATGAATCTAAAAAGGTTGAAATTACATCATGCACCTCTTCTGACAATAATACTAGGAAACTAAAAGTCAACCACAAGAATAAATTCAGAAAGACCACAAATACATGGAGGCTACACATCATGCTGCTAAATGATGAATGGGTCAACCAGGAAATCAAAGAAGAATTACAAAAATACATGGAAACAAATGAAAATGAAAACACAATTGTCCAAAACCTTTGGGATGCAGCAAAAGTGGTCATAAGAAGAAAATATATAGGGGCACCTGGGTGGCTCAGTGGGTTAAAGCCTCTGCCTTCGGCTCAGGTCATGATCTCAGGGTCCTGGAATCAAGCCCCGCATCGGGCTCTCGGCTCAGTGGGGAACCTGCTTCCTCCTCTCTCTCTCTGCCTGCCTTTCTACCTACTTGTGATCTGTCTGTCAAATAAATAAATAAAAATCTTTTTAAAAATTTTTAAAATTAATTAATTAATTAAAAAAGAAGGAAATATATAGCAATACAGGCCTACCTCAAGAAGCAAGAAAAATCTCAAATAAACTGTTTAACCTTACACTTAAAGGAGCTAGGAAAATAATAATAAATAAAGCCTAAAGCCAGCAGAAGAAAGGAAATAATAAAGATTAGAGCAGAAATAAATTATATAGAAACTAAACAAATAAACAAACAAACAAAAACAAATAATAAATACGATCAATGAAACCAGGAGCTGGTTCATGGAAAACATTAACAAAATTGACAAACCTGCAGCCAGACTTAATCAAAGAGAAAAAAGAAAGAAGACAAATAAATAAAAATCACAAGTGAGAGAGGAGAAAAACAACCAACACCACAGAAATACAAACAATTATGAGAGGATATTATGGAAAATTATATACCAATAAATTGGACAACCTGGAAGGATTGGACAAATTCTTAGAAAAATATAAACTTCCAAAACTGAAAGAGAAATAAATAGAAAACTTGAACAGACTGATAAACAGCAAAGAAATTGAATCAGTAATCAAAAAACTCCCAACAAACAAAAGTCTGGGGCCAGATGAATTCACATACTTTTTCTACCAATATTTAAAGAAGAGTTAATACCTATTCTTCTCAAACTGTTACAAAAATTAGAAGGGGAAGGAAATATTCCAAATGCATTCCATAAGGCCAGTGTTACCCTGATACCAAAACCAGATAAAGACTCCACTAAAAAAGAAAATTACAAGCCAATATCCCTGATGAACATGGATGCAAAAATTCTTAACAAAATAGTATAAAATCAAATCCAACAGTACATTAAAAGAACCATTCACCACAACCAAATGGGATTTATTCCTGGGTTGCAAGGGTGGTTTAATATTCACAAATTAATCAGCATGATATATCACATTAATAAAAGAAAGGATAAGAACCATATGGTCATTTCCACAGATGCAGAAAAAGCATGGACAAAGTACAACATCCATTCATAATAAAAATCCTCAACAAAGTAGGCTTAGAAGGAACACACCTCAGCACCATAAAGGCCATATATGAAAAACCCACAGCTAATATCTTCAATTGGATAAGAGAGCTTTTCCTCTGTGGTCAGGAATAAGACAGGGATGTCCACCCTCACCACTTTATTTAATATAATAATGGAAGTCTTGACTACATCAGACAATAAAAAGAAACAAAATGTGTACAAATCAGCAAAGAAGTCACACTTTCATTATTTTCAGACAACATGATACTCCCTATAAAAAAAAAAACAAAAGATTCCACCAAAATACTACTAGAATTGATAAATGAATTCAGTAAAGTCACAGGATATAAAATCAATGTACAGAAGTCTCTTGCATTTCTGTACATCGCTAAAGAAAGAGCAGAAAGAGAAATCAAGGAATCAATTCCATTTACAATTGCACCAAAAACAGTAAGAAACCTAGGAAGAAACCAAACCAAGGAAGTGAACTCAATGGTCAACTAATCTTCAACAAAGTGGAAAAGAATATCCAATGGAAAAAGGACAGTCTCTTCAACAAATGGTGCTGGGAAAACTGGAGCTCAATATGTAAAAGTATGAAAATGGACCACTTTCATGCACCATACACAAAAATAAATTCAAAATGGATGACTTGAAGCCAAATGTAAGACTTGAAGCTATCAAAATCTTAGAGGAGAACACAGGCAGTAACCTCTTTGATACTGGCTGTAGCAGCTTCCTTTAAGACATGTCTTCAGAGGCAAGGGAAACAAAAGCAAAAATAAATTATAAGGACTATATCAAAATAAAAAACTTCTACACAGTGAATGAAACAGTCAACAAAACTAAAAGAAAACCTATGTAATAGGAGAAGATATTTGTAAATGACTTATCTGGTAAAGGGTTAGTATTTAAAATATATAAAGAACTTATCAAACTCAACACCCCAAAAAATAATTCAGTTGAAAAATGGGCAGAAGACATAAATAGACATTTCTCCAAAGAAGGCATCCAGATGGCCAATAAACATATGAAAAGATGCTCAACATCACTGATCATCAGGGAAATACAAATCAAATCAACAATGAGATATCACCTCACACCTATCAGAATGGCTAAAATCAACAATACAAAAAAAAAAAAAAAAAAAAAAAAAAAAACAGAACTGGTGAGGACATAGAGAAAGGGGAACTCTCTTGCACTATTGTTGGAATGCACACTGGTTCAGCCACTCTGAAAAAACAGTATGGAGTTTCCTCAAAAAGTTAAAAATAGAGCTACCCTATGATCCAGCAATTGCACTGCTAGGTATTTATACTAAGGATACAAAATGCTAATTCAAAGTGATACATGTACCCTGACATTTATAGCACAATTATCTACATTAGCCCAACTATAGAAACAACCAACATGTCCATCGACTGATGAATAGATAAAGAAGATGTGGTAATACATGATGGAATATTACTCAGCCATTAAAAATAATGAAATCTTGCTATTTGCAATGACTATGGAGCTAGAGAGTATTAAGCTAAGCAAAATAAGTCAGTCAGAAAAAGGCAAATACCATATGACTTCACTCATATGTGGAACTTAAAAAAAAAAACACACATGGAAAGATGAGAAAGAGACAGATCAAGAAATAGTCTCTTAACTATAGAGAACAAACAGATGGTTACCAGAGGGGGGTTTGGTGGGGGGGATAGGTAATATAGATGAAGGGAATTCAATATGTATGCTTATTATGATGAGCACAGAATAATGTATAGAAATGTTGAATCACTATATTGTGCACTTGAAACTAATATTACACTGTATGTTATCTAACTGGAATTTAAATAAAAATATTTATAATAGTTATATGTGGATTTTCAGCTATGTGAGGGGGTTCTGTGCCTCTAACCCCCATGTTGTTTGAGGGACAAATGTACTTAGATCCACCTAACAGAATGATCCTCTATATTCCTCAATATTTTCAAGAGGAGGATTAAATCAAGCATATGTGTACTATATCCACAAAGCTATTTGGTACACACCCACCTCACCAATCTTTTTGAGAGATCAAAAATTACTTAAGCAGAGGGTCTGACTTTGCTGATCCATCATTCCTGTGTCATTACACATATGGTTCCCAGGTGAGTTAACAGTTTAAAGCTGTGTGTACTTAAGACTACCAGATCTTTTCTGCTATCTTGAAGTAATCAATGCATCCAATCACATGCTACTAAAAAAGCAGCATTACAATATGCTAGCACATTGCAATCTGACATGGAGCAAGTACCAGCCCTAACAAATCTTCAGCCCAGTATTGTTTTCAATAAACTGAAGAGAAAATTCTCACGACGTTCCCACTTCAGTTAAACAATTCCACAATAATGCAGCTCTCCACTTAATTTTCAATCTATGCTTTTAGTAAAAGGTGCATTTGAAGATTAAACCCTTCTCTATATATATTTCATTCCAATAAAAGTACCTAGTACTTTTTTTGTGATAGCTGCTTAATATTTCTATACCTTTTTTAATCCATTACTTGGCAATATGTTTACTTAAACTTTATGAAGGGACAGAGAGTTTTTTCATTCCAGTTTCACACATGGTGCTTCAGCATGGAGTTTGGAACTAATCACTGGGAAAGAAGGGAAGAGATGAGAAGCTAGAAGTATGAATCTGCAACCGATCACTAAAACATTGCATTTTGAAGCTGAATTCAATAAAGCAATCATTGGCTATTCTGATAATCCTGCAAAAATTATTGGTGATGAACTAGAATTAAAGGTCATTAAGTAGAAATAGCCTCCTCCAATAAAAATCTGTAGTTAATTTTTTTACTCATGTATACTTAGTAAAGAAATAGGAAAATATTTAAAATTTAAAAAGAAAATTAAAATCACATAATCCTTTCATCTAGTAATATCTCCCTACTATTAACATGTTAGAGTTTTACTTCCAATAATATTCATTTTTATGTGTGTGTGAGAATGTGTCCCTAAAAATATTTCTGTACATTTATTTCTGCATATCAAGATAAATATGCAAATAGAAGTATGCTGCTAACTTTCACTTTACTTAGTGTTATATTAAAATTTTCCATGCTATTAAATTTCCTTCAAAAATACTAATTTGGGGGTGCCTTGTTGGCTCATAGAGTTAAGCAATGAACTCTTGATTTCAGCTCGTTCATGATCTCAGGGTCCCAGGATCAAGCCCTTTGTCCAGCTCCACACTCAACCTCTCCCTCAACCTTTCCCCTGGCTCATGCATGTGCTCACACACACTCTCTCTTTCTCTAAAATAAATAGTCTTTTTAAAAAATCTAATTGTACATAACTATAAAATTTTCCATTTTATCTATATGCTACAAATTATTTTCCCCTATTATTGAACATTAAGTTTGTGTTGAAGGAAAGGGTTGAATGCCTTTCTCATAAATAATATGTCAACTGTCATATTTTTGTATTTAAGATTTGTACTCATCTCCTAGTATTTCCTTTGAATATAAGAAATACAGTATTTTGCCATTACACGCTTATCCATAGTTCCTCACAAATGTGTTGCAACAGTTTATAATCCCATCAGCAGTTCATCATAATGGCTTTGCACCACACCCTTAACCATCACTGAAATTGCCTTTTTTTTTTAATTTTTATTTTTTATAAACATATAATATATTTTTATCCCCAGGGGTACAGGTCTGTGAATCACCAATTTACACACTTCACAGCATTCACCATAGCACATACCCTCCCCAATGTCCATAACCCCACCCCACCTCTCCCAATCTCCCTCCCCCCATCAACCCTCAGTTTGTTTTGTGAGGTTAAGAGTCACTTATGGTTTGTCTCCCTCCCAATCCCATCTTGTTTCATTTACTCTTCTCCTACCCCCCTAACCCCCCATGTTGTATCTCCTCTCCCTCATATCAGGGAGATCATGTGATAGTTGTTTTTCTCCAATTGACTTATTTCGCTAAGCATGATACCCTCTAGTTCCATCCATGGCGTCGCAAATGGCAAGATTTAATTTCTTTTGATGGCTGCATAGTATTCCATTGTGTATATATACCACTTCTTCTTTATCCATTCGTCTGTAGATGGACATCTAGGTTCTTTCCATAGTTTGGCTATCGTAGACATTGCTGCTATAAACATTCGAGTGCACATGCCCCTTCGGATCACTACGTTTGTATCTTTAGGGTAAATACCCAGTAGTGCAATTGCTGGGTCATAGGGTAGTTCTATTTTCAACATTTTGAGGAACTTCCATGCTGTTTTCCAGACTGGTTGCACCAGCTTGCATTCCTACCAACAGTGTAGGAGGGTGCCCCTTTCTCCGCATCCTCGCCAGCATCTGTCATTTCCTGACTTGTTAATTTTAGCCATTCTAACTGGTGTGCAGTGGTATCTCATTGTGGTTTTGATTTGTATTTCCCTGATGCCGAGTGATATGGAGCACTTTTTCATGTGTCTGTTGGCCATCTGGATGTCTTCTTTGCAGAAATGTCTGTTCAAGTCTTCTGCCCATTTCTTGATTGGATTATTTGTTCTTTGGGTGTTGAGTTTGCTAAGTTCTTTGTAGATTTTGGACACTAGCCCTTTATCTGATATATCATTTGCAAATACCTTCTCCCATTCTGTCAGTTGTCTTTTGGTTTTGTTCACTGTTTCCTTTACTGTACAAAAGCTTTTGATCTTGATAAAATCCCAATAGTTCATTTTTGCCCTTGCTTCCCTTGCCTTTGCCGATGTTCCTTAGAAGATGTTGCTGAGGCTGAGGTCGAAGAGGTTGCTGCCTGTGTTCTCCTTGAGGATTTTGATGGATTCCTTTCTCACATTGAGGTCCTTCATCCATTTTGAGTCTATTTTCGTGTGTGGTGTAAGGAAATGGTCCAATTGCATTTTTCTGCATGTCACTGTCCAATTTTCCCAACACCATTTATTGAAGAGGCTGTCTTTTTTCCATTGGACATTCTTTCCTCTTTGTCGAAGATGAGTTGACCATAGAGTTGAGGGTCCATTTCTGGGCTCTCTATTCTGTTCCATTGATCTATGTGTCTGTTTTTGTGCCAAGTACAATCTTGATGATGACAGCTTTGTAATAGAGCTTGAAGTCCAGAATTGTGATGCCACTGACTTTGGCTTTCTTTTTCAATATTCCTTTGGCTATTCGAGGTCTTTTCTGGTTCCATATAAATTTTAGGATTATTTGTTCCATTTCTTTGAAAAAAATGGATGGTACTTTGATAGGAATTGCATTAAATGTGTAGATTGCTTTAGGTAGCATAGACATTTTCACAATATTTATTCTTCCAATCCAGGAGCATGGAACATGTTTCCATTTCTTTGTGTCTTCCTCAATTTCTTTCATGAGTACTTTATCGTTTTCTGTGTATAGATTCTTAGTCTCTTTGGTTAGGTTTATTCCTAGGTATCTTATAGTTTTGGGTGCAATTGTAAATGGGATGGACTCCTTAATTTCTCTTTCTTCTGTCTTGTTGTTGGTGTAGAGAAATGCAACTGATTTCTGTGCATTGATTTTATATCCTGACACTTTACTGAATTCCTGTACAAGTTCTAGCAGTTTTGGAGTGGAGTCTTTTGGGTTTTCCACATAGAGTATCATATCATCTGCAAAGAGTGATAGTTTGACTTCTTCTTTGCCGATTTGGATGCCTTTAATTTCCTTTTGTTGTCTGATTGCTGAGGCTAGGACTTCTAGTACTATGTTGAATAGCAGTGGTGATAACGGACATCCCTGCCGTGTTCCTGACCTTAGCGGAAAAGCTTTCAGTTTTTCCCCATTGAGAATGATATTTGCGGTGGGTTTTTCATAGATGGCTTTGATAATATTGAGGTATGTGCCGTCTATCCCTACACTTTGAAGAGTTTTGATCAGGAAGGGATGCTGTACTTTGTCAAATGCTTTTTCAGCATCTATGGAGAGTATCATATGGTTCTTGTTCTTTCTTTTATTAATGTGTTGTATCACATTGATTGATTTGCGGATGTTGAACCAGCCTTGCAGCCCTGGAATAAATCCCACTTGGTCGTGGTGAATAATCCTTTTAATGTACTGTTGAATCCTATTGGCTAGTATTTTGGCGAGAATTTTCGCATCTGTGTTCATCAAGGATATTGGTCTGTAGTTCTCTTTTTTGTTGGGATCCTTGTCTGGTTTTGGGATCAAGGTGATGCTGGCCTCATAAAATGAGTTTGGAAGTTTTCCTTCTATTGCTATTTTTTGGAACAGTTTCAGGAGAATAGGAATTAGTTCTTCTTTAAATGTTTGGTAGAATTCCACCGGGAAGCCGTCTGGCCCTGGGCTTTTGTTTGTTTGGAGATTTTTGATGACTGTTTCAATCTCCTTACTGGTTATGGGTCTGTTCAGGCTTTCTATTTCTTCCTGGTTCAGTTGTGGTAGTTTATATGTCTCTAGGAATGCATCCATTTCTTCCAGATTGTCAAATTTGTTGGCGTAGAGTTGCTCATAGTATGTTCTTATAATTGTCTGTATTTCTTTGGTGTTCGTTGTGATCTCTCCTCTTTCATTCATGATTTTATTTATTTGGGTCCTTTCTCTTTTCTTTTTGATAAGTCTGGCCAGGGGTTTATCGATCTTATTAATTCTTTCAAAGAACCAGGTCCTAGCTTCGTTAGTTTGTTCTATTATTTTTTTTTTTTTTGGTTCCTGTTTCATTGATTTCTGCTCTGATCTTTATGATTTCTCTTCTCCTGCTGGGTTTAGGGTTTCTTTCTTGTTCTTTCTCCAGCTCCTTTAGGTGTAGGGTTAGGTTGTGTACCTGAGACCTTTCTTGTTTCTTGAGAAAGGCTTGTACCGCTATATATTTTCCTCTCAGGACTGCCTTTGCTGTCTCCCACAGATTTTGAACCATTGTGTTTTCATTATCATTTGTTTCCATGAATTTTTTCAATTCTTCTTTAATTTCCTGGTTGATCCATTCATTCTTTCGAAGGATGCTGTTTAGTCTCCATGTATTTGGGTTCTTTCCAAATTTCCTCTTGTGATTGAGTTCTAGCTTCTGAAAATATGCAGGGAATGATCCCAATCCTTTGATACCAGTTGAGACCTGATTTAGGACTGAGGATGTGATCTATTCTGGAGAATGATCCATGTGCACTAGAGAAGAATGTGTTTTCTCTTGCTTTGGGGTGAAATGTTCTGAATATATCTGTGATGTCCATCTGGTCCAGTGTGTCATTTAAGGCCTTTATTTCCTTGTTGATCTTTTGCTTGGATGATCTGTCCATTTCAGTGAGGGGAGTGTTAAAGTCCCCTACTATTACTGTATTATTGTTGATGTGTTTCTTTGATTTTGTTATTAATTGGTTTATATAGTTGTCTGCTCCCACGTTGGGGGCATAGATATTTAAAATTGTTAGATCTTCTTGTTGGAAAGTTCCTTTGAGTATGATATAGTGTCCTTCCTCATCTCTTATTATAGTCTTTGGCTTAAAATCTAATTGATCTGATATAAGGATTGCCATTCCTGCTTTCTTCTGATGTCCATTAGCATGGTAAATTCTTTTCCACCCCCTCACCTTAAATCTGGAGGTGTCTTCGGGTTTAAAATGAGTTTCTTGGGGCGCCTGAGTGGCTCAGTGGGTTAAAGCCTCTGCCTTTGGCTCAGGTCATGATCTCAGAGTCCTGGAATTGAGCCCCACATTGGGCTCTCTGCTCAGCAGGGAGCCTGCTTCCTCCTCTCTCTCTGCCTGCCTCTCTGCCTACTTGTAATCTCTGGCTGTCAAATAAATAAATAAAATCTTAAAAAAAATTTTTAAAAAAATAAATAAATAAAATGAGTTTCTTATAGGCAACATATAGATGAGTTTTGTTTTTTTATCCATTCTGATACCCTGTGTCTTTTGATTGGGGCATTTAGCCTATTAACATTCAGGGTAAGTATTGAGAGATATGAATTTAGTGCCATTGTATTGCCTGTAAGGTGACTGTTACTGTATATTGTCTCTGTTCCTTTCTGATCTACTACTTTTAGGGTCTCTCTTTGCTTAGAGGACCCCTTTCAATATTTCCTGTAGAGCTGGTTTGGTGTTTGCAAATTCTTTCAGTTTTTGTTTGTCCTGGAAGCTTTTAATCTCTCCTTCTATTTTCAATGATAGCCTAGCTGGATATAGTATACTTGGCTGCATGTTTTTCTCATTTAGTGCCCTTAATATATCATGCCAGCTCTTTCTGGCCTGCCAGGTCTCTGTGGATAAGTCTGCTGCCAATCTAATATTTTTACCATTGTATGTTATAGACTTCTTTTCCCAGGCTGCTGAAATTGCCTTCTTAAAAAAGAACTTCTACAGTGTTATAAAGGATCATGATACTCTATTTCAAGATTATCTTAGATTTTTCTATGATTATTTTTCTATGATTTCTAAGAAGCCAGGTATATTAACTTTCTGTGATGTAGCGCTCCATGTTCTTTTCATATCTTTATATTGAGCTACTAAAGAGCTTTTAGTTATTATTTATTTGTAGGGACATGGTTTTTAAAAACTAAGTATTTTTAAGTTGTATGTTCACTGTCTAAAATCAAATGCATCTGCTTCAAATAAGCTTTAGTAACTCTCCTATATTTCTAAATAAGCAAAAGATTAGACATAGAAATGAATACATCAAAAGATCATTTCTTGCGTTCTTCTTTCACAGTGACCTCTAGGCATAGTTTTTGTATTTGCATCTTTAACTTGAGTAGAAGACGTACATTTTGTATGAGATCAGAAGTCATCATTTTTCTCAGACATCCCCTTCATCTTTTTGAGACCTCACTATGCATAATGGATGTGTCCACTTACACAAGTAGAATGAAATTTGATGAATTGTGGAAAAGCATTCTTTCGTGGGGAAAGAGTGACACACATGTCTTTGGAATGTAAGGAATTTGACCCTAAGTAGACAGAGTCTCATTTTATATAAATAGTACTCAATGGCAGTAACTTTCATCAACTTAAGCCATTATGTTCATTTTAGAGAAATAACAAAAGAATTGCTAAATTTTTCATAGGCTTTCATTAGAGAGAAGGACAATGTTCAAGCAAGAGTTGGTGTTGAAACTACAAATGCAACATTGTGTGGGGAATTCCATGTCCAGAATCTGCCCTCTTGACAACAGGACAGTTTTTGACTTTTGACTTTAACAAATTGTGGTCAAGTTAAAACACTATCTGGAAATCCTCCAGTTAACATCTGCATTATATTTCAACTATGTTAAGAAATGGGAGAGAAAGATACTGAACTGTGAAAATCATTTGATCAAAATATTTCAATTTTGTTAAATGGCATTACTTACAAAATATATTATTTTTAAAAATCCACCAGCCAATTAAAGACAGATTGCATGGATAAAAAAACATGCAAGAATAATGAAGACCTAAACAGTATATTTTTTGACATAGGTTTGATGCATTTATGCAAATATTTCCCTGATAATAGGCAGAAGGGCCCATTCCATACACATAAAAAAGATCATATATTGGGTCATAAAAGAATTCGTTAATCTAAAAATATGGAAATAATACAAAAAATTCTCTGACCATAATAAAATGAATTCAGTTATTAAAACAAAATAAGGAACAAAAGTCATTCTATTTAGAAATCATTTTGTTTAAATTTTAAAAATTAAAATCTTGTTTAAAAAGCTTTTAGACCAGGGGCACCTGGGTGGCTCAGTCTTTGAGCATCTGCCTTCAGCTCAGGTCATGATCCCAGGGCCCTGGGTTTGAGCCCAGCATCGGGCTCCCTGCTCAAGCAGGAGGCCTGATTCTTCCTCTCCCACTCCCCCTGCTTGTGCTCCTTCTCTCACTGTCTCTGTCAAATAAATAAATAAAATCTTTAAGGAAAAAAAATTTTTAATCAAAAAATTGTAAACCAAAAAAAATCAAAATATCCAGAAAGTACTGATACTGGAGACAGTATATATTTTAGATATAAACCATAAAAAATAAGAAGAAATGAATAAATATAGAAATAAAGCCAAAAATGAATGAAGTAGAACACAAAAAGTGAGAAAAGGCAGATTAGAACTAATAACATTTATTTATTAAAATAAAACAACAGAAGTAATAAAAATCAAAACTAGGTCAAATCTTAGTTATTATAATCAAGGAAAAGAAGGAAGAAAACCAGGTGCACAGAGAGATCACGAGAACAAAATAAACATAGACACAGAATAATTTTAAAATGTTAAAAAAAAACTTTCTTACCTCTAAACATAACAAATTTAAATCTTTGATGAAATAAGTATTTTCTGGGAATACACAATGTATCAAACTTGGCCACAGACTCTACAAAAATCCTTAAAAAAAATCTAACTAAAAGTTAAACATAAAAGATTTTCCCCAAAATAATAAACAGTATGCCTTGACAGTTTCACAGAGCATTCTTCTAAACTTAAAAAACAGTTTTAAATCACACCTAAAAATAATATTGCAAATTATTCTCATAAAAGTGTGTTACATTGGTATTAAAATACAAAAAAAAAAGATTGCAAACTGGCAAATAAGCAAAAAAAAAAATGCTGACCAATTTTCACTCTTTAAGAAAATCTTAACTAAAACAGTAGTAAGTCAACTAGCAACACATTAAAATAACAGTGTATCAAGGATAAGTGAAATTTATTGCGGGCATAAAAAAATAGATGAGTGTTAGAAAATCTTTTATTACATTTAATTCTCTGTATTGATCTATGGTGAAAAATTACATGATTATTTTCCTGGTTGCTGAAATGGCATTTGATAAATTCTCTATTTAATTTTTTATTTACAAAAACCCCACAAAAAATAAAAATCAGTGAAATGTTCACTAACACACGTGGGTGCACACATGTGCACACATATACACATCAAGCCCTGAATCCAGTGCACCAGATAGGGAAACAAAACTGGGTGTAGGAACAAGATGAAAACACTCACCATTACCATGACTAATGAGCAAGGTGCTAGAGGCATTAGCCATTGCAATTTGGTACAAAATTTATTTATTTACTTATTTATAAAGATTTTATTTATTTGAGAGAGAGAGAGAGACAGTACAAGCAGGGTGAGTGGCAGGGAGAGGGAGAAATAGACTCCCTGCTGAGCAGAAAGCCTAATGTGGAGCTCCATCCCAGGACCCTGGGATCATGACCTGAGCCGAAGTTAGATGCTTATTAACCAACCGAGCCATTCAGGTGTCCCTACAAGTTTTTTTTTTTTTTTCATTTGAAGTTTAAAAATGAAAGAATGAAGTAACATTAACACTCTTTGTAGATGATATAATTGTACAATTGGAAAATCCAAGACAAATTATGTGAATAATATAACATAACTAAACAATATGAAACCATAAGGTATTAAAGAAATGTAGTTGTATTTTTTTTTAATATTTTATTTATTTGATAGAGAGAGACACAGCAACACAGGTAACACAAGCAGGGAGCAGCAGAGGGAGAGGGAGAAGCAGGCTCATGCTGAGCAGGGAGCCTTATGTGAGTCTCCATGCCAGGACCCTGGGATCCTGACCTAAGCCAAAGGTAGACGCTTAACAACTGAGCCATCCAGATGCCCCACAGTTGTAATTTTTGATAACAGAGTAGAGAAGGAAGATCTTTCCAAACATGACTCAAAGTGCAGAGGTCATTAAAGTAAGTTTGATAAAATTAACAGTGAGTTGGGGTGGGAGTTTTTTTGCCATATTTTTTTTATTATGTTATTGGATGTGAGGGCAATCTGGCTGCGACATCTGTCACCCCATTGATCACCAGGGTTGATTAGGCTGATCTGGCTGGCTAGGCGGGTGTCCCTTCCCTCCTCACCGCTCCATGTGCGTCCCAGTGGAAGAAGATGACCTTCCGCCATAGAGGAGAAGGGCTCTTGCGTCAAGGGTATAAGAGTAGCTGCTGCTCCCCAGGTAGAACCTCCAAACAAGCTATAAGTGAGTTTTGTTAAATGCTACTGTAAGAAAAATGAATCCTAAAGACACCATAAGCAAAAAGAAAGACATTTCTCATACCTAAAAATAAAAAGAACCTTGTTGCAGGCAATGTGTAATCCCCAAATATGTAAACACCTAGAAATCAAGAAGAAAAAAGCCAATAGCTCATAGAAAAATAAGCAAAGACATGAACAATTTATTGAAAATTAAATAAAAATATACCCTGAGAAATAAAAAAATAAAAATATACCCTTATTCATCATAACTGAAATCTTCATTAAAATACAGTAATATTTTTACCTATCATTTAGGTCAATATCCAAAATGTTCAACAAAACACTCTGTTGGGGAGGTTATATGGAAAAAAGTATTTTCATTCATTCTTGATAGGAGTACAAAATACCACAACTCCTATAGAGGAAAATTTGACAAAATTTAACAAAATTTAAAATGCATTTACCCTTTTATCCAGCAATTTTTCTTATGGGAATTAATCCTGAAGGAACACCTGAAATGATTTACACAGAGGGTTATTTTCTTGTGGTAATTTTGTGTTAACAAAAGAGTCAGTGACAACTAGCTATATTCATCTAAAGAAGACTGATTAAATAAACTTTACATATATAAAGTTTTCTTCATATTTCAAATTTACATATTACATGTGAAAATAAAAGTTACATAAGTGAAGATTTGGAAAAAGGAAAAAAAAAAAAAGGCCAAAGAAGCTTCTGTACCCTGAAATGGAAAATCTCCAGGACTTATAGGTAAGTTAAAAAAATATATTCAAGTACATAACAGTGTCATATCTTTTTAAAGGAAGGTAATAATATATCTTCACATTTGCCTATACTTACATAGAGAAACACTGGACGGTTACACAATAGCATAATAAAACATGGTTCCCTATAATATAGGGTGACAGGGGCAGGGGTGATAGCTAAATGGCTAAATGCGTACCTTTGTAAGTATCACTTGGATTTTGAACTTTGTGAATAGACTGTAAATTCAAAAAAATTTTTTTAATTCAATAGGTATCTTCCCAAAGTACAATATATTATTTAATAGAAAGACTGTGTGGCAGGTACTCAGTGAAATTTTGTTCAGAGAGTGAATGTATAAGAATAACAATTGTCTCCTCTGTAAACAAATGGAAGGAAGGGAAGAGTAGAAGAACGTAAGGAGACCAGACAAAGAAGGAGGGGGGCATAAATTCCACTTGACTTTCAAAGTGTTCGCACCTTCCATTTCTATTTGAAGTTAATTTTAAGTATCGCATTTGTCTTATCAGTGAACATTTCATGTGAATGTCATTAGAGAATTTCTCTAAGTAATGCTATTTCAAACCTAAAAGCATATATCTTCTTATGAATACATATTGTGTTTATTGAGATACCATTCAAGCATACATAGCACCATCCTTATAAAACATTGTTTCATTTGAAAGAAAATTTGAGGTGGGTAGCCCTATTACTTAACTTCTTCAATCATTATAAAATTTGATTTAAATTTTTAAACTTAGTTTCCAAGAGTTGTATTTCATTCAACTTGACTGCATGTTTGAAAATGTATTTTAGTCTCATTCCTCATAGGATGCTTTTAGAGGACATTAAATCTGCTCCATTTTTCAGATTGGCACTATGGATGTGTTTATGTAGAAGTAAGAATTCTTCTATATTTATTACTACTGCTAAAAAAAAAAAAAAAAACCTTACCCACAATAGGAAAGGTACATTTCAGGCAGTATAATGCAGTTTGAGTGAAAGATTCAAACAGTAAAAAATTAGGTGTTTTTGAGAAGATGGGGAATTCCACAGGTATATCATCCTAACTGTGATTCTCCTCGCTGAGATTTAATCACACATATTTAATTAACTGCTAAATGTATCTGGCCATGTATGCGGAAGGCTGCAGCTGCAGGATGGACACCATAACTACGGATAGCCCACTTTGTCCAAAGAGTATAGCAATAGGTATGGCATGCCGCTAACATTCAGACCATAAAACATATGAGTGTATGAGAGGGGGAAGAGTCCTTGATATGCAGCCCAGCAGAATGTCATCATTGTATGGAAAAGTTGGTTCCATGAACGCCATTCTTCCCCTTTCCTACAGATGTGTTTGTCATGATTGTCCTGAACAGGAGCGGTCATTGTATATTGAGCATATGCAAGGCATACTTTCTATATTCATAAATTTCTGGAGCAAGGGGTGCCATACCTGGACTTCATGGAGCAACCCCCAGCCCCACCCCATGAGGGGCAAGTCTTGCATATCACTAGAGGTCAGCTCTTGCAGCCGCGACTAGATCTGGCTTTTGGATTATTTCCATAGAGAAGTGTTATATTTTTAATATTGATCTTTATTTATTTTATCCTGAATGAATAAATGAGGTGGAGGTATTCTGGGTCAGAGCCAGACTATCATTATTAACTTAAAAAGTATATAATAACATTGTGATCCCTCATACCCTGATTCTTACCTCAGGGGTGATGTGAGAAGTCAGACAAAATGTTCTACTGATACAAACTCCGAAGTCTGTATCTCCAAAGGAAAGGAGAACAATGGATTTTCTCTGTTTATATCCAGTAGAAAGACAGCTGTTCCTGTCTCTCTAGGGGAAGGAGAAGAAAAAGAAAAACAAAACAAAACAAAACAAAACAAAAGGCTTTGCTCCTTTGAGAGGAGATGGCAAGGATCCTGAGAATGTAAATACATTTTTCCAAGGGCCAGACAAACACTGGATGTCTCCTGCTCTTGTGACCTAGAGATATTGCCCATCTCTGGACTTCAAAGATTTAGGAATGTAAATACCTAGGAAGAGAGCTCTCCAGTCACTCTGAAGCTTAACCTAGGGACCAAATCCAAATGGTCACAGAAATAATTTTCATGATATGTGAAAAGTAAAATGCTTCCAGGAAAAGTGAAAGCAAACACTTCCTAACTTTATGTTCTGTTTATCTCCCTTTCTCGGAAGACTAGGCTTTTTAACAGGAACACTGAGAAATCCAGGGAGTTTTATTTACCCACAAGAGGGAGAAAGTATGTTTTTTATGCAGCAAAGAGAATAATGAGCTCAAAATTGGTGACCAGTACTCTCGGCAGTCATAATCATTAGTCTCATTCACCAGTATTTTGATTACCATTTCTTGCTCTCCTCTTTCAGTCATGTGGTAAAATCATGCTTTACCGTCCCCTGAAGTTAGAAATAATCATGTGATTCCTATTGGCCCATAATATGGGAGTGAATGGAATATGTGCCTTTTGCAGGTAGAAAGCTTGAAAAATCAGGGCACCATGATCTCTTCCCTAAATGATAGACACCCTGACACCTGGCATTCCTGAGTGAGGATGATGGGGCCTATAGCCAAAAGCAATTCCTTGAAATACATATAGAGTGAGCAGAAAACTCAATCTCTGATGTTTTAAGTTATTCAGATACTGTGATTGCTTGTTATACAGCATACATGAAACTATCCCTTCTAACATAAGTACATACAAAGTAATCAAAAAATTGTTATTGATCTAAATTTCTAAAAGTTGATACACTTTGAGCTGTTTTCTCCTCTGGAATATGTTTCTCCCTTCCTCAAGCAACACGAAATGCTCAAGAAATCAATTTTCCAGAGATTGCATCTCTGGGGTCAGCACAACTCAAGGAGTCTGATCCATTTCTCATCAAAGTACATTAGGTATTCAAGTTAAGATATGAATTCTGTGAGAGCCCTATGTCAACCAACTTCTAGTTAAATATATACTTATACACAGTAGAATTTGAACTCTCTGTAAGTGAGTTGTTTGGTTTAAGGAAATCCATCTTAGTTCATGTGCATGCAAAATTTGGCAACAAACGTTATCTTTAGCTTACTTAAATACAAATGGGAATTTATTTGAGTATATCAGACAGTAAGCTTGAAGAGTGCACAGAATATTTCCCTGACTTTTCAGTATTCCACAAACAGGGTCATTTCATTTCAGAGGAATTGTCTGAAAACGTCCTTTAAAAAGTTTGTTTACTAAATTTTCTTGAGTCAAGACTATTTGTTTCCTATGGTTAACCCTTCTTTATTGAGTTTCCATTAGTGAGTTTTATTTACTATCTTGTGATGTCCCATAGATAATTAATCAAAAGAATCCTTTTAAATGTCAATCATATACCTACACTTCAAATGTTGAACAGCTGATCTCCACGGACTGTCGTGGCAATTCAAGCAATGTTCTGCATTCATAAATTGTATTCATGACACTCTAACTGGAAGCCAGGAAAAAATTTACTAATAAATTAATTTCTCATTTTATAACCTCGGATTTTAAAACTGGTGTTTTTCATCTAAAGAGACAGTTGCACCTCAGAGAACAACATATAATTATCCATTATAATATCAGAAATATAGGGGGGAGAAACAGATAAATTACAGCCTTTTTTTTTTTTAAAGATTTTTATTTATTTATTTATTTATTTGACAGAGAGAGATCACAAGCAGACGGAGAGGCAGGCAGAGAGAGAGAGAGAGGGAAGCAGGCTTCTTGCTGAGCAGAGAGCCCGATGCGGGGCTCGATCCCAGAACCCTGAGATCATGACCTGAGCCGAAGGCAGCGGCTTAACCCACTGAGCCACCCAGGCGCCCTAAATTACAGCCTTTAAAATTTTTACTTATTTAAGGATTTAAGATTAAACATAAACACAGAGTAGGCAATTGCTTATACAATTCAACACAAAGATACTTCAATAGAAATGCCCAATGATTTAATTTGAGCTGGTAGTATTTGGAAGGCCTCCATTTATAACACCACTATCTACCTTATTGTCTTAAATGACAGAAACCAGATCCTCTTTCTGATGGCATCAACTAAGTAAGCAAGTTTTGTTACTTTTACCCCCATCCATGGAAAAAATAGTCTTACTTGAGAACTTGTTTGACGTCAGCTCTGATTAAGTTAAGCCTTTTTCAAATTCATTATTTTTCCAAAATTATTTACTTTCTGAATATATCTATAGAGCCTAAAAGAATGACTTTATTAAAAATTAATAAGACACAAAATAATAAATTTCTTTCTACCTAAAATGACTTTTAGTAAAAATCCTGAAGTTTTCCAAAGATACCGATAGATCAATGTTTTTTGTTCTGCTTTTGTTTTTATTAAGATTGGCTTTTCTTAGTAAGTCGTAGATAAACCAAAATGAGGAAAAGAAGACAAAAAATGTTTTAAATAGACTTGATCAAAGACATATCTGTCATCAGAGATGCAAACTTGGGGAAAAGTTTTATTTTCAATATAATTTCACGATTGTTTTAAACATTTCTTTTAATGTGTCAAGACTGATTTACCTTCACAGATACAGCTAGAGGTAAGTTAAGATTTAAGAATACTAACCTTAAACATTTTCATTGTTACTTACACATTTATCTAATCACTAAGTAAACCTAGATTAATTATGGACAATAAATCCCCTGGATTAACTGAATAAATGAGTGACTTTACTGAATTCTTCTGTGTCTAGATCAATTCTATTCCTTCAGTCAGTGCTTGAAGACATTTTTTTTCAGATCTAATTAGACCAGCTCTCGGGCAACATATAGGCCAGTCTCTTGATGAACAAGATGCGATGAGCTAATGTTTTTTAAAATAATAATATATCAAATCACATAAATATGATTTTGTAACCAAAAGCAATTCAACATGAGAGCAACAATGACACTCTGGATCTTAGTATGAACCTCATCTTAAATTTTAAAATAATCTAGTCTAGACCAAAAATGTGTGAGAGAGAATTTGGTGTTTGCTGTCTAAAGATTGTGGCCCTTTTATTCTGAGGACAACCAGAGAAGAAAAACAGAGATTCCAGTATTTAGCTGTTTCAGAAAAGAAGGTAAAACCCCAGTTTCAGCATGAGTCTGAGAATGGCAGAGGAAATGGATGCTCTCTTACATAGTTGTCAAAATCTAAAAAAGAAAGAAAGAAAGAAAGAAAGAAAGAAAGAAAGAAAGAAAGAAAGCTTTTAAATTCTTAAGAATTAGAATGCAGTCAGCCAGATATGCAATTGACATTATCAGAGATTAAACAAACAAAGTATAATACTTTAATTTTAAGATTTAAGAATACTAACAAACTTTTTCAGTGTTTATCACTGAAAAAGTGATAAACTATCAATTTAATACCAAGTAAGTATTTGGAACAAATGATCTATTAAGTTTCTCTTTTATCTTAGATCTTTGATTTTATAATGCACAAGGAAGCAAAAGAGTTTGGATTTTTCTCCTTAAGATTTTTCTCTTCTTTAATACCTAAATTGTCTTTTTTTTTTCTTTTTTTTAAGTCTCAGAAGAAGAGTTAGTAAGAACAGACCCTGAGTTGAGTCCCAACTTTCTCAGCCCTGGCTCCCACACCATCTCTTGGGAAAGAGATGTGAGTGTTCAGTGAACCAACTCCTCCAAGGGCCTTGGGATTCAAGTGGAAGTTTTGCACTGATACTCTGAGGTTTTGGCTCTGAGGAAGAAAGCAGGAATTTTAAGAGTTTTGACATATTATGTATTCTTTTGTTCCTGCTCTCTCATAAATTAAAAAAAAAATTTTTTTCAGACGAAATTTTTCCCAAATACCCTGACACCAAAGGCAGCCCAGAGACCTCATAGCAGACTCTAAAGGACTAGCCATCCCTGTGCCCCATCCTTGATGTGGTCTCAGGATACTTGTAGTAAAGAGCATTGGGAGGTGGAGAACTTTAAAGTAACCCAACACTTTTGCATTCCAGGCAACAGAACTTGGAATGAGACCTC
The DNA here is from genome assembly GCF_902655055.1 of Lutra lutra. Lineage (NCBI taxonomy): Eukaryota > Metazoa > Chordata > Mammalia > Carnivora > Mustelidae > Lutra > Lutra lutra. The sequence goes on along the minus strand of NC_062279.1, from coordinate 80,963,812 downwards.
ATTTCCTCACAGCATTACAAAACAGTACCTCTCAACCTTCTAAGGGGCTTGGGATATCTTAAGTTATTTCTGTTGGCATCATATAGCACAGAACAGATGGTCTATAATAAGAAAATAGAGTAATTCTGTCCTCTTTTCACCTCCTTTCCTCACTATTTCTCAAACCAACAACAAAAAAATTTTGGTGATATTTCAGAAAAGGAATGTGACAAGGCCTGTTTCATTTTAAAACAGTAGTTTCTGAAGCTATTTCCTTAAGCATCATGATACCACGTTGCATTCCTTCCAATGAAGAGGCTAATATCATTTGTTTGTTTTATTAATCTACTAAATTACATCTCTGAAAAAAAATATTGAAATAATGGATGTGAAAATGTCTGAAACAGTGCCTGGCACTTACAAGCCAGTTAATAAAGGTGCACTTTATGAAATAACTGACATTATTGCATTTATTTGTAAAACCAAATGTTCTTGTTTAAGAAATTTTATACAATTTAAAAATTCCATATCCACATGGCTGGGAGAACTAAGCACTCAAGGGTCAAGGCTTTAGAGTGTCATACGAATTTTAGATCAACAAAAGAATAAGAAAATATGGCATATTTGGCAGCAAATCTATATGGTAAAAGTACATATAACATATATGGTAACTCTTTCTAAAAGTTTTCTTCGAATTCTATTGGAAATTAGACTATTTTAAAATAAGTCCTTGTTTATTACATAAATTTGCATCTTGAGTATAATCACAAGTTAAATGTTGCTATTTCTAATTTGTTCAGGAATAAAATGTTGATGTAAAGGCCTCATTAGGATGAGATTGTTATAAACATGAATGCCTGAGTCATTAAATCATATAATGGTGAAACCTTACCCCTGAGGATGAAATAACATAAAGTATGAATTAAAGCATAATTCAATAAGTGTAAAAAATATAGCTTACCTTGACTTATATTTCATTAATAGTTTACTGGTTATCGACATTAACACTCTCACCAAGATAAATAACTACATTGATGGGGGACAAAGAATACCCAGTAAAATATTTGGTGCACTGTACTTGTATTTCTCAAGATAACACTGGTAACAAAGTCTCCACGTGTTACATCAGAGCCCATCAGATATCCGAGAGGGCTCTATGTGCTGACTGGTTTTAGGACACGAGGCAGTTATCTCTGTGATATGATTCAAGGATAGTAGACAGGTCAGGATGCCCTTCCTAACCATCCATATGTGCTGACTGACTCATGACATTCCAGAATGCTTTATCCCTCAGATCAGAAGTTGTAAGCAAGAGTGTCCTTCAAGGTTTTAAAATATTCTATTTAAAAATACCAGTGTCCCACCAGACTTGCTGAATCAGAATATTTGGGGATTGGATAAAGAATGTGTGAAACTTTGATGTCTCATAAGACCAATCCCTTTCCGCATCCTATCCACACACCTATTGGAGCCCTCACCTAAAGCTATTTACAAACATTTGTATTTTAGTATGAATTTTCTGAATGCAGATTTTAAAGAGGTAAAAAAAAAGAAGAGTCCATCAATGTTAACTGGGGAAAGACCAAGGCAAAAAAATTCAGGAAGCGATAAACTTAATCTCATGTGTTACATCCAGAAGAAATTTATAAGAGAACAAAATTTTATAGGATTTAACATGAACAAGACTTTAGCTTATGTTTTTTACAAAAAGAAATCTATAAAACAGCAAATATCTGTAATAGTTTGAAAAGCTTACAAAAATACACAAACTAGAGGAAAATTAAGTAGAAAAATTACAAAAAGTCCCCCTACTACAAATGGACAACAATTAATAGAGATAAATAATATTTTACAGTGCTTATGAACATTTACAGATGCCTTTCACATACTTCATATCATTTAAGTAGTAAAACAACCTTATTGTTTGGTAGAAGTGCAAGTAGATCGTGATTAACACTATCTTATGGATGAAGAAACTCAACTTTCTCAAAGGAAAAATACTCTTCTTGTGACCCTCATCAAATCCTAGAGAATCTTCTTGCTAACCGTTTCTTAGCTAGGTTTCAAACCTTTCTTAGTGGCCTAGAGAACATTTAGATGTTCTTCTAAAGTTCTTTGGCATTGAAGGAAGCTGTGAATTATGGCAGGCCCTCTCTGTCTACTGCTTCCATGCCATTGTGTTATAGTAAATATCTGTTTGACTAACATGACCTAGTATTCTAAATAAAATGAGAGACACTAGTGGTCTACAATCTTGGATTTCCAAATTTATCTTCAGAGTTCCACTATCTGCAATCTATACCTGACAGAGGTAAGTTTAAGGTCAACATCTAATGTTGTAGTTCTGCTCTAGCTTCTATCTCTCTTTTATTTTTATTAGTCTAGCAAAATAACTATTGACTGTGTTGATCTTCACAAAGAACTTTTAGTTTCATTGATTTTTCTCTAATGGTTTTCTCTTTTCTCTTTCATTGATTTCCACTCTGATTTTATTATTTTCATCTTCCTCTTATTGGCACTGGATTTGGTGCTCTGTTTTTCTAGCATCCTAAGGTGGAAGCTGAGATTATTGATTTTAAATCTTTCTTCCTTTCCACTATGAGTGCTTAATGTTATGATTTTTCCTCTAACCACAGCCTTCTTTCTGTTGTTTACTTCTAATTTAATTCTGTTGTGGTTGGAGAATATATTTGATATATCAATCCATTTGAAATTATTAAAACGTGTTTTATGTCCTAGCATGAGGTCTGTCTTGGACAATGGGTCTTGTGCACTGAAGAGTGGGTGCATTCTGCTGTTCTCAGAAGAAAAGTTCTCAGTATGTCAAGTCAAGCTGGTGATAGAGTTAGCCAAGTCTTCTGTAATCTTACTGCTTTTTTTTTTTCCTACTTGCCTTGTCAATTACTGTGAGAGGACTATTGAAATCTCTAACTATAATTACTGAGTTGTCTATTTCTGTTATAATTATGTAAGACTTTGCTTCATTTATTTAGGGACTCTGTTTAAGTACACTTATTTAAGTGCAGTCACTAAATCTTTGCAGTGTATTGGCCACTTTATTAATTAGAAAAGTCTGTTTCTGTCTCTAGTAATATTTCTTGTCTTAAACTCTACTTTGATATTAGTATAACTACTTCAGTTTGTTTAGAGTTACTGTTTGAATGGCATATCATTTTTTCCATCTTTTACTTCAACTATTTATTTCTTTGAATATAAATAAAGTATTTGTCTTGCAGAAAGCATAGGGACGAATCTTAGTTTTTTATTCAATTTGAAAACACTGCCTTTGATTATAGTTTAGTCTATTTATATTAACATAAATATTGTTAGGGCTGAATTTACATTTTGCTGTGTTATTTTCCTTTATCTCTTATCTTTCTCATTCCTCTTTCATTGCCTTCTTTTGGAATAACATTTTTAGTTTATCATATTACTTTCTCTGATGATTTTTAGCTTTATATATAATATATAATACATACACACATACATACACACATATATAATATTTAATTTTTCATTTATTTTATTTTTCTTCATCAATACTCAGTATATTTTATTCCACACTGCATTTGGGTTTCCATAAGAAATTAGTTATTAATTGTATTATTTCCATAAGAAATTAGTTATTAATTGAATTGTTGCAAATAATTTTTACTTTACTGCTTTCAAGATTTTCTTTTATGCCTTTGGCCTTCACAGTCTGACAGTGTGTATAGGTGTTATTCTTTTTGTGTTTATCTTTCCTAATTTCTGTGATCTGGGGCATTCTATTTTTCATCAAATTTGGAAAGTTTTTAGCTATTATTTTTTCAACTTTTTTTTTTCCTCTTCTCTTCTCTAGCTCCTTGTTGGAGATAGGAGATAGTTGGAATTCATGGTGATTCTCACATTGATGGTGATTCTTTCTTCTGCCATTTCAAATCTGTTGTTGATCCCCTCGTTCTAGTTATAATTTTCAACTTTAGAATTTATTTCCTTTTTTTTAAGATTTTATTTGTTTATTTGACAGACAGATATCACAAGTAGGCAGAGAAGGAGGCAGAGAGAAGGGATGGGGAAGCAGTCTCCCTGCTGAGCAGAGAACCCAATGCGGGGCTCGATCCCAGGACCTGGTATCATGACCTGCACTGAAGGCAGAGGCTTTAACCCACTGAACCACTCAGGTGCCCCAGAATTGATTTCCTTTTATATAGTTTACACTTCTTTACTAATATTCCTTATTTACTAACTCATTGTCATCCTAATTTACTTTTATTCTTTGAATAGCATTTTCTTTACTTCTGTGAATGTATTTATAATGGGTGCATTTAAATCTCTGATAAATTGAGCAGATGAACCCATACAGAGTCAGTTTTTATTTACGTCTTCTGCTTCCGTAACTGAGTATAAGTCACATTTTATATATTTTTTTGAAAGTTCTCTTTTAGATGATCTACTGTAGCGACGGTGTTTTGTTTTGTTTTCTTTTTTTCTGGGTTTATTGGACTTTTAAAAAGTCCTTGTCTGTATTTAAACTGCAGAATCTATCTGCTCCAAAGTTGTCTGTGTCTTCGTTCAGGTTTTTCATTCTTATGTTGATTTTTTAGCCTGGCTTCCTAGGTATTGCCCTGTTTTTGCCTAAGGGGTTAGATAATGTTCGAAACTGAGGTTTTGCTTAAACACTTTGACCATGCAGTTTCCACCCTCTGCTGATTTATCTGTATTGGTTTGAGAAATGCAATCAATGTTGCAGCCTGTTTTTGTGTCTTCCTAGGTTTTCTTCTCCTTCTTTTTTTTCCCCCCCTGGGCCTTTAGATGTACATGCATAGGTTCCCAGTCAGCCTGTGGACACATGGAAGGCTTATCTTAGCACTTCCATGGCTCCCTCACCTCCCTATGAAGTAACTGGTGGGAAGATTTTCCTGCCTATTCCCAACTGAACCCATTACCACTGTTAATCAGCAAAGCAGGGGTGTTGCCTCCTATCCTGAATTGGTTCAGTCTGTCTCCTTTGGCAGCAAAGCCACAGGTTTTTGTACCCAACCACAACTTGTGAATCTAAATCCTGTTTTCCAACTAGGGACTTGGAATATGAGCAGTCCCAGGGAAACAGCCAGGAACTCCTGCTATCCTTACCCAAAGCTCTCACTAGTTTTTAGGAATTAATACTTCTTAAGTTGTTATCTGCTTTGGATCAATTTTCTGTGCCCTTCCATGATTGGTTTTGACCTTTTTGTCCTGTTTTATATACTTATTTGTGGACATGAATTGCCAAGCTATTCACATAACTATTATTTCATTGATATGCCAATCTGCAAAAGGCAGAAATCATAGAGGCAAAAGGTCAGTTTCTGGGAACTTGGCTGGGGTGGAAAGACGTTCTCACTACAAAGGAGGCATAAGAATTTATTAAAGTGATAGAAATGTTTTATACCTTCATCTTGGTTTTTGTTTCATGCCTACATGTATTTATCAAAACTCATAAAATTGTACAATAAAAAAGGGCAAATTGTACTATTGGTAAAATGTACTGTTGATAAACCTGGCTTTACAAAAACAAACATATAATTATCTAACCTTTGTTTCTTATCCTATCATTGCCAAATAAGTATGATAATTACATTAGTTTCCCATTGTTGCTGGAATAAATTACCATGAGCTCAGTGGCCTATCACAACACAAATGTATTATTATACAGTTCTGGAGTTCAGAAGTTTAAAATGGATCTCACTGGGCTAAAATTAAGCTGTCAGGAAGGCTGTGTCCTTCCTGCAGCTTGAGAGAAAAATATGTTTACTTGATTTTAACAGCTTCTAGAAGAGGCCTGTCTTCCTTGACTTACCTCTTCCTTCCTTACCTCTTCCTCTATCTTCAACATGTGCAACAGAGCTTCTTTAAATCTCTCTCTGACTCTGACCTTCTGCCTCCCTCTTTCACATTTAAAGAACGCTTATGATTACATTGGCCCCACTTAGATATTTCAGGATGAGCTCCATATTTTAAGAGCTGATTAATATCCTTAATTCCATCTGAAACCCTTTCCCTTGCCATGGAATATAATATATAGATTAGAATCATAGATTCTGAGGATTAGGAACTGAACAACTTTGGGATGCTCACCACAATAATACCTACTTCATGGGTTTTTTTGTGAGGATTAAGTGAATTATAAATATGAAAAAAACTAAAATAACACTAGGAAATAATGAATACTCAGTAAATTAGCTCTATCATTATAAATTATTATTACTATGTAGCTTCTCATATTGGGGTCGCACGTGGACAAAAAGGGGAGTATGAGAAAAGGTGGGAAAGCATAGATCAACACAATCCTGTCACACTCTCAATGGCACGGAATGTGGAAATACCAATATAATAACTTTCACTCAAAGAGTTATCATTTATCCCTTTATCCCTCTAGCTTTCTGTTCTAATGTTAAACCTATACATAACCAAATCACTAAATAAGTTACCCAACTAATTTTGCAAGGGAGAAAAAATTTTAAATCCCTTCTAATTTCTAGATCCTCAGGCAATTACCAAGGTGAATAAAGTGACTGTGTATCATGAAAAATGGGCTTATTCTCAGAATTCCCATAAAACTCAATTTAACTACTTTTTATGAATCCATCCATAGACATATTCAGCCTTCAGGCACTGTGAAGTTCTTTGTTATACCACAGCAGGTTACGTCATTCTCAAGCTTGTGGTTACATGTAAACTGGAACAGGAGCAAGCCAGTTGTATTTTTCAAATTACTAAGAGGTTAGTTAGAATAGAAGTCATTATTCTCAGTCTAGGATATACAAACCAGCTAAGCAAAAGAGAATATTAATGATTCAAACTTAAAACCTTCATTTATTCATTTTTTTTAATTATTGCTACTCCATGCAATAAAAATGCTTCATTCTTTCAGGTGGGAAAAAAATATATTTCCCACGTATGTAGTCAGTACCCTATCATGTTATATAGATATATTTTTGCTTAGTAATTAAGCAGAGCTACTCTGAAGTAGCTAACGTCCTTTAAGATTAACTTGGCCCAGTAAAATCAAGTATTAAAAGTGTGTTTGGCAAAAGGAAATAACTTCTGAAAGAAATGCAAGTTCACACTGGAGTAGCAAACTTTGAACAAACATACATAACAGAACTATAGCATTGTCAGAGGAAACTCCATAGTTTCAAATATCACATTAACATATAAAATAATAAAATTAATAAAATAATAAAATGAATGAATAAAACATTTATCTTGAGAAATTATTTAAAAACATATGAAAAGTAAATAGAAGGAATGAAATATAAACAGACTTTAAGGGGCATCTGGGTTGGCTTGGTCAGATAAATGACTGACTCTTCGTTTCAGCTCAGATCATGCTCTCATGGGTGGTGGGACTGAGCCCACATCAGGCTCCCTGCTCAGCAGGGAGTCTGCTTGAAGATTGTCTCACTCTGCCCCTCCTCCAATTTGCGTGCATGCTCACTCACTCTCACTCTCTCTAAAATAAATAAGTAAATCTTAAAAAAAACTTTAATAGGTTAAAAATCATTAAATTAATAGAACAAAAAATAAACCTAAGAATTATCTTCACTTAAAATACAAAAAAAAATAAGTAAACCATTAATAATCTCATCAAAGACAAAAGAGTAAAAGCACAAATACAAAATATTGAAATGTTTTTGTGCAAATAACCATGAATAAAAAAAAACACAAAAAGAATTATGAGAAAATGTTTTGTTCATTACTCTGTTCACTGACAATAAGAACTTGTATGAAATAAATTGTTTTCTGGGAACACATATATTAAAATTAAACCCCAAAATAGTATGTAATATTACCAAACCAGTTACTCTAGAAGATGTCACTATAAAGCTATTCTTTCCAAAGATTAAAGAAGGGTTCAAAAAGTTTCACAGGGATTTCTACTAAACCTGTAAGGAAAAAAATAATTACAGAGAAATTCATACTATTCACAAAAACAGAGAAAAGAATGGGAAGAACTCGAATACTCTTTAGAAAATGATCATAGTATAGATCCAGAACCCAAAAACAATAGCAGAAAAGCAAAACAAAGTAGAAATCATTCTTATTTAATGGTTATGAATAAAAAAAAATAGATAAAAGAATCCAAAGCACATTAAAATTAATGATGCAGCATAAGAAGTATTATTAATTCTAAAAATGCAAGGATGGTTAAATGTTACTCTAGTTATATAAATTTGCATATTAATTAAGGAACCAATGAAGAAAAATCATACAGTAATTTCCATACATAATGAAAAGTTGTAAGAAAACTAACATAATTATTGGTATTCTCAGTAACATAAGACATTTCAGTTAGTTAAATCATGCTTAATTGGGAAACATTAAGAGCATTTTAATTAAAATCAAGAATAAAACAAATATGTTCTTTTCTACCACTGTAATTAACATTGTTCTGAATATATTCATGCAATTAGATCATAGAAAAAATGTAAAAATTGAAAATAAGGAATGTTATATCATCATTAAATTTAAATTACATCTTTGTTTTCTGGAGCAAAAAATAAGAGAATCAGGAAAAGAATTACAAGCAGTAAGAAAATTTATTGAAGTTGGGTGGAAAATTAAATATACAGAACCAATGATCTGCACATCAACAAATAACTGCTAGTTTTAAGATGTGATCTATTTAAAATAACACAAAAATAAGTAAAATATCAAGAAATAAATTGAAACATGCACAATGTACATAAGAAACATTTTAAATCCTACTGGAGGATGCAAAAAAGGGTTTGAACAACTGTATGACACAACTTACTATAAACAGGAAGATTTCACATAGTAAGATGTTAATTTCTAGGGAGCCTGAGTGACTCAGTGGGTTAAAGCCCCTGCCTTCAGCTCAGGTCATGATCCCAGGGTCCTGGGAATGAGCCCCAGTTGGGCTCTCTGCTAAGCAGGGGGCCTGCTTCTTTCTCTCTCTGCCTGCTTGTGATCTCTGTCAAATAAATAAATAAAATCTTTTTAAAAAATGTTAATTTCTCAAAATTAACTTACAATTTTTTAAATTACAATAAAAACAAAATATTGATTTATTTTTGGAATTAAACACACTGACTTTAAATTTCACAATAAAAATTAATAAGCATATAACACCAAAGGCATATTCCATGAAGAAATATTTGATAAGCTGAACTCCACTACATTTAAAAACCTCGGCTCTGTGAATGAAATGTCAAAAGAATGAGAAGACAAGTCACAAAATGGGAGGAAATACTTGCAAAAGATAAAGCACTGTTATTCAAAATATAGAAAGAGCTCAAAAATAACGAAATAACCCTTATTAACAATTAAGTCTAAGACCTTAACAGACACCTCACCAAAAAAAGATGTGCTGGTAACAAATAACTATATGAAAAGGTGTTCCATATCATATGGAAATGCAAATTAAAACAACAATGAGATATTACTACACACCTGTTAGAACATCCAAAAGCTAGAATTCACCAAATGCAGGCAAGGATGTGGAACAACAGGAATTCTCACTCATTGCTGTGGATATGCAAGATAGTACATACTGCCAGTTTGGAAGGTACTTTGGCAGTTTTGGGTGTGTTTGTGGGTGGGTGTATGTGGTATGTTTTAAGAAACTCAGCATAAGTATTACTATAAGATCTAACAATCATGCTCCTTGGTATTTACCCAAAGGAGTTGAAAACTTAAATCCAAAAGCACATATGCATGGATGTTTATAGCAGTTTTATTCATTATGGCCAAAACATGGAAGCAACCAAGATATCCTTCACTTGGTGAATGAATAATTAAACTATGGTAGGTTAGACAATGGAATATTACTCAGTGCTAAAAAGAAATTATTTATCAAATCATGAAAAGACATGGAAGAAATGTAAATACATATTACTAAGTGAAAAAAGGCAATCTGAAAAGACAACGTACTGTATGGTTTCAATTATATTGTTCTAGAAAAGTCAAAACTATAGAGATAGTAAAAATATCAGTGGTTGCCAGGGGTTGAGGTGAGAGGAACAAATGAGTAAGAGGAGCATTGAGATTTTTTAGGACAGTGAAAATTGTATGATGTTATAATGATGGATGCATTTTATTATACATTTGTTCAAACCCATGTAGTATATAAGAACAATAGTAAATGGTAATGTAAACTATGAATTCTGGGTGACAATGATGTATCAATGTACGTTCAAAAATTCTAACAAATGCACCACTCTTGCAAGGGTAATGAGGAAGGCCATGCATGCATGGGGGTAGGAAGAATATGGCAAATCTCTGTGTCTTCCCCATTCATTTTGCTATAAATCTGAACTATTCTAAAGAAACTGAAATCTTAAAAAAAAAAATCAATAAGACCGTTTTCCTCACACTGAGGCAGAAGAGAGCTAAAAAGAATGCTTCCCCTCTAAGAACAAGAAAAAGCCAGATAAACTATAAAAATCCTACATATTCTTGAACCTATCAAAAAGCTGGTGTCACAGAGTAACACCAAGTAACCTGGAAATCCAATAAAGGGCAGGCATCCATTAGAGGGAGTGCAGTTTTGACCATCTTATCTATGAGAGAACACAGGAAGAAAGCAGAACCATCAGGCACAATGATAAAAATTTCATCTGAAATTTGAATACATTGCTAAAAACTGAGAATGGGCTAGCATAACATTTTAAAACTGATGACAGCCCCAGACACAAAAGGAATTTGCATTTTACTCATGAAATCTTTTTCAAAAAATTTCCAGTGGGTAGCAAATGAAAGAGTGGGGGCAGCACAAGAGACTGAAGAGAACCATGCCTGCCGGTCAAGACATGAAGGAGGGGATTCGCTGCCACTGCTGGAAAGGTAAAAATCATATTTCCCTACCTGCTTCCTTATCTCCTAAGAAGCAAATGCCTTAGGGAGAGAAAACAAGATTTGTCAAGCTTGGGGCATAAAGATCCATTGAGGAATTCCTACAGTCAGCTCAGCAGTAGACTTGTCCTGGCTGAGGAAAGAATCCATGAACTTGAAGATAGGTGAGTAGAAATCACCCAAAGGTAAACACAAGGGGATAAAAATAAAAAGAATGAAAGCAAACAGGACAGAGCATCAAAGAGATGTGGGGAAATGTCAGATCATCTAAATACTTGTATTTGGAGTCCCAGAAGGAAAACAGAGAGCTCATAAGACAGAAGAAATATTTGAAAAGATAAAAACCATAAATTTTCCAAAATTAATGAAAAACTTCAAAACTGAAATTCAAGAGCCTAAGAGAACCCAAAGCAGTATTTAAAAATATATATATACACAGACATATCATATTCAAACTGCTGAAAAAAATAAAAAGAAAATCTTGAAGACAGGGTAGGGGTGGACGGTGGGGGAAGACCCATCACATATAGAGGAGCAAAGACAAAATCTACAACAGCTTTTTTAATCAGAAACCACACAAGTGAAAAGATAACAAGCAGCATCATTATGTTCTGGAAGAAAAATCTGAAAATCTGTCATCCCATATCCATACCTAGAGAAAATGTTTCTCAAAGAAACACACAAATGATTGCCTGCAGAATCCACTGAACTACAGCTTCATTAGCATTACATATTTATGTTGGGACAGAAGAATGTCCCAAAGCAGTTATCTAAGTTTCTACCTTAAGAAACTAGGGAAAAAAGGGGGTGCTAGGTGGCTCATTCAGTTGAGCATCCGACTCTTGGTTTCAACTGGGGCCTTGATCTCAGGATCATGGGAAGGAGCCCCATGGGGAATCTGCTTGAACTCTCTCTTCCTCTCCCTCCCCATCCCTCCTAAAATAAAATAAATTTTCTGTCTCTCTAAAATAAATAAACAAATCTTAAAAAAAAATTAGAAAAAGAAAAATTAAAGCCAAAACAAGCAGAAAGGAGAAAATAATAAAGAGCAGAACCAAAATCAATTACATTGAAAACAGACCCCAAAATAAATAAATAATAGAAAACAAGTGAGTGAAACCACAAGCTTGTTTTCTTTTTATCTTTAAGTAACACAATTGATAAACCTTAAGCAAGACTGATGAAGAAAAAAGACAAAGACATCAAAAAACAATATGCAGATTCTGCTAATATTACCATGAAAAGGAAAATCATGTAACTGGATTGTGAGATGCACAACACAGACATAAAATAAAAGTTGTGTGATGTAAGAACAAGCAAATTAGGAAATGGGAAAAAAGGACCATTAAAAACTGTCATAGCTAGATAGATTGACAGGGTTATATGTGGAACCACAAAGGAGTGAGCAAAGGAGTGACTGTTTAAGAAATACTGGAAAGATTATTTAAGAACTTTATGAAGAAAAATGAATTTGCTCAAATGAAATTTTGATGTGTTCAGTGTATGAAAATGTGAAATGTAACACTCTGAAGTTAATTTTAAAAAGGTTATCAGAAAGCATCTAGCATAAGGTGAAATACTGATGATACCTCAAAATTAAGGATCTTTGCTTTGCAAAGTTTCGAGAGAATATCGGGGGAAATCCTGCAAACAAACAAACAAACAAACAAACAAAACAAGAAAATGTTATCTAGAATATTAGAGTCTCTTACAAGATTGGAAAACACTGGAATCTTGTGTTATAACAAATAGAAATATATATGAATAAGAAGTGAAACTTCACAGATTGAAAAACATAGAAGGATATTTCAAATCTCCCTAATCATCAGAGAAATGCAAAGTTAAATAATCATTTATCACTTTGTATGCAACAGATTAAAATAATCAGAGATATGGAATACCAAATGTTGACAAGGATGTGAAAAAATTTGAACCTCACATGTTTTGGGTAGAAGCATAACCTGGCCTGGCTATGTGTGGAGAACTTGTAGTACACAGCAACAATGAGTATGACCCAGCAATGCTACGATACCCAGGAATTTGGATGTAGAAACATTCATGTATAGCTCCATATGGGGGTAGATCCACATATGTTTGTTACAGCATTATTTTGATCATGAAAGCTGGAAGCCTCTTATGTGTCCATTGCTGGGAAATAAGCTGAAAGAAACAACAGACATGTTAAAAATTATCATGCAGTAATTCAGAAGTCATGACCATGAAGTATAGAATAGATCAATAACATGATACCCTTAATATGATTTTTAAAATACACACACTAACCAATAGTTTACAATTTACGGAACTGTACCCATATCCAAGAAAATACCGCACCTTAGAGCAATGACTATGGTAAAGGGGAATTGAAAAAATGCATTTGGTGATCAAAGATGAAGACAAAGGTAAAAACAGAGCAACATAGAAGACTCACACAAGTCCAATAAAATAGTATGAGTGAGGGGTGCCTGGGTGGCTCAGTGGGTTAAAGCCTCAGGTCATGATCCCAGAGTCCTGGGATCGACCCCCACATTGGGCTCACTGCTTGGCAAGAAGCTTGCTTCCTCCTCTCTCTCTGCCTGCCTCTCTGTCTACCTGTGATTTCTGCCAAATAAATAAATAAAATCTTTAAAAAAAATAGTATGAGTGAGCTAAGTAACATAGCTTCTGTGCATGAGCCTCCCAATACATGCTCATACACACACATCTAGCACACATCTATATACACACATACCACACACATACTTACACAGTCACAGACACATAAAAACTAAAACAAAGCCAGAAAATTAGATAAAACTTTGATATGGGAGCTGGATGAAGATCTAAAGATAGAGTATACTCATCTGAGAGAATATTATAAAGTTGTTAAAAATAATGAAAAGCTGATAGGAAACTATTCAAATGTATATTATCAAGATAAAATAATTAAGTTCTGACCTGTATAAAGAGCATAGTACTATTTGCATCATAATATACAGATATAAAAAGATAAAGATATAGATATGAGAAAGGAAGACAAGATGGTGGAGAAGTAGGAGGAGGCACCGTTTCAACCTGTCCCCTAAAGTGAGCTGATTACCTACTAAAGAACTCTGATCACCCATGAAATCAGCCTGAGATTAGAATTATACACTTCTGGATCTCTATGGGGGCAGAAGACACCAGTGGGCAGATAAAGCGGAGTGGGAACATCGGACTGATATCGGAAGACAAAAAAAAGGGGGAGGGAGCTACCAGAAGTGACCCATGGAAAGTAATACCCCAATATGAGAGTGCCCTGTGATTGGGAACCAGCATTGGAGTCTGGTTGAAAGCACTCAAAAAAAGCAAAGGATCTTGGGGGGAAATTGGAGGGATCAGGCAGGTAGGGACAGGGGCTTAAGCCCGCTGACCCAGGACAGCCACCACTACGCTGAGCCAGAGAGAGTGCAGCAAAGAAGCCAGGTCTTGGTCCCTGAGCTGCTGGCATGCCTGAGAGCGTCTGGGTGGCAGCACCCTTGAGGGTGAGGGAGCCTCGCCAGCCGGCAGAACCACAGCCTTTTGCATTCTGCATGGGCACCCGCACTGTGCAACCAGAGTCCAAGTCACACTCTACACCCTTTCATGAGAGAGAGGTGCCTGCAGGCGCCAGCCAGAGCTCTTTCAGACCAGAGAGTCTGAGCACTCACAGCCCAGGCCAGCATGAAAATCTCAATGCGCTCTCTCTGCTTGGGACCTCTCTGGCAGTCTGAACCTGCCCAGACAGCCACGGCTAGTATTTCTTGTGGTTTTGGGTACAAGCAGGAGTTCCTGTGACCCCAGAGACCGTGACTGGGAACGTGCTCTGCCAGCGGCTGAGGGGGAATTTATGTGCTCTGGAGCACCCAGAGGTGAACAAATGGAGGCTTCTCTCTGAGAGGGAGGTCCGGGTGCAGTTTGCTTTCCTCTAAACCTCCAAAAAACACCAAAAGCCGCCAAGGGGAGAGAAAACAAATGAATAAACAAACAAAAAACCTCCAGAGAACAAAAGCCTGAAAAACTGGTTTCCTCAGCACCCAGCCCCTTGATGGGGGCAGGAGGACTTTAGCAACACTGCCTGAAAACCCACACAGCAGGGCCCTTCCCCAGAAAGCCAGACCAAAAAAAAAAAAAAAAAAAGACAAGAGGACAACCACCACTACTTCATAGATACAACTTTTATTTTTAAACCGTTCCCACTATTCTGGTTCTTTTCATTTTTTTAAATATATATATATATATATATATATATATATATATATATATATATATATAACTTTTTAACCTATTTACCATCACAATGAGATGTTCAATACATCAAATTCCATAATAACCTTTTAACCTGAACTTTTTGATACATATACCTGTGTTTTTCTTTTGCTTTTCTATTTTTTAATTTAGTTTAGTTTAGTTTAGTTTATTATTTTTTAATATTCATATAGAGGTAAGCTTCAAGGTAATCCCCTTTCCCCAATGAATGCTACCCCTATAGGTAAAGCAGTTTTAATCCTGTTTTATCTCAGGAAAGTTGAGTCCTTTAACAAAGATATCAAGATACATCCAGGAAGAATCAAAATAACCTTCCTTGCCCACACTGAGAATTTATAACCACTCTCCCATTATTTTCTTCTGCCAGTGTTTCTGTTTATTTTTTTTGTCTTGATAGTATATAAATCTTATACTTGGGGTTCTTTTTGATGAGGATCTTTTTATTTATTTATTTATTTATTTTTCTTCTTGTCATCTACTTTTGTTGTTCTTTTTGTTTGTCTGTTTTTGTTTGTATACTTCATAAATCTTACCTTGTGGCCCATTTTGGCTGGGCCTTCTCTTTTATCTTTCTATTTTTTTTTCCCTGTCTCTCTTTCTCTCTCTCTTTTTCTTTTTTCTTTCTTTTCAGTGGGGAATCTCAATTGCTCAGAAGCATTCCAGGGTGCACCTTGCCTGCACCACAGTTGATACATTCAGCTACACATCCTTTCAGCCATCTCTCACCAAAATGACTAGGAGGAGGAATGCCCAACAGAAGAAAAGTTCAGAGATGGGCCCTCTCCATCAGAGCTATTGGATATGGACACAGACAGTATGTTGGAAAGGGAATTCAGGCTAATAATTATCCAGGCAATAGCTAGGTTGGAGAAAGCTTTTGATGACAAAATGGAATTGATTAGGGCAGAAGTGAAAGCCACCAGGGATTATGTTAACAATGTTTTCAATGAGTTACAGTCTAATCTAAATTCTCTAAAAGCTAGGATAACTGAGGCAGTAGATAGAATTAGTGATCTAGAGGACAAACAGATAGAGAAAAAGGATCAGGAGGAAGCATGGAACAAACAGCTTAGAAGCCATGAAAACAGAATTAGAGAAATAAATGACACCATGAAACATTCCAACGTCAGAATTATTGGAATCCCTGAGGGGGAAGAGAAAGAAAGACTAGAAGATATAGTTGAACAAATTATCCATGAAAACTTTCCCAGTCTGGCGAATGGAACCAGCGTTTGTGTACTAGAGGCAGAAAGGTTTCCCCCCAAGATAATATATTCTAGAAAGACCTCGAGATACCTGATTGTGAAAATGATGAGTCATAATTGTAGACAGGAGCTCTTGAAAGCAGCTAGAACAAAGAAATTCCTTACATACAGAGGAAAGCCCATCAGAATAACATCAGACCTGTCCACAGAAACCTGGCAAGGCAGAAAGGGCTGGCAAGACATATTCAGGGCACTAAATGAGAAGAACATCAGCCTAGAATATTTTACCCAGCAAGACTGACATTTGAAGTGGATGGAGAGATAAAGAGCTGCCAAGACCAGCAAGGCTTAAAAGACTATGCAACTGCCAAGCCGACACTGCAGAAAATATTAAGGGGGGGTTCTATAAAAGAGGAAAAAAACCAAGAATATCATTGAACAGAAATATATGGAGACAATCTATAGAAACAAAGACTTCACAGCTAACACGATGTTAATAAAAACGTATCTCTCAATAATCACTCTCAATGTGAATGGCCTAAATGCGCCCATAAAATGACATAGGGTTGCAGACTGGATAAAACGACAGGACCCATCCATATGTTGCCTACAAGAGACCCATATTGAACCTAAGGATACATCCAAACTGAAAATGAAGGGATGGAGAGGCATCTTTCATGGGCCTCAAAAGAAAGCTGGGTTAGCGATTCTCATATCAGATAAATTAGACTTTAAACTAAAGACTGTAGTCAGAGAGACAGAAGAACACTACATAATTCTTAAAGGGACTATCCACCAAGACTATCTAACAATTATAAATATTTATGCCCCCAATATGGGAGCAACCAATTACATAAGAAAACTGTTAATCAAGAGAAAGAGTCATATTGATATGAATACATTAATAGTAGGAGATCTTAACATGCCACTCTCAGTAATAGACAGATCATCCAACCAGAAAATCAATAAAGAAACAAGAGCATTGAATGACACATTGGTCTAGATGGACCTCATAGATATATAAGAGCATTCCACTCTAAAACAACAGAATACTCATTCTTCTCAAGTGCACATGGAACTTTCTCCAGAATAGACCACATACTGGGTGACAAATCAGGGCTCAACTGATACCAAAAGACTGAGATTATTCCCTGTATATTCTCAGATCACAATGTTTTAAAACTGGAGTTCAACCACAAGGAAAAGTTTGGAAGGAATTCAAACGCCTGGAAGCTAAAGACCACCTTGTTTAAGAATGCTTGGATCAACCAGAAAATCAAAGAACTTAAACAATTCATGGAAACCAATGAGAATGAAGACACTTCTGTCCAAAACCTATGGGATACAGCAAAAGTGGTCTTAAGGGGGAAATACATAGCCATCCAAGCCTCCCTCAAAAAAATTGAAAAATCCAGAATACACCAGCTGTATCTACACCTTAAAGAACTGGAGAATCAACAATTTAAGCCAACTCCACACACAAGAAGGGAAATAATCAAGATTGAGCAGATCAATGAGATAGAACGCATCAATGCGGCTAGAAGCTGGTTTTTTGAAAAAAATCAATAAGATCGATAAACCATTGGCCAGACTAATCCAAAAGAAAAGAGAGAAGGCCCAAATTAATAATATTATGAATGAAAAGGGAGAGATCACAACTAACACCATGGAAATAGAAACAATCATCAGAAATTATTATCAACAGTTATATGCGAATAAGTTAAGCAACCTAGATGAAATGGATGCATTCCTAGGAAACGATAAACTTCCAAAATTAAACCAGGAAGAAATTGGCAACCTGAATAGACTGATATCTAGTAACAAGATTGAAACAGTGATCAAAACCCTCCCAAAAACAAGAGCCTGAAGGATTCCCTGGGGAATTCTGCCAAACTTTCAAAGAAGATATAACACCTATTCTCCTGAAGCTGTTTCAAAAAATTGAAGCAGAAGGCAAACTTCCAGACTCTTTTTATGGAGCCAGCATTACCCTGATCCCCAAACCAGGCAAAGACCTCACCAAAAGGGAAAATTTCAGATGAATATCCCTGATGAATATGGATGCTAAGATTCTCAACAAGATCCTAGCAAGTAGGATCCAACAGCACATTGAAAAGATTTTCCACCAAGACCAGGTGGGATTCATCACTGGGTTTCAAGGATGGTTCAACATTCACAAATCAATCAATGTGATAGAACAAATCAGTAAAAGAAGAGAGAAGAACCACATGGTCCTCTCAATTGATGCAGAAAAAGCATTTGACAAAATCCAGCATCTGTTCCTGATTAAAACCCTTCAAAGTATAGGGATAGAGGGAACATTCCTCAACTTCATAAAATCTACCTATGAAAAACCCACAGCAAATACCATCCTTAATGGGAAAAAGCTCACAGCCTTCCCGTTGAGATCAGAAACATGACAAGGATGCCCACTCTAACCACTCTTGTTCAACATAGTATTAGAAGTCCTAGCAACAGCAATCAGACAACAAAGAGAAATAAAAGGTATTCAAATTGGCAATGAAGAAGTCAAATTCTCTCTCTTTGCAGATGACATGATACTTTATATGGAAAACCCAAAAGACTCCATCCCCAAACTACTCGAACTCATACAGCAATTCAGTAATGTGGCAGGATACAAAGTCAATGTACAGAAATCAGTTGCTTTCTTATACACTAACAATGAAAATACAGAAAGGGAAATTAGAGAATCGATTCCATTTACTATAGCACCAAGAACATAAGATACCTGGGAATAAACCTAACCAAAGAGGTAAAGAATCTGTACTCGAGGAACTACAGAACTCTCATGAAAGAAATCAAAGAAGACATGAAAAGATGGAAGACCATTCCATGCTCATGGATCAGAAGAACATTGTTTAAACATTTAAACAATAAACATTGTTTAAATGTCTATACTGCCTAGAGCAATCTATACTTTCAATACCATTCTGATCAAAATTCCACCTGCATTTTTCAAAGTGCTGAAGCAAACAATCCTAAAATTTGTATGGAATCAGAAGAGACCCCGAATTGCTAAGGAAATGTTGAAAAGAAAAACAAAACTGGCGGCATCATGTTGCCTGATTTCAAGCTTTACTACAAAGCCATGATCACCCAGACAGCATGGTACTGGCATAAAAACAGACACATAGACCAGTGGAACAGAGTAGAGAGCCCAGATATGGACCCTCAACTCTATGGTCAAATAATCTCTGACAAAGCAGGAAAAAATATACAGTGGAAAAAGACAATCTCTTCAATAAATGGTGCTGGGAAAATTGGACAGCTATGTGTAGAAGAATGAAACTCAACCACTCTCTTACACCATACACAAAGATAAACTCGGATAAAAGACCTCAACGTGAGGCAGGAATCCGTCAAATCCTAGAGGAGAACATAGGCAGTAACCTCTTCGATATCAGCCACAGCAACTTCTTTCAAGTTATGTCTCCAAAGGCAAAGGAAACAAAGCAAAAATGAATTTTTGGGACTTCATCAAGATCAAAAGCTTCTGCTGAGCAAAGGAAATTGTCAACAAAACAAAGAGGCAACCCACGGAATGGGAGAAGATATTTGCAAATGACAGTACAGACAAAAGGCTGATATCCAGGATCTATAAAGAACTTCTCAAACTCAACACACACAAAACAGATAATCATGTCAAAAAATGGGCAGATGACATGAACAGACACTTCTCCAATGAAGACATGCAAATGGCTATCAGACACATGAAAAAATGTTCATCATCACTAGCCATCAGGGAGATTCAAATCAAAACCACATTGAGATACCACCTTACACCAGTTAGAATGGCCAAAATTAGCAAGACAGGAAACAATGTGTGTTGGAGAGGATGTGGAGAAAGGGGAACCCTCTTACACTGTTGGTGGGAATGCAAGTTGGTGCAGCCACTTTGAAAAACAGTGTGGAGATTCCTTAAGAAATTAAAATAAGAGCTACCCTATGACCCTGCAATTGCACTACTGTATATTTACCCCAAAGATACAGATGTAGTGAAAAGAAGGTCCATCTGTACCCCAATGTTCATAGCCGCAATGGCCACAGTCGCCAAACTGTGGGAAGAACCAAGATGCCCTTCAATGGACGAATGCATAAGGAAGTGGTGCATATACACTATGGAGTATTATGTCTCCATCAGAAAGAATGAACACCCAACTTTTGTATCAACATGGAGGCGACTGGAAGAGATCATGCTTAGTGAAATAAGTCAAGCAGAGAGAGTCAATTACCATATGGTTTCACTTATTTGTGGAGCATAAGAAGTAACACAGAGGACATGGGGAGATGGAAAGGAGAAGGGAGTTGGGGGAAATCAGAGGGGGAGATGAACCCTGAGGGACAATGGACTCTGAAAAACAATCTGAGGGTTTTGAAGGGGCTGGGGGTGGGAAGTTGGGTGAGCCTGGTGGTGGGTATTAAGGAGGGCATGTATTGCATGGAGCATGGGTGTGGTTCATAAACAATGAATTCTGGTACACTGAAAAGAAATTTAAAAAAATAAAATATTTTTTAAAAATGAAAATAAAAAGATATAGATATGAGAAATGCTTGCACATGTACAGACTGACTCTGGAAGGACATGGAAGAAAATGGAACAGTGATTGCTTCCATGAAGAAAACTAGTTAGCTGACACATGACAAGGGGAGGGGACAACAACATTTTACAGCATAGCATACCATTTCTTTTAAATTTCTTACTCTTATTTGCATGACCACTTCAAAGAAATAAATGAAATGCATTGTTAAAGAAAACGTAAGTGAGGAAGAGTTTTCCCTTCTTCCTTTCTAGGTTCTTTGGCTATTCTAATAATTAATTTGACATTAGATAGATTAACAGGAGAAAAACACATTTACTTTTGTATGAATGGCAGTCCCATAAAAATATGAGACCCAAAGGCTGTCAGGCAATTGAGGCTTAGGGCCTGAGCCAGAGAATGGAGCAGAAGTCTGGAGACATGAAGGGGAGGAAAGCCACTCGCAAAGGAGAGAGGCAATATTTGAAAAACAAAGGCTTGCCTGTTACTCAGGCAAGTTTCTTAGGTAAAAGATGTATCTGGTAATAACTCTTTCCTGGTACAGGCCCCCTTTCCAACATAAACTGGGCAATTTAGGGGGAGGTAAAGAGGTCCTCCTGAATCTGCTGAGTTTTGATTACCTTTAGCTCTAAATAATCCCCATGCCAAAGTGACATATTTTAGGGTCTCCTGTCCTGTTCTCCTTCAAAAACTTGCACCAATAAAATAATTGTCTACTTCGAAATCAGCAATGAGATTATCACAGGCTAAATTACTGGCAAGAGTTAAAAACTTAAGGGGTGCCTGGGTGGCTCAGTGGGTTAAGCCTCTGCCTTTGTTCAGTTCAGGTCATGATCTCAGGGTCCTGGGAGGTCCTGGGAGGTTCTGGGATCAGGCCCCGAATCAGGCTTTCTGCTCAGCAGAGAGCCTGCTTCTCCCTCCCCCTCTGCCTGCCTCTCTGCCTACTTGTGATCTCTGTCAAATAAACAAATAAAATCTTTAAAAAAAATTTTTTTAAAAGGTAAAGCAATCAGTCAGAAAGTCTGAAAAGGGCCCAAGCTTTATTTAAAATTTATTTTCTATCCAAACACAGCAGTCTTTATCCATACCTGCAATTTCGGTTTTTGTAGTATTTACTGTATCACGATTCTTGTGGGTAAAGCTATACTTTTGATAAATCAGGGTCTTATTTAGAAGTCAGAATAATTAGCAGGATGGTCATAATCTCTCCAGGATATACACAAGCATTTTCTATTTTATATAGCCAAGGATCTCTAGATCCTAAGGGCCTTAAAGAATTATCCATGACAAAGCCAAATATATTGATCTGCAGATGTGCTGGAAAGCTTTCCTGGGAAAGTACCTTACCAGTGCAAGAATCAATTCCAATTCCTGTCTCTGCTGGAGGACTTTCACTCAGACTTACAGCACAATTTCAAAGCCATTCACTTAAACTGTCCTTGATATGCTTACTCATCTCTCTCTGGTACACTTTCAAATACCCATCAACTTGCGCTCAAAAAGCTCTGATTCCTTAAAGTGGGGACAGTATCTTTTCTAAGTCCTTCTAAACATCTCACCTAACTGAGAGAGGCCAATTCCATCCTTCAACCATCCTACAAATACTTTGTCAGTGGAGTTGTCATTTCTAGAGCAGAATCTGTAACTAGTGAAGCCCGCAAAGACCACCTTTACTCAGTAATTGGGCATTGACCATTTTGATCATATCATGATCTTGTCGAAAACAATATTTCCCATTGTGCTCTTAAGGAAGTGCACAGGAATGGGGGAGAAAAGAGAACTTGAGAACAACTCTACTGAAGATTTATACTTCCTCAGATCTAGCTACCAGAGATCTGAAATTTTTAGAAAAACTAATTATTCAGCTAAAAGAAATTAAGTTTATTTAATCTTAAAATGTTAGTAAAGATATTCTTAATATTTCTTTACTTAATAATTAAAGCAATTGCTACCATGGATAATCACTAGTAATGTAATTTGTTTGGAATTTACAAAATTTAGGGAGATATTCATCACCATTAACTTTGGTAATGTTTTTAAAAGGAAATACTCCCATGTGTTTAGGTAGATAAATCGGCAACACAATATTATTCTCAACTTTTGCACTTAATAAAAACAATAAGAATTAAAATATAGTCAGATAAACATAAATGAATCAGTATTGATTTTTCTTCCACAGAGAAGGGAGATGACGTGAGTTGTTGGCCTTGTTTGATTTTTAACTATAATGTATTTCAAGCTTTAGCAAGCTTTTTCTGTAAAGGGCCAGTAGTAAGTATTTTAGGCTCTGTAGGTCTCTGTCACAACAGTGTCATTGTAGTGAATCAGCTACAAACAACAGGAAAATGGGCATGTTTTGTTCCAAAAAACTGTATTTACAAAAATGGGAGGCAGGCCAGATTTGGGCCTGCAAATTGTGATAGTTTGCTTACGTCTAATCTGTTTATTTTAGGTAAATGATTCATAAAGATTTAGTAAGGGGCAAATAATAATCTGGAGCCCCAAATCTCACCAGGTGTGTGCCTTTTTTTAACAGAGATGCCATGAATCCATAAGTGTATTTATCTGATACTATGTGACATCATTTTTATCTATACATTAATCTTCCTCTCCCTTCAGGTACACATTGGTTGTAAGTGGTAGAATTTGTTGATTTTTTTTTTAATTTCACAATTTATTTTCTGTCCTATTGTGAATATTTCACAAAGAAAACTGTACCATCTTAGCAAATATTTCATAGAATTCCAGTTCTCTCATTAGAGCATTACAATATGAAGAGTAAATACATGCTAAAACAGCTGAAAGAAATTTGAAGGAAGAGAAGAACTTTTATCATGGTTTAACATGGTTTAACATGATTGAAGGGATATGTGTTAAATAAATCATTGAACTGGAATTGATTCAGTAAAATTCAATAAATTAAATTCCTAATTGCTCCATGTTTGTGTGAACAAATTAATAAATTCTTAATGATAGCATAAATGCTGAAATTAAGAGAACTAATCATATCTGTAGGAAAATGAAATACACTTTTTGTTTTCCTCTCTTACAACTTCCCTATTTCTGATTTTCAGGAAAAAATAAAGTCATTAAATGTCATGAGTTGAAGAGAGCCTTAAATCTATTCCCATTTCGTTTTTCATTGTCCAAGAAAATAATGGGGAACAAAAAACTCAAATAAATGAACAAAAGATCAATGTCCACATGGTGTGTTTTGAATTTTCTTCTTAAGGCCTTTTAATTCTGTTCTCTCTTTTGAGCTAGCAGGCTATACATGGAAACTATCTAGGTAATAGGACTGTGAGCCGTATATAACGGACAAATACATGTGATAGTTTTATTCTACTCCTCCTATTTCTCCTGCCTACACTTTCAGTCTCTATAACAAATCTCTGTGTTATGAAGTCCCAAAAATTACCAACATTGCTGATAGATGGTTAAGGAATACATTGAGAGAGTTATAGACAACTCATATGTAGAGTAATATTTTGTAAGAAAAGATCTTTTAAACGTTGTAATAATTATATGGCCCAATACATTGTATTCAAGTCTCTGTCTATTCCAGACTGCTGCGTAGTAAGAGATTAGCAGTGGAAAGTTCAGTTTATTTACATAATATTTCAAAACACCTTTACTATTATTAACATGTTTTATTCTCCAAAATTTTCTGAAGCAGTTAGAGTAGGTAGGAATATATTCATTTTGTAGAAACAGAGATGGGCTCCCAGGGGCTAAATCGTGCATGCAAAATCAGAAAATTAGTTAATGATAGCACCTAAATTAGAACCTAAATGTCCTTCCTTTCTTATTGCATGTCTAATCTATGAAACTCTATACCAATTAATAGTCCTGAAATGTACACAATACACAATGTAAATGTAGATCTAAACACAGCAAATTGAGAGGCACCTGGGTGGATCAACATGTTAAGTGTCTGCCTTCAGTTTAGATCATAATCCCAGGGACCTGGGTTGGGCTCCCTTCTCAGCAGGGGCCTGTTTCTCCCTCTCCATCTGCCCCTCCTGCCCATTCTCTCCCCCCCCCCTCTTTCTCTCTCAAATAAATAAATAGAATCTTTTTAAAAAACAAAATAAAATAAACACAGCAAATTGTATCTTTCAAAGGGTAAGGGAAGAGGTTCAATTCAAAAAAACTGGATTGGGACACAACTTTAAAGGCCAGCAGCAGAAATGGTGGAAACACAGCCAAGAAGAGAACTTTCAAGGCAGTTTTTCTAATAACATTTTTTTATTTCTTTATTTTTTTTAAAGATTTTATTAAAATCTTTAAATTCAGACAGAGATCACAAGTAGGCAGAGAGGCAGGCAGAGAGAGAGGGAGGAGCAGGCTCCCGGCTGAGCAGAAGCCCGATGCGGGGCTCCATCCCAGGACTCTGAGATCATGACCTGAGCCGAAGGCAGAGGCTTAACCCACTGAGCCACCCAGGCGCCCCTCTAATAACATTTTTAAGAAAAAAAGAAATAGGGTCTAGTTTTTAAAAACAAGGCTGACAAGAATGAGACTAGTCCTAGGAAGCAGCTTGGGGACAAGAAAAGATCCGTCCCCTCTGTTTCTGTGTACCCTGGAAAGAACTGAGACAGCACCGTGACTTCTCCTTTAAGGCATTCAGTGAGGTGGTCCTACCTATTCTTTTTGAAAAATATGAGGCTTCATTTTTCTAGTGGGAGAAAAAATCAAATTTATTTTCAGTTCGTACTGCCTCTTGGGCAAAGGAGCAATGACACTGATATGTACATGCCACCCAGGCTGATTTGTTTAGTCTCAAGAAAAGGCAGGGCAGTTTGCCATTGTGTGGGGATTTATTCCTGACAATTAGAAGGGAGGTAGGATAGTGCTACAAGAGGGAATGGCATTTATTAACGTCATTATTAGCCCTCTATGAAAAGGGTTTCTATTTTGAAATAATCTTATCTAGCATATACACCAGTGCTTTCCAACCAAATTATCACCTTAATGTGCATCATTCTTCACCAAACATTGAACCCCCATTTGATTGATTAATTTATGGACTTAACAACTTTAAAAGATCAGTTAACAAAGTTTTGAGCAAACATTTGGTCCAATTCTTAATCATTGTTTTAAATCTTTTATATATGTTATCTCACTTACTTCTCATGACAACCTTATGGTTTCAATGATTACGCACATTTCCCAGAGGAGAAAACTGAAGTTTGAGATTAAGTACCTTGAAGGCTTTAGAGCTATTTAAGCCGAAGACAAGGATTCAAGCCCACGTCTGTCAAGCTCCAAAGCCCAAGGGTTTGGTCATTATTCTCCTGATGACATTTATTTAGAAAGTCAAGATTTAGACACAAAAAAAGGAAACTAATAGTACAGGCCAGTACAGTTGTCAAATAAATAACACAGACAGGAAGCAGTATACAATTTCTGAGTAAGAAAAATATGACTGTAATTTTTAAAAGGAGGAGAGGGGATTAAAACAAAATTTATCTCAGTTAAATCTAGAAAGTTAAGAAATATACAGGTAGATGGAAAGTGTTGGGGCATTAACCAGAGGGAACCGTGGGAAGAAAGGAGGTAGGATAAAGACACAAAATGAAACGAAGTGGTAGGAATGCTCAAATGCTCATGTTCACAAACAGACAGTAGGCAAGTCTAGTGGAAGTAAAGTAATGAAATTGTACAGATTCACACAATGCTAAAATATATATGAATGAATATGATCATAGTTCTCCTATCACGGTAAAGATGATGTGCCTTACTACTTAGAATACATCTGTTTCTCTTGTGAGAGTCCAGAAAATCACAAATTCTTCTTAGATAAGAACAAAGAAGAGAACTGACAGGTCCCAGGCTAGTGTAAAAGTTGCATACACGGTAATTCCAGCTCCAATAGCGTATATTAAAGTTGCTGCAGTTAAAAAGCTCGTAGTTGGATCTTGGGAGCGGGCGGGCGGTCCGCTGCGAGGCGAGCCACCGCCCATCCCCGCCCCTTGCCTCTGGGCGCCCCCTCGATGCTCTTAGCTGAGTGTCCCGCGGGGCCCGAAGCATTTACTTTGAAAAAATTAGAGTGTTCAAAGCAGGCCCGAAAAAAAAAAAAAACAAAAAAAAAAAAACAAAACAAAAAAAAAAAAGTTGCATACAGTGTAAGAATTGAAGCAAATATTATCATAATAAACTACGCTGTGGCATCAACTGAGCTCAAGTCAAGTTGTAAGGTGGGAGTTAAAACTGGCAAATATGTGGGGTACTTGGGTGGCTCAGTCAGTTTAGCGTCTGACTCTTGATTTCTGCTCAGGTCATGATCTCGGGGTTGTGAGATCAAGCCCCCTATCGAGGCCCCTACCAGGTTCCGTGTTGGGTGTGGAACCCACATAAGATTCTCTCTTCCTTTGCCTCTTCCCTCCTTAAAAATAGTAAACAGGTCATGCTGGTAAGAGATTAGGGCTAGAGTCAGAATTCCTTAGTGAGTACAGGGCTTCTGGGACCTCTGAGTTCTTAACAATTTTACTCCTAGTGTTGGCCAAAGGGAGGATAGCAAGGCTGTCGTCACAAGAAAGTGCTTGCCTTCATCAACACATCTATAAGAGGGATTATTATCACCATTCTTACTTCAGTATCTTTTATCCCTCTGATACATTCTGTGCTGGGATTCTTCTTATGTATTTATGGCCTATCTAGGCACTGACAAGTCACAGATACCACACCCATAGAGGAGAGAGCGGAGAGAAGGATCAGGGCATGGAGAATTCTTACAAAAGCTGTCCTTTCTCTTAGCTATAGAGAGGATAAAATAGAGACTCATTTCTCTTTCAAACAAGGTTTTCCATTTTCTATGCATGACTGTTTACTAGAAACAAGAGAAAACATTTCCTTTCCATGTACAATGGAAAATTATATGTAGAGAAAAAGAAAATCTATTCTCCATGGAAAGAATTTTAAAAACAATAGAAGTTTGACTTCTTTCCAAAAAAAAATGTGTGACGTGTTTTCCCCATGAACAGGTGTGGGGCTGGACATTGAATTGTGCTCATTCCCACATATATTCTCAGATCTCACTCAGATCTTCCCAGGAGAATATGACAAAAATTCAACAGTCAGAGTTCTTTACAGATACCATGATGCATTATTACAAAATGCCTGTGGCAGAGCATCACCTTTATCAAGAGTCCACTCAAATAGTTCATGCAACTACGTGAAATAAAATCAAGACTGTGATGCTCCAGCTTCGGTTCCCAGTTTAATCATGAAGAAGCCTATAGTCATCAGCACTTGTTCACTGAAGGCCCACCTGTGTAAGGGCTCAAATGAAAGAGGATGGCTCTGCATGAAAACAATGAAATGAAACTATAGAGCAAGCCATTCTCTTAACACCCAGTCTATATAGTGCCCTGTGTTTTCCCTATGTGGTTTTATGTCATCACATCATGTCCTGGAACTCTCCATGTGGATGGAACACCAATACCTCAAACTCATCATTTCACAACCAAACCACTCATCTTCTCCCCACCCCACCCCCAAATCTATGCCTTCCCTGTTTCCCAATCCAGACAATGACGGTAATATCCTTCAAGACTATAAAACCCTGTAGAACCTCCAACTTCCTTCTCTTGTTCATTCTCCAAATTCAGATGCTGGGCACTTTCACCACTTTCTATTCCTTCAGGCAGACCCTACTTCAGGCTCTCAATATCTCTTATCTGAAAAATCTCAATAGCCTCTTAACTTGGCCTCCCCAACCTCTAATGTCTCCCCATTTTATTATCCCCTTCACGCAACAGCCACAGTTGGCTTCCTTAATCTCAGATTTGATCATTTTTAATTCTCCATTTGGAAACTTTCATCAATTCCTCATTTTGTACAGCACCATTTCCTTGTAAAATTAGCTTTGCCTTGTGCCAAATAATGGGGAAAGAAAGAAGGAAAGAAGTAAGGATAGAAGACATAGGAAAGAGCAAAAATATTTCAAAATCTATAAAAATAATTTTACTTCAAAATTAGCTTTGCATTTTATTTGTTTATGTTTTCTTTTTAAAGATTTTATTTATTTATTTGACAGAGAGAGATCATAAGCAGGCAGAGAGGCAGGCAGAGGGAGAGAGAGAGATAGGGAAGCAGGCTCCCTGTTGAGCAGAGAGCCCGATGCGGGGCTCGATCCCAGGACCCCGAGACCATGACCTGAGCCGAAGGCAGCGGCTTAACCCACTGAGCCACCCAGGCGCCCCTATTTGTTTATGTTTAATTGACTTATCGTATAAGCAATTATATTTCAGGAAGTAAGAAAACATATGCAAATATGCCTATTTTTGCAAAAACAAGCAAAGAATGAATAAACTAGATACTAATGTAATTAGTTATGTACAAGGGGAAGATGTAGATTAGACGGAAATACTAACTTTCCTCAATTTGCTAACTGCACTGTGGTTTTAAGAGAATGTTCTTGTTCTTAGGAAATACATACTGTAACATTAACTGCTAAGGGACCTGACATAAGCAGCCTACTCTCAAATAGTTCAGATTAAAAAAATACATAATGGTGAATGTGTGAGAGACAGACAAGACAGAAAGAGAAAGAGAATGATAAAGCTAATTTTCCAAGGTGTTAAAAATTGGTCAGTCAAGTTGTGTAAGTCATTCTTTTCCCTGACACAACATTTATCATTTTTTGGGGGAGGGGGGCCACTAAGGACCAACTAGGAGACTTTCCTCCAGTCCTAATATTTATTTTGCATCATTAATAGACTTGGAACTCTGATAATTTGCTAATAATTCTGTAGCAGAAAAGGTGGGCAGTGTTTATTTGAAGTTCATCTTTGGCCACGGGTTTAGAGCATATGTTTAGTAAGGGGCTATGTTTTGCATATTTTCCCTTTGGTAGATGTGTTGCAGATAGTTAATTCTTACTGTAATC
The DNA here is from genome assembly GCF_902655055.1 of Lutra lutra. Lineage (NCBI taxonomy): Eukaryota > Metazoa > Chordata > Mammalia > Carnivora > Mustelidae > Lutra > Lutra lutra. The sequence continues at coordinate 80,934,071 of NC_062279.1, read as the reverse complement.
TATTTTGAGATTTGTAGTCTCCTCTCTCACGTTTGTTGTTGTGAAATGAAATTTTCTGAGCTTAAATTTCCTCCTCTGCAGGATAAGAACAGATGAATAAACACTAGATTATATATCTAAGGTCCTTTCTCCCCCCCAAAATCTCTTTTATATTTTACTTTCTCAATTCTTTTTTAATGCAGAAGAATTTTAATTATCTCACCCCCAGTATTTTTATATCACTAGGGAGGAAAAAAATCAATTATTTGTGCTCATGATCAGGTGAAGCGAGGTTCATTGTCATGCTTGGTCCTTTCTACATAATTTTAATCTCTTAATTGAGTCTAGAAATGAAAGGATCTTATTATAACTAGGACTCTAAAAATACTAACTCATGCCTGAGATTGCTTGCATTTTTACAAGTAAAAGAAAATTGTTGAAATCATTGATTTGTGGCCAGTCAGATGTTTTCAGTTTCTATTATTTCTCAGCCCTGGCTTATAGAGTCATTGTTATGCAGCTTTGCCACTGTGCTAATTTGGCATTTGCCAAAAATATTCAGAATCATGAAGGAATGATGTGCAGAACAAATGCTTTGTAGTTGTCTACAATCTTTCCAGTGGTAATCAGTGTTTATTTGTTTTATAAATCATCAGCTACATAATGTAAAAGGCAAATGTATTTCCTTTTCCCTTTTTTCCCCAGGGAGGATTTGAAAAGAACTGATCCAAAAGCCACTGAGAAGCTGTTTGTGAAGCAGGACTGTAACCTGTAACAGACAGCGCATCCAGATGGACTTCACAGGGCCTGAGAGGATAGATGGCAAGAGGCTCGAAGACCACATCTCCAATAGCTGCAACCCTGCTGGAAAAATGCATAGATAAGGGTTTGAGTCCTGTTTTCATCAATAACTCTTCCGGACACCCTGTCATAAAAAGGCACTCACCTTAGGAAAAAAGTTAATGTGTAAAAATTTAATAAAGAGACTCAGAAGGAGGCCCTGCTGCTTATCCTCTGGGTCCCTGAGCCTGCACCCCTTAAGAGCAAAGTAGTCTATGCCATTTCCAAGGACACCATCAAGAAGCTGAGTGGTGGGGCGCCTGGGTGGCTCAGTGGGTTAAGCCGCTGCCTTCGGCTCAGGTCATGATCTCAGGGTCCTGGGATCGAGCCCCGCATCAGGCTCTCTGCTCAGCAGGGAGCCTGCTTCCTCCTCTCTCTCTGCCTGCCTCTCTGCCTGCTTGTGATCTCTCTGTCAAATAAATAAATAAAATCTTTAAAAAAAAAAAAAAGAAGCTGAGTGGTGATCAAACTTGAATTAAAAACAAACTCTGGACATTGGGGAGGGTATGTGCTATGGTGAGTGCTGTGAAGTGTGTAAACCTGGCGATTCACAGACCTGAACCCCTTGGGGATAAAAATATATTATATGTTCATAAAAAATAAAAATAATTAAATTAAATTAAAGCAAACAAACAAACAAACTCTGAGGCAGAAGTCAAGGACCACCACACCCTGGCAGAGAGGCTGCAGGGCAGGACCCTATTCCCTGGAGATCAAGCCTGTGTGGGTCTCTTTCCTGTCCGCCTGTGTGGGTCTCTTTCCTGTCCACCTGCCTGGAGCATTTGGCAGCTGATCTTCCTATGTGGGTTGAGGCGGTGGGGGTGGGGCTGCTAAGAGGATGCCAGCATGGGGAAGGCAACCCCTCCCCCAGAGATCTCCTCCTCCCTAAATCCCAGACAGTTCTGGCCTTCCCAAACTGCTTTTAATCTCCTGATTACTCTTGGATTGAGGCAGACCAAGTTGCCCCCCAGTGACCCCAATTTAGCAGAGGATGGTGGGAGAAACTGTATTTTATTTAGTAGAAACCTATAATGATGCTTTTATTTTTTTAAAAAGATTTTGTCTATTTCTTTGACAGAGAGAGAGAGAGAGAGATCACAAGTAAGCAGGCAGTGAGAGAGGGGGAAGCAGTATCCCCACTGAGCAAAAAGCCTGATGCAGGGCTAGATCCCAGGACGCTGAGATCATGACCTGAGCTGAAGATGAAGGCTTAACCCACTGAGCCACCCAGGTGCCCCATATTGATGCTTTTAAATAAACTCAATATTATAAATTGGACTAAAGTTGAACGTGATCTTTTTTTTTTAAGTTGGTTAAAACTCACCAATTAAAAAATATCTTTAATTCACTCATTCAATAAACATGTATTAAGCACGTATTATATGCCAGGTTCTGTGGCCCATAAGACCAGGTGTCTGCTCTCAGGAAACTTATAGGTAAATATTTTAAGAAAAAAAATATGTTTTTGTATGGATATTTGAAAAGCAAAAAGAGGGGCACCTGGGTGGCTCAGTCAGTTGAGCATCTCCATTTGGCTCAGGTCATGATCCCAGGGTCCTGGGATTGAGTTCTGCATTGGGCTCCCTGCTCAGCAGGAAGCGTTTCTCCCTCTTGCACTCCCCCTGCTTGTATGCCCTCTCTTGCTGTCTCTCCCTCTCTGTCAAATAAATAAATTAGATCTTTAAAATAAATAAATAGATACATAAATAGATACCAAAAAGGTATTAATCTGGAGTGTTTTTATTAGTAAAGAGATATGAGTATAAATGATGAAAATGTCAGGAATATAGTTTAAAAATTTCAAAAAACAAGCGATATTATTCTTTGAGACCCTTTGAGAAGAGTCTCAGGAAATATATTAATGATGCTGCTTTCTTCTAAACCATTTTTTTAGTATTTTCATATATATTTCAATTTACCTTGCCACTCTACAAAGAGCTAGCATGTTAAAAAATCAAACATATAAGGGCACCTGGATGGCTCAGTCAAGTTAAGCATCTGCCTTCAGCTCAGGTATTGATCTCGGGGTCCTGGGATCAATTCCCACATCAGGCTCCCTTTTGAGCAGGGAGCCTGCTTCTCCATCTCCCATTCCCCCTGCTTGTGCTCTCACTCTATCTCTCTGTCTAATAAATAAATCTGAAAAAAAATCAAACATCTATTTCCAGGGATACAAGACCAGTGTGTTAGAATATTGATGTTTGGCAGAAAATATTTTTATTTCCTGCTATGACATCCAGCTGACTTCAAGGGTTTAAGATTCAGACATGTAACTGGTGTGGACATTGTTAATCTTCCTATGCAGACATTCAGGAGAAAATTACCAAAGCAGGATAGGGAACAGTTAGAGTCATTAAAAAAAAAATGACTTCTCCTCAAACAATATTGTCATTGTCTAAAGGCCAAGGTCCTTTTGGAACTGTAGAAGTTTTCATGATATCAAACCTGTTTATTAGCCAATGAGTAGTTCTTGTTTTCTAAAATATTCTTGATGTGTTTCTCCCCAAGAAATGTTATCTTAAAAAAAGTTATCTTTGAAGATTATTTTTAAAGTATTGCTTAATAAAATTATTCTGCATTATTGATTCTTAAATAAAGTATAAAATTATATTGATATTTTTGTATTGATATTGTGTTGATATTTTAATATAAAGTCAGTGTTATGTATTAGACTTAAGTAGAACAGATTCTACACTAAAAGTGGAAGTCATTTTTTATACAGTCAATTAAAACTCACCAATTAAAAAACAGCTTTAGAGAGTCTACCCTCATTAATTAAAAAAAGTCTATAACCAACCATAAATTGACAACCCAATTAAAAACTAGGCAAAGAATTTGAATAGGCATTTTTCCAAAGGAGAAACACAATGGTCAACAAACACATGAAAAGATGTTCACCTCATTAGCCAGAGGGAAATCCAAATCAAAACTGGGACATACCACTCCCCAGTCCTTATTAGTATGACTATAATCCAAAAGACTGTAACAAGGATTGGCAAGGACTTGGAGAAATTGGAACTCTCATAAAACTTTGGTGAATGTAAAATGTTGCAATGACTTTGGAAAACAGTCTAGTAGTTCTTAGAAGGTTAAACATTAAGTTACCATATGACCAGCACCTCAACTCCTGGGATATATCCATAAGAAATGAAAACATATGTCCACACAAAAACTTATAAAGGAAGGGCTCCTGGGTGGCTCAGTGGGTTGAGCCTCTGCAGTCAGTTCAGGTTGTGATCCCAGAGTCCTGGGATCAAACCCCACACTGGGCTCTCTGAGCGGAGAACCTGCTTCCCCCTCTTTCTCTGCCTGCCTCTCTGCCTATTTGTGATCTCTGTCTGTCAAATAAATAAGTAAAATCTTAAAAAAAAAAAAGAAAGAAAGAAAGAAAACACTCAAAAAAATACATTTCTATTTTTTCCTAGGACATATCTTATCTCAAAAAATAGTTGGGTTAGAGTTACTAAATAGAACTGACATTGGAGTTGCTTTAAAATATATGGATTCATTTATAATCGACATACTTATTGAATAGAAACTATTCTGTTAGAAAACTTAAAAATAATTTATTCCTGGGGTGCCTGGGTGGCTCAGTGGGTTAAAGCCTCTGCCTTCGGCTCAGGTCATGATCCCAGGGTCCTGGGATCGAGCCCCACATCCGGCTCTCTGCTCAGCGGGGCTCCTGCTTCCTCCTCTCTCTGACTGCCTCTTTGCCTGCCTGTAATCTCTGTCTGTCAAATAAATAAATAAAATCTAAAAAATAATAATAATAATAATAATTTATTCCTTAAATAACAAACATTTCCTGAGATTGTACATTACTAATTTTTTATCCGAATTTTTCTCAGAATCATTACATAATTATTCATTTAACTAAGCCAGATTTGGCACACATTTTCATATAGTATTATTTCTATTACTAGAGTTCTATAAATAATTATTAATTTAACTAAGCAAGATTTGGCACACATTTTCCTATAGTATTATTTCTATTACTAGAGTTCTCTAGGATTTTTAAAAAATTTTTGTATTCAAGTATTACATTTTTAGGGTATCTATCCTCTAATATTACTATGAAGTTGTTGCAATTAGAATACTATCATCAAAAGTATTAGAATACACTCAGAGTCCTGGATAAAATTCTAAATATATGTGTTTTTTTTTTCTGTAACAAATGATATATCCTGAAATATCTTAATAAAAATAGTGTGAATTAGAAAAGTTAATGTGTTTAAATATTGATTGAAATACTTCGATTAGGCCTCATAAATAAGGATAATTGTTGACTTAGCTTCACTAAGTTTGCTATATTGGGGTGCCTGGGTGTCTCAGTCGTTAAGCTTCTGCCTTCAGCTCAGGTCAGGATCTCAGAGTCCTGGGATTGAGCCCCCAGTTCAGGCTCCCTGCTCTGAGGGAAGCCTCTCTGAGGGAAGCTTCTCCCTCTCTCACTCTTCCCTTCTTGTGTTCCTTCTGTCACTGTGTCTCTCTCTGTCAAATAAATAAATAAAATCTTTAAAAAAAAAAAAGTTTGCTTTAGAAAAAAATGGAAAAAATTAATTTCATTTCAAAAATCATTTAAGAAATAAGGAAGCATCTAAGCCAGATGTGATATTGAAAACATGCTTGCCTATATGCATCTCCTCACTGAATAAAATGTCTTATTGAGAATGGTCTCTCTAAGACAGACATAACTTCAGTAATTACCACCACATAACAGAAAGAAGCAGAGGAATTTGCAAAAAGCAAGTGTAGTCAACAAAATGAAGATTAGAAGCACACAGGTAACTAAACCAAAGAAACTAAAACTAACAAAACTAAATTGGTCACTTAATCTTAAGGGGAAAATTTCTAAAATTTTCACACTCAAAAAAATGGGTCATGAAGGGATTTATTTCATCCAAGTTTGCTTCATCAAGGAGCACAAATAATTCACAAACATTTAACTCATGGATAGTTTCCATGGTGATAAAGAAAGTCCAAAATGGAAAAAATTTGTATTGATTCTTAACGCAAATAATGGCCAAAACTGCCTTGAATAGGGATTATACTTCAAGACATACTGGTCACAAATATTTCCATAGAAAAACATTTTTATTAACAATAAAGAAACAATAAATCCAATATTTAAAGCAATAGACCACAACTACTAAAACCTTCATGAATTGCTATACAAAATAACATTTCCATGTTTCTTTTAAGTGTAGACTATATTGATAAAATTGAGTCTATTCCTTTCCTTCAATATATTCATATGACCTTCTGTGGTTGAATAAGACCAATATAAACTGTTGCTATGGTGTTTATGTATTTGGTGCACATTCCCCAAAAAATGGTTTATGAAACTGAATTTATATGAAGATATTTTTATTTATATGTTTGTCTATCCACACAAGGAACATAAGGTAGTATTACAGGGCACCAATGAAATGCTATTTGACTCTAACTATCCTTAGCATGTATTAAATAATCACTATTGTTTTTGAGACTTCCCTCCTCTTTCATTTAGTGGAAAGAAAATTGCTGGGCTATTTCATGCCACCAACGTAGTCCTTCCTAGATGGAAGAGTTGCTACAATTATTTTCTTTCATCTTTGGATTTCTCCAGTCTGTATCCCCTTTCTATATTGGAAAGAAAAGACAAAACATAAAGTAATGGATAATTTGAGTTGGTACACTGCGCAGTTCTCTTTACTCCCCATCCCATCTCTAATACCCCTGTATAAATTAAAAGAACAAAAATACTTTTTATATTTCTTAATCAGAGTCCCAGTTATACTGTCTATGAACAGATAGGGTCTAGTAGTTTATTTCACTCTTGCCATAGCCTAGAGTGAATAAAAACAAAAATTCAAATTATAAAATAGCTTACCTTTTCCCCTGTCATTATTTTATAATGCTAGACATAATCAGAAATCTCCTTATCCTTAATTATTTTTATTAATTAAAAAGACAGTGAGTTCAGTGCCATTATTACTTTGTACACTTTAAATTTTGGTTTCTTAATATAAAAGCTGATCAAGCATATAAAACAACTTTAATAGAGTTTGTGGGAAGCAGGCACATTTTTTAATCTGTTTTGTGACAAATTTCTTCATCCAAAGATATTTATTGGGTTAACTTTTTAATCCAGAGACTACTTCGTTATCCATTGTTTTCACTGACAAAGAAATCCAGCAGTAACAAAAGAAGACGCCATCCATGGCAGTAGAGCTGCTTTATTAGAATGAAAGTAAAAGAAGTAAAAACAAACAAAAAACTCATAAAAGAAAAAGGATGAAAAACAAAAATCATTGAAAGTTAGAATGGTTGTGTTAGAAATTGAGTAGAAAATGATAAAACTCTGGCACAGGAAATCAGTTAATTCAGAATACCTTAATATTTGATAATTGTAAGCATTTACTTCTTATCATACATTTTAGGGCCTTTCCTGTATAAATGCATTTAATCCTCACAGCTTATACTGAGTGGCATATTAGTGACGTATTAGGAAGTCCATCACTACAACCAAAAAATAATGTATACATCCATCACCCCCAAACTTGTCTTTTCTCTCTCCCTTCCCCCTGCTCAGGTTAACAATGATCTGCTTTATGTTACTATAGACTAGTATAGATCACATTACTATAGACTAGTATTAGTTACCATAGATGTAACCAAACTTACACATAAATGGAATCATAAAGCATGTTCTCCTTTTCTGTCTGGCTCCTCCTCAGAATAGGTATTTTGGAATTCATCCATCTTGATGCATGTATGAATAGTTCATTACTTTTCATTACTCAGTAGTGCTCTATTGTATGGATAAAACACCACTTGTTTATCTGTTCACATGGTGATACATATTTGTGTTGTTTCCAGGTTCTGGTTATTACAAATCAAGTTGCTATGAACATTTGTATACAAGACTTTTGGTAATTCTCTTGGGTAAATGCCTAGGAATGAAATGGCTAGATCATGTGGTAGTTGTGTATTTAACTCCCAAACATATTGCCAAACAGTTTTCCAAAGCAGTTGCATCATTTTACATTCTTGCCATGAGTTAATGGGTGCTCCACTACCTCTGTATCCTTGCCCACATTTGGCATGGTCAGTCTTTTATATTTTAATCATTTTACATTGTCTACAGTGATACCACATTGTGGTTTTAATTATTACTTGCCTAATAACTGATAAGTGAACATCTTTTTGTATGCTTATCTGTCATCCATAAATCTTCCTTTGTGAGCTGTCTCTCCAGATCTTTTGCCTATTTTTTATGGGTTTATGTTTTTTCTTAAATTTATTCAGCTGTGAGAGTTCCTTATACATTCTGGTCACAAGTCCTTGAATTTTCTCCTGGTATATGGCTTGCTTTTCAATTTTTATGACTGTCTTTTGAAGTGCAGATTTTTAAAGTTTTGATGAAATCCAATTTATCAATTTACTCCTTTATAGATTATGCCTTTGCTAATGTATCTAAGTTATCTTTGCTTAACACAGGGTCACAAAGGTCTTCCCCCATGTTTACCGCTAGACTTACTACCATTTTAGTTTTGACATTTAGGTCTATAATCCAATTTAAGTTAATTTTTTATACTGTAAGATAGTATAGATCAAAGTATTCTGTTCTTTTATTTTGCATATGGCTGTTCAATTATTCTAGCACTGTTGTTGAAAGGACTATTTTTTCTGTGAAATTGTTCTTTCATCTTTGTCAAAAATTCATTTTCCATATATGTGTGGATCTATTTTTGGATCCTCTCTTCTTTCATAAAACTATTTGTGTCTCTCCTTTTTTTAAAGACTTTATTTGAGAGAGAGAGAGCACAAGAGCAAGAGGAAAGGCAGAGGGAAAGGGAGAAGTAGGTTCACCACTGAGCAGAGAGCCTTGCCTTCTATTTGTGTATCTTTATGGTAATACCACACTGTATGATTGCTATAGCCTTATTGAAACCAGTTAGTACTAGTCCTTTAAATTGTTCTTTCTCAAAACTGTTTTGTCTATTCTAAATTTTTTTGTACTTCTAAAAGAATTTTAGAATCAGCTTGTCAATTTTTATAAAACTCCTGCTGGGATTTTGATTGGAACATGTTTTATGGCTGGAAATATGGTTTATCTTGGTACATATTCCATGCACAATTGAAAAGAGAGCATAGTATTCTCTTGTTGGCTACAGTATTCTATAAATATCAAGTAGTTCAAGTTGGTTAATAAGGCTGATAAGTCTATTAAATTCTTCCTGATTTTCTCTGTACTTGTTCTATCATTTACTGAGATAGGAATATTGAAATTTCTGACTATTGCTGAGAATATTTCCATTTCTCCTTGCAGTTTTATCTATTCATTTTCATGTATTTTGAAGTTCTACTTGAGGCATAAATGTTTAGATTTCTTATATGCTTTTGATAAACTGATTCCTATCTGTGGAATGAAGTTTTCATCGAGTTTGGAGAAATTTTGAACATTATTTCTTCAAATATTTTTTCTGCTCCTCCAAATCTCTTCATCAGGAACTTGAATTACAAGTACATGAGACTTCTTGAAATTTCCTACAACTCACTGATGCTTTATATTTTAAAAATCCTTTTCTCTGCTTTTTATTTTATATAATTTCTATTATTATGTCAAGTTCACTAATGTTTTCTTCAATATTCATCTGTGGTTAATTCTATAAAGATATTTTTCATGTCATACATTGCAGCTTTCACCTCTAAAATTTTGAATTGAACTAAATATTTTTCTATGTCCCTACTGAACACATTGAACATATGAAATATAGTTACAACGTTTCAATGTCCTTTTTTGCTAATTCTAACACTGTGGCAGTCATCAGTCAATTTTAATTTTCTGAATAGGCTCCTCATGATGCATTATGTTTTCCTACTTTTTTGGATGCCAATAATCTTGTTTAATAACAAACATCATGAATTTTGCCTTGATTGTTGCTTTATTCTGAGATGCAATTAAGAATTAAGGAACTTAGAAATAATTTAAGCTTTTTGGATCTTGCCTTCCTGAATTTTTTAGGCAGAAGCAGAGGGGTGCTCATCCTAGGGCTAATAATTTCCTAGTACTTGAACAAGACCTTTCTTGAATTATGAGTTTTTCCATGCTGGCTAGTAGAATGGGAATCATTCCCAGGCCCGTGTGAGTGCCAAACACTGTTCTCTCTAAGACTTTTGGTTAGTTCGTTTTTCATCCTTGGATAGTTTCTTCTTTACTTGCACTCACTGATCAGTGCTCTGCTGAATATTCACGAGGGCCATCTTAAGAACTCCAGGGATCTAGCACTGCAGTCTCTTTTCTCCAGTACTCTGTCCTAAGAACTCTAACATTCTGTTCTTCTCAGATTCAACCCTCCGAGATCCAACTTCCCAACTTGAGGAGTCTAACACAGAGTCCCCTCCCTGTGTTGCAACCTGGGGTAGCAAATTGGGGAAATGAGCCTTACTTTATCTGTGTCCTTCAGGAATCACTGTTTAGAGACCTGATGCCCAGTGTCTTAGAAACAATTTTGATATACCAGTTTTATCTGTGTGTGTGTGTGTGTGTGTGTGTGTGTGTGTGTGTGTGTGCGCATGTTTTGTTTGACAAGTAAGATGGTATTTTCAGTACCTGCTACTATATCTTGTGCAGAAAAGGAACTTTCCCCCCTATCTTTTAAAAAACAACTAAAGAAGCAAATGAAAAAGCAGTAGATAAAAAGAGAACATGGGGGTGCCTGGGTGGCTCAGTGGGTTAAGCCGCTGCCTTCGGCTCAGGTCATGATCTCAGGGTCCTGGGATCGAGTCCCGCATCGGGTTCTCTGCTCGGCAGAGATCCTGCTTCCCTCTCTCTCTCTCTGCCTGCCTCTCCATCTACTTGTGATCTCTGTCAAATAAATAAATAAAATCTTTAAAAAAAAAAAAAAGAGAACATGGAAGAATTCTATTTCCTAGTTTGTTTTGATGATGCACAGTAGTTGATAGATTAGTTTTACATCGCTGCTGTTACAAATTACTACAAATTTAGTGGCTTAAAACAATACAGATTTATTGTTTACAGTTTTGTAGGTCAGGAGTCTGACACAGGTCTCAGAGGTCTAAAATCAAGATGTCAACAATGCTGCATTTCTTTCTGGGGGCTTTAAGAGGCAATCCATTTTCTTGCATTTTCTAGCTTCTAAAGACCACCCACATTCCTCTACTCATGGCTTCCTCATTCCATCTTCAAATCCAGGAAATTTGCACCTATCTGACCATTCTTCTGTAGTCACACATCCCTCTGACTACAGCACGGAAAGAATCTCTGTTTTTAAGGACATGTGTCATTAGATTGTGTCCACTTAGATAATTCACTGTATTCTCAGCCACTTAAAGATTCTTACCTTAATCACACCCCAAATTCACTTTTTTTGTGACTCGGTTTGGGTCATGAGCCCAGAATCCTGGGCTTCTTTCTCCATGGGAAGCCTGCTTCTCCCTCTCCCACTCACCCTGCTTGTGCTCCTTCTCTTGCTGTGTCTCTCTCTGTCAAACAAATAAATAAAATCTTAAAAAATATATATACCTACCATTATACACTGGTAGAAAAATACTGTAATATTATTGCTGCAAATGGTAGTTAGCCACATTGGGAAGCCTCATTTTAGCTCATTGAGGTTTTTTTGTTGTTTACCTTCATAAACACACATATATGTATACCTGAATACTTGAATCTTGAATACTAGGCAAGATTCTTTAAATCTTTAAATAGTTAAACTTTGAAGTTGCTTTTACTAAAATAAAAGCAGGAAAGTCTTGCAGATTTTACCAACTGTTGGCATTGTGGGCAGTTGCTGGGAACAGCTTCTAAGCACAGGTGGAAGTAAAGAACTCTCTCTCTAGTCATTGGTGAGAATATTGAGCTCAAGACCACAATCCTCTGGTTTCTCACAACTCTGTTTCCCTCAGTTAGAAAGGAAATAGTTAGCTGATTGGCCAGGCTTATTTCTATTACTTGGATGTATTCTAGGTCCATTATCCAACACAAAATGACTTGGAAGAAGTTGCCTACCTATACTAAGTTCCTAGAGCTGCCATAACAAATTATCTCAAACTGGTTAGGTTAAAACCACAGAAATTTATTCTCTCAGAATTTTGGAGGCTGGAACTTGCAAAGGAAGAAATTAGAAGGGTTGGTTTCTTTTTAGAGATCTGTGGGAGAATCTGTCCTTTGCCTGTGTCCTATCTTCTGATGACAGTCATCAGTCTGTGGAGGTCCTTAGCTTATAGCATCTTCCATCTTCACATGGCCTTTTCTTGTGTAACTGCAGCTGTATCCAAATTTCCTTCTTCTTGTAAGGACATCAAGCACATTAGATTAATGACCTCATCCTAACTTAATGAAATCTACAAAGATTCTGTTTCAAAATAGGATTAGATTCACAGATACTGGGGGTGATGATTTCAATGTATCTTTGGGCAGAGGGGGCATACAATCATAACACTACCCTACTTGTCAAAGAATTTAAAGTTATGTTAGGAATCACTTAAGCCAAGAATTCACTTAGGCCTCACTTTCTGGACACTTTATAAAATTTAGTGATTTGATTTCATTGTGAAGACTATTACCTCACGCATCAAAGACCTTCCTGATAGAAATCAAGGAAAATGTTCAAGTCAGACATTGGCTATTAAAATATTAGATGTATAATTCTTTCTTCAATCTCATCTATATATTATTATAATCTCATCAACCATGTAAAGCTTATATTTTTTACCCTTCTGTGTTATCTGGTTACCCCCAGGTTCCCCTACATCTGATTTAACAATTACTTCATCAATGGCTGTTTCATGTCTTCCTGTGAGCTCAGCACCATACTGAAGAGCTGCGAGGTAATGGAAATGCTGTAAATGTGATATTAGAAGACATCAAACAATCTAATCTTCCTATTGTGCTCAGAGGAGGAAACTAAGACCAAAGAGGTTAGTTGTTTCTTAAGTTAACCCTTCAGTTGGTGACAGAGTCAGATAGCCCTAGGTATCAGTTGTGTCTTGCTTACTGTTTTTGCTCAATTGACTATTATACTGTAATATCAATACAACTCACAAAAATATATGTGGGGGTAGTATCATTTCAATTTTTTCTCTCCATCCCTGATTACAGTCAACGTGGAGGAGAAGGCTCCCAATTTCATTTCCAAGAGAGGAATCCTCCCCTCTGCATTTTACTCTAAGGACCTAGAAGTACATTGTAATTTGCCGATATGGCAAATGTGTGTTATTATCACTCTGTACTCTGTCTAATAAATAAACATGTGGGAAAAGCCAAAACCTCTTTTGGGTTCTATGCAGCTGCTGAACTCTCTCAAAGTCGGCTTTCTTCACACCACTCTTACAGTTCTCAACATTTCAATTTGCTCAAAAAAGCACTAAAGGTTTGCATGGGCTGGGCTAATGTCTAGCTCTGAATATAAAAAAGATAGTTACCCAAAGAACAATCACATTCTTGATCAAATAATGATTTATGTCCTTAAAACTGGGCAATAAAAATTCAGATTGACTTCTTGTAAGTTACACCTTCTTCACTGCAATTCACTTATTGCAATTTTCATTTTCTGTACAATCAGAAATCTCAAGCACTATTGTGGCTTTATACTTGCAGGAATAAATTTTAAGAGAGAGCATGATTAATTTTGCCTCAATCTCTTTTTTAAAATCAAAGAGGAAATATTTCACAGTATGCAAGTATCTTTGCAACACTAAATATGTTCATTTATCAAGCTAGGTATCCATAGTCAAAGAAATGGGAAGGATTGAGAGACTATACAGGAGAAAGGAAAATTTAGTCAAAAATAAAGGTAAAGTGGGGCACCTGAGTGGCTCAGTGGGTTAAAGCTTCTGCCTTCAGCTCAGGTCATAATCCCAGGATCCTGGGATCAAGCCCTGTATCAGGCTCTCTGCTCAGCAGAGAGCCTGCTTCCTCCTCTCTCTCTGACTGTCTCTTTGCCTACTTGTGATCTCTGTCTGTCAACTAAATAAATAAAATCTAAAAAAAAATAAAAATAAAAAAATAAAGGCAAAGCAATCCAGTTAAAAATATTTTAACTTAGTTACTAAGCCAAATATTTATTAAGAATATTAGTAACCATAATTTTTATAATTATTGCTATTATTATATCAAAACTATTTGATGAGGTGCGTGGGTGGCTCAGTCAGTTGAGAGCCCAACTCTTGATTTTTGGCTCTGGTCATGATCAGGGTTGTAGGATCGAGCCTCTCCTTGGGCTCTGCACTCAGTATAGAGTCTGCTTGAGATTCTCCCTCTCCCTCTCACTCTGCCCCTCCCCACACGTGCATGTACTCTCTCTCTAAAATAAACAAATTCTTTAAAAAAAGTATAATTATTATTATTTGATAGACCAATAATTTGAGCAAAAAAATCATCTATATAAAGTAGCTTAGAGCCCATAACTCATATCTTTAATAGAGAAATGGTTGAGTTATTTCTGGAAGAAAAACAGATTAATTTCATTTTCAAGCTACATTAATTCATTAACTTTAATCTACAAAAATAACTCTGCAGAGACACAATGTGACATAACATTCAAATCAAGAATTCTTACATTAGATTTCCTGGATTCAAGGCTAGACATCATAAAGTACTTGCCATATTACCTTGAGCAAATGAATTGAGCTTAATAAGCCTTCCTCAATTTTCTTGTATATCAAACAAAGATAATAAATAGTACCTGCCTCAAAGGTATTTTTGTGCAAATGTAATGAGATAGTGCACATAAAGTACTTGTAGTAGGTGTTCCACAGCTTATCTGTTATTACCTACCTGCAAAAGCTTTGTTAATAAGGTGCCTGGAACATAAAATAATGGAAAATGAAAAATAATAGAAAGAAAATGCAGCAAAATGTGAGCAGTGGTTAACATCAAAGTAGTACAATTGCGATTATGTTTCTTTTTTCCATTTTTAAATCCACTTATATTGTATTTAAAACAGGATATGATTTTATGAAAGTCATTAGAGGAAATAGGTTACAACAGAAAACTTCTTTGTTATTCTTAATATTTTTCTATGTATGGAATCTTTAATTTCTAGAAATAAACAACTTCCACTCAACACATACACTTCTCACTCCAACATGAGGCTTTACCACTGCCTAAACCCCACACGGCACATGCAGAGAACTCACTGCTTGACATTGATTCAACCAGCCCCTTACAATTAATTACAAGTTCTGCTTTTAAACCTTCCTAGGATTACAAACTCATGTTCTGCAGAATTCAAGGAAAATAGAGCTGACTTATTTGTATAAGATATGAATTGCTGTTATATCAAATGCTGGATCTGCATTAAACATTTCTTTGTAATATACTGTCCAAATCTGATCTTACTAAATTTAACTGCTACTGATTGAATATTGTGTTAAGGAACTGGGGTAAATAGATATTCATTTAATTTTGGGGATGACTTTTTGACATCAAGATCATTCATGTCAATTTTGATATCTGAAAATCTAAGTAAAAAAGTATGTGACATCAGGTGGGGGGTGGGGAAATATCTACCCACTTATTTCTTAACAATAAGAAATTAGAAAATAATTAAAGGCAACTTACACAAAGACATTCAGTGAAAAAAACTATGTCCATACAAAAGAAACTTCCTTGGAAACAATTAGTAGATTTATGAATAACTCACTTTAAAAGTACTCAGAAGTCATACATAATTACCATGTTAAAACTGATTATTTGATTTCTTACATGAATTTTGAAACAATATTTTGTAAAAAGAACAGAAAGTTTATACATAAAGATAGGCAAGAAGTTTTTCATTTTTTTTTTAAGATTTTATTTATTTATTTGACAGAGAGAGCACAAGAGGCAGGCAGAGAGAGGGGGGAAGCCGGCTCCCTGCTGAGCAGAAAGCCTGACGCGTGGCTCGATCCCAGGACCCTGAGACCATGACCAGAGCCAAAGGCAGAGGCTTAACTCACTGAGCCACCCAAGTGCCCCTTTTCATAACATTTCTTAATAAGGTTACAAAAGATGAGAATTTGGCCATGACCCATTCAATTTAATCTGAATTGATTTCCTTTTTTTCCCCTGGTAGTATTTCTAAGAAAGTGGCTCATTTTCTCCCTTGGAATTTAAAAATGTAAAATATCAGCATACTATTGGATTCACCTTCTCTGGAGATGCATGAATAGAGAAGACAGACAAACATGGAGTGTGACCCCTAACAACATTTTGTACAGGAGAAATTAGGTAAGAAATAAGTATCAAAGATATCATGAAGTGACAAGTCATAAATAAAATCTAGCAATCCATGACTTCTTTTCCTTTGCCCAAGTCTTCAATCTTTCACAGTCTGTAAGAAGAAAAGCTAACCATAAATGCCTCTTAAAGATGATAAGTGGAGTTTTATGCACTGGCTGCACACAATGACTTTTTTTTCACCTATAGATAAGGGCCACATCCTTATTTATATCCCTGAAATATGTTATTCTCAATATTACACACATCAGTCCAAAGTATGAGTAACCCTGGAGGCACAAGTGATTAATGAAATGAAATGTATGAAAAAACAAGTGATATGAAAATGAAAAAGTATGAACAAATAAAGTGCTATTTACCTCCTACCAAGATTTGTGATTACCAACCTAAGCAAGAAAGCACTTTGAAATATTGTTTAGGCTATTAGTCTGAAATTTTTACAAGATCAGATGCAGACATCTCCAAGTAGGGAAGGTGAGAGTCAGAGATTTTGTGCCCATCCAACATCAAATGTATAATTTGTAAATATTTTTCATCACCAAAAATAGTGCACATATTTTCCATTATCTTTAACTGCAAAATATTCTTATTCCCATTAAATCTTTTTTTAAGGACTTTTTTCTTTGTAATATGCTAAGAAACTTGCATTTTGTTCTTGGCAAATAAACTTGACCAACTGCAGAAGCAAATTCCTGTCCACACTGTTGTCCAGAAGTAAATATATGTATATTTACCAAAATAAAGATACATAATATGTATTTTATATATTAAATATTATATATTAGATATAATAAATATATATATATTCAGAGCTATCTGACAAAATTCCATAAATGAGAGATGAATAAAATAACAGAAAATGAGGAATAAATAAGAATGTCAGAAACCAGTGATCCCATTACTTGAATCATGTGGAATTTGGTAGTACCCATTCACCACAGGTGGAAAGCAGACAGTCTAGTAGCATTCATTATGATTCATTCTTATTATGGGTTCCTCACCTGAAATTATAAAATATTAGCTAAGAGCTTTGTAATTAGGTTCAAGTTATCACAATTCTAGCTTTGTGAAACGTTGTAGTTTTCACTAATATTCGTTCAAATAAAATAATTTTAAAAAATATGATTAAATATCAGCTCCAACTGTAAAACAGACCATTTACCCTGAGGAATAAGGAACAACAGAAATCCATCCAATACTGAATTTCTGGAATTAAATGGGAGACCTGCTATTATGACAGATATCTTTGAAAGGAACTGTGGGGGCGCCTGGGTGGCTCAGTGGGTTAAGCCGCCGCCTTCGGCTCAGGTCATGATCTCAGGGTCCTGGAATCGAGCCCCGCATCGGGTTCTCTGCTCAGCAGGGAGCCTGCTTCCTCCTCTATGTCTGCCTGCCTCTCTGCCTGCTTGTGAACTCTCTCTGTCAAATAAATAAATGAAAGGAACTGTGAAAATTATTTCATAGCCACACAAACAAAGGAAATGCCACGCCAATGGTACTCTTTTGCAAGTTTGTTTAGATATTTCTACTACCTACCTGGATTTAGGGAATGGGTTAATCCTCAGCCAAAGAAAAAATTAACATCATCTCAAGGTTATTGAGAATCAAAGCTAAAATCTACCAAGTGATTAATTTGCTCTAATTAAATGTAATTCTGCAGAAGCATTTGGAAATCCAATGTTCTGTAAAAATGGTAAATAAATGTTCCCTAACTGTTGCATGTGATTTAACTGTGATTTCAGTACTTGCTAATATTCCCCTATGCTTGTCTGATATTGCTTATAACAGATTGATTATGAGTTTCCCAGTCAGTTTCCAGGTTTCACACCAAATGTCTGTGTTTGAAGATAACATAGAGAAGAGTATATGCTGTGTGTTTGGAGATGGGGTAGAAAAAAGCATACGTTGGGGTCAAGTTAGACATGTTGATTAGTCAAAAGAGAAGCACAATTTTTATTTCCTGCTAGTAAGTTCAGGCAGGCAAATATCTTGACCCAGATTTAATAGTTCCAGGAAATACTTGTTACCATTGGTTCTTAAGCAAGAAGTTCCAGTTTTCACAACTGGTCTTGTTCCTTTATTTCTCCTTCAGGGGGATTGCAGTTGGAGGGTGCTAGAAACACATGGCCCAGGGGCAGAAATGGGAGGTGGTTATTGTAGCAATACCCACCTGGACTGAAGGAGAGCCTTATTTTCTCCAGTGTGGCTGAAAAATTATTGTAAATATTCGCAAAATACCAAAGAAAATAACATCTTTAATGAGAAGACATTTCATAAAGAAAAATGTTGACCCAAATTTAACTAATATTTTGGCTCATATGGATTATTTAGTTTATGTAATATCTAGTCCCTAATTGCTTTTATTAGAGATTCACTCGATAGTTTATTTCTGTTTTGTTTTTTGTTTTTTTGTTTTTTGTTTTTTCAAAGATACCACAAAGTACTAGATCCTAGACTTGAAAGTGGATATTTCATTGCATTCATCTATGTAATCTCTGCAATGTTTGCCCAACACAGTGTCATAAACAAATGCTTATTACTATAATCAGGGATCAGCACCACATATCACTGGTATTTTCTTACTTCTTATGATATGGAAGGTAGATCCTATAGCCATCGAGTGTACATAGCTTATTCCATAGATTCCATGTCCAAGATGTACTGATTTTCTTTTAATCCCCAACTTCACCCATTTGCTCCAGCTCTCTTTTGGGGGTTTTGTTTTCTTCTTTGTTTTTTGTTGGTTTTTTTGTCAATGCTACTGCCATGGAGTGGTTAAGCAGGTAATAGAAGACGCAGGCATGAAAGGTCATCAATACATATATGTCATTGGATTGATTGAAAGTCACCAGGAAAGGCATAATGAGGTAAGTCAAGAAAGGTATGGCAGGAAGAAAAAGGTATGTAAAATACAACCCAAACTGGTGCTTCAGGGATGTTTGATCACCCACTAAACATAGAACAAGAATTTCTGATATAAAACATGATAATCTAAAATTTACTGTACAATTTCATCTTTATGTTCCCAGAGTCAGAACCTGCCATCATTTGTGTTATTTACAGACACTAGTTAGTGAGAAGAGAGCAGCTTGAGGCTCTCTGTTGGGATGTTCACTAAAATATCCTCCTTGACATGGGAGTAGCTTCCTCATTAAAGTCCCAGGAGCTTCTGTTTTTAAGGTCAAAAATAAAAAAGGGCATTTTTCAAATTTGATTCTTTTCTTTGTCAAATAAGGATATTCTTCCATAGAACAAATTGGAAGATCAGCATATTAGGTTTTGTGGAAGATTGAAAAAAAAAAAAAAAAAAAAGAAAGAAAAGAAAAGAAAAAACTTTAGAATCAAACATTAGGCCAGGAAGTCTCATTAGGAAAATTATAAATCAATTTGTTTATATTTGAGTTGTTAAATATAACTGTTCATATCAAAAGTCTATACCATGATGATAAGTATCTGAAAATGTATAACTTCTCTAATGGATCATTCCATAAAGTATGTTAAGAGAGGAGTTCAAGCCAAGCTTGACTTAATATCCTATTGGTTAGGTCATATTACATGCAATAAAGTCTTTGAGTATTAATTATTCTTTCTTGTCATGTAAAGATTGTTCCCTAGGGCTGGGTTGAGAGACAATAAGGAAAAAAACTCATGGAGTATTGAAAAATCCAAAGAATGGAGCGCCTGGGTGGCTTAGTGGGTTAAAGCCTCTGCCTTCGGCTCAGGTCATGATCCCAGGGTCCTGGGATCGAGCCCCACATTGGGCTCTCTGCTCAGCCGGGAGCCTGCTTCCCCCTCTCACTCTCTCTATCTGCCTCTCTGCCTACGGTGATCTCTGTCTGTCAAATAAATAAATAAAATCTTTAAAGGAAAAAAAAAGGAGAAAAAATTTAAAAAAAAAAACGAAAAATCCAAAGAATGCTTTAAGAAAATTAGATTTCCCAGGTAATGTGAATTTCAAGTTTATCTTTTTTTTTCTTAGACTGTGTTTCAGTATATACTTGCCATCTCCAATTTCTTTCCCTACATTTTTTTTAAAACCACTCCACTTGTACTTTCACCACCACTATTCCAATGAAACTGTTTTTAAGGTCACTAATGACCTGTCAATTCTCAGTCTTCAGACTCAAGTTTCTCATGCCTTTCTCTTTGCTATGTTTTGTTTTTAGTGTCTTGGTTCCAGGACACTAAAACAGTTTGGTTTTCCATCTCTCTTGCTGATCATTCCCTTTCAGGCTCCTCCATGCCTAATAAACCCCTCAATCTTAAAATTTCCAAATGTGAACCTCTCTGCACCTTAAAACCTGTCCAACCTGCAGTCTACTTCATCTTGGTCCTCACTGATGCTTCTATATGTCTCATACCCACAAGCAATCTGCTAGTTCCACCTTCAAAATGCATTCAGCATCTGATCACCTTCCTTCACAGTCACTGCTCACACCATGGTCCAAGCCATCATCATGGCTCACCCAGATCACAAAAATCACCTCCTAATTGGCCTCTGTGTTTCTACTCTCACCCCTGTACTACATTCTTCACACATCAACAGAGCCTATTAAAAGGAAAGTTATCACCCTTGAAATCTTTTAATATGTATAAAAGTCTAAGTATATACAATGGTATACAAGTCCTTCCATGGTTCAACCCTTTGTTATTTCTCTCATACTATCCCTTGCAAGTCTTCTCATGGCTCCCTTTGCTCCAGTCATGCTGGCCTTCTTGTTCTTCCCAGAACACATGAGACAGTTATTACTTCGGTACCTTTGAGTGAATGTTCTCTCAGTTTGCAGTGCTCTTCTCCCAAAACATGTAACTCTGTCCCTCCATGCTTTCAAACATTTCCTAAATGTCGCCTGCTTATGGAGGTCTTCTAAATCACTCATTTTAAAATTACAACCCTTACCTTGGCAACCCTGGTCTCCTTTAAGCAATTCTAGTTGTTTTTTTCCATCCTATTTACAACCCTTCAACATTCCACATCATTAATTCTTTTATCATCTGTCTCTTCCTCTAGAATGTTAGCTCTAGGAGGGCAGGGATTTGTAAATTGTTATTTATAAATTATGATCTCAGTAAATTCTTTTAATTAATAAATGATTCATTTTGCAACAACACCACACTATTTTCTCATAAAAGACTAGGATTTAGTACCCTATAGTGGTCCTGATCTCTCTATATATAAATTGTTTCTTTCCTCCTCCCCAGTTGTCTCAATTTCTCCTTCCAGATGAGTGCCTGACAAGGCATGTATCTGTAGTTTACGAATCGCTGTTCTAAAAACTAGAGTCAGACCCACCCCACCCAAGAAGGGATTCACTAACCTCTACTCAACTTCTTCAGAAGCAGAGAACTTAGGAATAGCTTTGATTGTGAGAAAATTTCTTAAATTGGAACGCAATCAGGCTCCCTTTCACTTCCAACCACCGGTTCAGTCTTTGTTTTTGAGGAAAGCCTGAATAATTATTTTTACTCTTCCACATGAAGACTCCTCAGGTATTTGAATATAAAAATATTTTCCATTTGCTTCCAAAGTCCTCTAATTTTTTGCAAACAGCGTCCATTCCTCCTATTAGTTAAATGGCTTAAAATTTTAAAACATAACATTTATTCTAGAACAACTTACAGCACTTACTCTACAGCAGGCACAGCACTAGTAGGCATACCAAATGCAGGATCTTATTTAATCCTCAATGACAACTCTATCAGGTAGGCACCACAATTTCCAGTCTTACCTCACAGATGAAGAACCTGGGCTTCAGTAGAGTTTGGCAATTTGTCCAAGGACACAGGGCAAGAAAGTAGCCCAGCTGGAATTCAGTGTCAGGCTTTGTCTAACCCCAGTATTGGATTCTTATCTACTGTACTTGCTGTCTCTTGCAAAATTACTAAACAATTAAAACATCTGATTTCCCAGTCATTTCCCAAGGAACCATAGAGCCTATAATCTTCCCAGTCAGACTCAGGGATTAGAATCCCCGGTTTACTGCTCACCAGCTGTGTGCAACAAACTTTCATGCTTTGGGTACTGTTTACTTCATTGGTAAAATATGATAATAACGAGAAAATTAGCCAACTTAATATATGGGGAAACCCAGCTTAGCAGTAAGAGCACTAGTTCTAGAGTGCAACACTTGGTTTAAATTCAACTCCGCTCCTTATGTGTTATGATCCTGGGTGAGTTTCCAATTTCTCTCAGGCTCAGGCTTCTCACCTATATGTCAGAAATAATGATAGTACATCCCTCACAGATTGTTAGGAGACTTAAAAGAGAAAATCTTCACAAAACATTTGTCACATAGAAAGTGCCAGATAAACCTGAGCTATTATTTGTATTACATAAAAACATCAGGCAGCTACAAATTCTAGTTGCTAATATAGGTAAATAAAGCAAGTTTCCTTGACACATGACAAAACAGAAATATGTAGACTAAGTTACAAAATCAAAGTTATATCAAAAATAATGATCTTGACAATAAAATAAAATGATTAAAATTGACTTGCTTAAAAGCAAAATTAAAGTGTAAAACCATATTTAGTGAGTTGTTACTTGTAGAAATACATCATAATTCAAATAATACAGAAACAAAAAATAAGAATATAGTGAATATAAAAATAACATTTATGTTACAAATACAGGGCGCAGAAAAAGTACTTAAAGTCTATGTGAGACCAAAGAAAAACTCAACAATAATATTAAAAAGGAAATTTCTGGGGCGCCTGGGTGGCTCAGTGGGTTAAAGCCGCTGCCTTCGGCTCAGGTCATGATCCCAGAGTCCTGGGATCGAGCCCCACATCGGGCTCTCTGCTCAGCGGGGAGCCTGCTTCCCTTCCTTTCTCTCTGCCTGCCTCTCTGCCTACTTGTGATCTGTCTGTCAAATAAATAAATAAAATCTTTAAAAGAAAAAAAAAAAGGAAATTTCTACCTAAATATTATCAGTCTATGATAGGAAGTCATTTGGTATTTTTTTAATTGTCAAGATAACATTAACATATATACAAAATTTTCTAAGATTCAGAGAATATACCCATTGCAACTACCCAGGTGATATTTACCAAATGTAGTAAGATATAAAGAACGTATCAAATAAAAAACATAAATAAATCTAAAAGCTATCCTTGATTATCATAATAAAACCAAAGTTATTTTATTCAAGTAACAGAGTTGATTCCTCACCACTTTAATTTAAAAAAAGGGGAAGTTAAAATTTAAGACTATTTGCATTTCTTAATACACCAAATGAAAATTTGGGGTTGAGGTTGAGGCTCTTTGTTTGGTGTGTGTTAAAGCAGGCAGAGAGTCGCAAGATCAAACTAATAAATGAAGAAGCAGAATAGCTTTAGTTCTTCTGTTAGATAAATAGTCCATGTGCTCAGGAGGAAAAGAGTGATATACAGGTATGCTAATTTTTTTCTCTTTTCACTTGTATGTAGTGAGTAACAAAACTACATAGGAACAAACTTACTCAAATTTATTTAACCTCCAAAACATTCTCTTAAACTTGATTTGCCTTCTTTAACTTTTGAGGTTCCTCAGGAACTTGTCAGAGATTCTCTTCTCATCTGTCTCTGTCCCCTTTACTTAGATGATCACTCTTTTTAAAATATTTCATATGAATTCATTATTTTTATGGGTTTTTTCCCTTCAATTTGAGAATTTATGTTTGATTAATTTTGGAAATTCATAGGCATTGTCTTTTTGATTATTGCCACTTTTCTCTCTTTCCAATCCTAGCCTTTTGGAACTCCTAATAGATATGTGTTCGTCCAATTCATTCTATCTTCCATAAAGAAGTTATCTTTAAGGCCTTCGATTGTCACCAACCATTATAATCTGTGATATTTCCTCAGCTCTACCTTACATATCTTAAGTTTTGTAAAGAAAGAACCTACTATTTAACTTCCACTGCATTTGTAATTTCCCTTTTTATAGTTGTTGTTTCAAGAATTCCATCTTGTCTTTTTTTTTTTTTTGTCCTGGTTTCTCATTCTTGTTCTGTATTTGTTTTAATTTTTTTAAAAGATTTTATTAATTTATTTGACAAAGAGAGAGATCACAAGTAGTCAGAGAGGCAGGCAGAGAGAATGGGGAAAGCAGGCTCCCCACTGAGCAGAGAGTCCAATGTGGGGCTCAATCCCAAGACCCTGGGATCATGACCTGAGCCGAAGGCAGAGGCTTTAACCCACTGAGCCACCCAGGTGCCCCTGTTTTAATATTTTTAATTATCTTCCACATTACTGATTATAGTCAGCTTTATGTTATTCATTGTTTCATATGATTAGAGCAATAATGCTCCTATGTATTGTGTCTGTCAACTTTGTTTCATGATCAATGAGTTCTTTATAGTTTAATTTTAATTCTGCACTTCTTTGAGAGGGATTTGGTTTTTGCTGGAGTCTGTTCGCTGACTGGTTATGGGAATGATCCTCAGAGGAAGTTTTGCATCACTCTTCTATTTATCCCTTGGGTATTGTAAAGACCAACTTTTATATTAATTTCTCAGCTGGGTGATTCTGGCCTTCTCAGATACTGTGAAGTTAAACTCCAAACCAAAATGGGACATAGCCTCAGGCTTCTGATTGCTTGGAGTAGCCTAGTTCCCAGACACTAAACAAATATGAGTTTCCTCATCAACTGCTGGGTCATGGGGCAGATATTTATGTCCACCTTTCATTTCTATGGTTCAGACTTTATGAAAGAGTATTTTTCATAAAGAGTTCTGACTCTTTGCCTTGCACAGTCCATATATAGTAACTGAAAGTCCAGTCCTGTGCTATTTTTATGAGTAGTGAGGAACCCCTCCAACTCCAGTATCAAAGCTACAGCAGCATCAGCTCCATGTTTATTTAGTTTTATCCTTTATTATTATTATTATTCTATTGCCTAGGTCTTTTCTTTCTTTCTATGTTTTCAGTGTTAAATTTGTGATATTTTGTACTTTATCAAACATTCCAAACAGAGTGGGAGAGTTTCTGCATATACTTGATACATCATTTTGCTGAAACCTAAACTCCTAAACTGGGTGATTTCTTCTTCTTTCATGGATTTTGAATTTCATCTATATTCCATCAATTCCCAAAGTATATTTCAAAGATAGTCATTCTGAATTAGCGGTGGTTTTACCCCCCAAGGACATTTGGCAATGTCTGGAGATGTTCACGATTGCCATAACAAGAGGACAGTGCTCTTGGCATCTAGTGGGTAGAGGCCAGAGATGCTGTTAAATATCCTGTAATACCCAGGTCCTTATCTTGCCCCAAAATGTCATTAGGGCCAATGTTGAGAGACCCTTGCCTAGTCCATACATCTCATCTATTTTCAACATCTCCACTTGAATGTATATTGACATGTGTCAAACAATTTTTTTTACTTTTATTCACAAATTTATTTCTCACTGATCTTTTCCATTTCAGTTAAGGGTACCATAATGAACCTAATTACTCAGGTTAGAAAGCTGGTGGTCATTCTTGAAACCTTTACTGCCAATCTTGTTGATTTTGTCCTCCCAAATAATCTGATGCCAAGAGATTTTCATCTACACCATCCTCATTACACTCTATCCTCCTTACAGTCTGCCATCTCTCACAAGAGCCACAAAATGGTCTTTAAACTGTCTCCCTTGCAAACTTCTCGATCTCTAGTTCTTTTCTACACAGATACCAGGGTAATCTCATTGCACTTCTAGCACAAATCAAAATCCTCAGCAGGGCCTTCAAGTAAGGTGTTCATGATCTGGGCTCTGCTGATCTCATTAACCATGTTTTGTGCTGCTCCTTCATTTCTCACGCTTTAGAAAACTCAGCTTTCTTTTATTTCCTGGAAGATGAACATTTTTCTACCTCCATGACTCTCCATGCTCCTCTTTCTGCCTAGAATGTTCTTTCCCCACTTTTCAGGGTAACTGCTACTCAGTCTCCATTCAGATCTCAGTTTAATCACCCCTCCTCCTGAAGGCCTTAACTTGTTCCCCAATCTGCAACCCATCTTCCCTGTTATTTCTCGCATTTATGCAAGTTTTAAAGTTATTGTTCATATACTCCCCTAAATGTAAGTTTCAAATAATCAAGAACCATGTCTGCTCAGTTTACCACTTTTTATTAGGTTGGAATATGACTGGCATTCAAGAAATATTTGTTGAAATAATTAGTTAATGTGTATCAGAAATTTAACAGGAATTATCACTAGGCTAACACCAGTTGAAGAGATCCTGTGAATCTTGACTTTATAAGGACATTGAGATTTAGGTGTATGACTGAATGCATACTATGAAGTAAACTATATTCAGCTGCTAAATAGTTACTGCATTATATAATACAGATACATATATGCATACAATATACATGCTTATGCATATATATAGGCACATATATGTATATAAGATATATATTTTATGGGTATATATGTGTATTAAATAAATGCATATATGTATATAATATATACATAATATATGTATAACAATATTTCTAACAAAATGAGTTAAATTAGTATTTATAGTTATTATATAATGTAAAATATTTTACATATTATACTTCGGTTCTAATCTTCAAAGCTAGTACTGTAACTAATGAAACTTTTATATGGTTTTGACATTAAAGATATTTCTTTCCTATATATTCATAAACCCCTAAAATTTTGATTGTCCTGGTCCCTAAAGAACTTGATCAGATTTTTCCTGTTTCATGAAATCCTATATCCAATACTGACATCTTCAAAATAATCACTTTATAACTGGTGTAAGGTGATATCTCAATGTGGTTTTAATTTGAAACTCCCTGATGGCTAGTGATGATGAACATTTTTTCATGTGTCTGATAGCCATTTGTATGTCTTCATTGGAGAAGTGTCTGTTCATATCTTCTGCCCATTTTTTGATATGATTATCTGTTTTGTGTGTGTGTTGAGTTTGAAGAGTTCTTTATAGATCCTGGATATCAACCTTCTGTCTGTACTGTCATTTGCAAATATCTTCTCCCATTCCATGGGTTGCCTCTTTGTTTTGTTGACTGTTTCCTTTGCTGTGCAGAAGCTTTTGATTTTGATGAAGTCCCGAAAGTTCATTCTCCCTTTTGTTTCCTTTGGCTTTGGAGACATCTCTTGAAAGAAGTTGCTGTGGCTGATATTGAAGAGGTTACTGCCTATGTTCTCCTCTAGGATTCTGATGGATTCCTGTCTCACGTTGAGGTCTTTTATCCATTTTGAGTTTATCTTTGTGTATGGTGTAAGAGAATGGTCGAGTTTCATTCTTCTACATATAGCTGTCCAGTTTTCCCAGCACCATTTATTGAAGAGACTGTCTTTTTTCCACTATATTTTTTCCTGTTTTGTCGAAGATTATTTGACCGTAGAGTTGAGGGTCCATATCTGGGCTCTCTACTCTGTTCCACTGGTCTATGTGTCTGTTTTTATGCCAGTACCATGCTGTCTTGGTGATCATGGCTTTGTAGTAAAGCTTGAAATCAGGTAACATGACAGGAAACAACATGTGCTGGAGGGGATGTGGAGAAAGGGGAAACCTCTTACACTGTTGGTGGGAATGCAAGTTGGTGCAGCCACTTTGGAGAACAGTGTGGAGATTCCTCAAGAAATTAAAAATAGAGCTTCCCTATGACCCTGCAATTGCACTACTGGGTATTTACCCCAAAGATACAGATGTAGTGAAAAGAAGGGCCATCTGTACCCCAATGTCCATAGCAGCAATGGCCACGGTCGCCAAACTGTGGAAAGAACCAAGATGCCCTTCAATGGACGAATGGATAAGGAAGATGTGGTCCATATACACTATGGAGTGTTATGCCTCCATCAGAAAGGATGAATACCCAACTTTTGTAGCAACATGGACAGGATTGGAAGAGATTATGCTGAGTGAAATAAGTCAAGCAGAGAGAGTCAATTATCATATGGTTTCACTTATTTGTGGAGCATAATAAATAACATGGAGGACAAGGGGAGATGGAGAGGAGAAGGGAGTTGGGGGAAATTGGAAGGGGAGGTGAACCATGAGAGACTATGGACTCTGAAAAACAATCTGAGGGGTTTGAAGCGGTGGGGGGTGGGAGGTTGGGGGAACCAGGTGGTGGGTATTAGAGAGGGCACGGATTGCATGGAGCACTGGGTGTGGTGCAAAAACAAGGAATACTGTTATGCTGAAAAAAATCACTTTATTTCCCAGTCTCTTTCTTTTCTATTTTCCAAAATTCAGGTTTTCAGTGTTCATCATTTATATGTGTATAGTTTTGAGTGTTTTGCTATTTCTACCTGGAAACAAAGTGCTCCAAGTCCTTTTTAGAATGACATAGAGAAATGCATGAATAAAAGTAAATCAATTACCATAAAATGTATGTGTTGATAGATAGAATTTATAGAGCTTTGTTTTCCAACAATAGTATTTTACAAAATGGGTTTAGTAACTACATATTTGGGAATGGCTTCTCTCCCTCATTTCTACATTATGACAGCAAAATTGTTTTGAGAGACTATCTTGATTTCATAAGAAAGAATATGACATTCTTAAAAAGCACCTCATGACCATCCCCCCAAAAATGTACTGAAGCCATGAATTTCATAGTATTTTGTGTGTCATGGTCTCAGATATCCCACTGGCTATCAACTTTAATGCTGCTTCATGCTCATGATGAGACGGCTGCATAGAGAATCCCAGTGTTCTTGAATAACTGTGCCTGCCTGTTTATAAAAGGAGATGTGTATATTTTTGCCTCTCAGTCTTCCATAATCCTCAATACAAAGGTCCAAAGGCTTATCTAAGACAACCAAATAGGTATTTAATTGTTGAGCATAAAATAGGTATTTAATTGTTGAGCATATATTGGTGACTTATTACCTTTTTTAAGAGTGCTGTCACTCACACAACTGGAGAGAAGAATGCAAAAGAATGTTTCAATCACACCAGTATAAAATTGTGTAAAGTACTACTGTTTGGTCATGAAAATCAAGCTTTTTTCATATGACTTTAAGTGAAAGTAAGAATTCTTTCCCAGCACAGAGCTGATTTTATATGAGTTTAAATGTGTTCTTTATTTTTTCAATCTCTTGCTTTAAAACACACAAACTAATCCGTTGACCAAAGCTCTACTAGCTATTATATCTATTTGCAAACTAGCAAATTCAATTTTCAACATAACAACACAAAGTAAAATGAAGTGGAATGCTGTGATTTTAAGGGGGCTTTGCCCTCCTTTGTTCTGTGAACTTTACTGGCTTTCACACCACAGCAGTCTCACAGCTCTTTGTTCAAATTCAACATCAAATGTAAAGAATGGCTTTACATTGTGATTTTCTTACCCGAGGAATCCAAATGCATCAAGAAAAATGCTCATCAAGGCTTGGAACAGAAAGAGGTATTTGTTTTACATGTGCCCAAGTTCTGTGTAATTCAACATTACGACAAATGAGTTCAGATTGCAATTGAGAGTTGAAATTCTCTTTGTCTCCTATGAATCATAAAGCCAAAACACATGGCCCAACGTAACACTTTGAAATATTAATTACTGATAGTGGGGAACATTAAAGATCACCATGTTACATACTTAAGTAGAACCAGACATGTGAGAGATATGGCAAACTTGAGTGGCTTCTGCTTCTTATCTCTATCAGATGTCTATTAGTCCATTTTTCCACTTAAACACTGGCCATAGTTCCTGCAATTTATCTCAGTGTGCATAAGAAATAAAATTCTTTCTGGGAGCTAAGTCACTTTGAAGAGTGGAGAGAACACTGTGTGGAATTGGGAAGGGTGTGTGGCCTAATTGTCATAAGCATAAGTTGTGGAGTCAAGTAGATTTGGATATGAATCTCAGTTTGGTCACTTCCTAGCTCTTTGTTCCTGGAAAATTTATTAATTTCTCCATTCTTCCATTTTCTCATTGTCAGATAGTGTCATGAGGACTAACTTGGATGAATAGTATTTTTGAAGTGCATCACACCATGCCAACTTCACAGTAGGAACCTGATATGGGTAGTTGCTATTAAGTAAGGAGAACCTCCATACTGTTTCATGCCACAACTCTCCGGAACTCATACACAATCATTTTCAAAATACAAATGAAAAAATGTGTACCAAATGTGCCTAAATAACAACTAGATCTTCAACTGTATCTGTACTATCCCTTATTTGCCTCTCGCTTTATCTCACACTCTTTTGGTTGATTTAAATGGTGTCCAATACTTATATAAGCCATTTTTAAGTGTTAAAAGATAAGAAAAGCAAGAGGTTTGTAAGGTATTCCGGCAAATTTAGCTGCCATTTGTCTAAGCAACAGAAACAAGGCTATGAATTTTGGGGGAGCAAAAATATGGCGAGAGTAGATAGATCCTAAGAGGATGTGATGAAAGCTTGAGAACAGGAAAAAATTCTGAAGTCTGCATCTCTGTATCCTAGAAAAAGAGGGGAGCAATCAGCACTAAAGAAAAGAAGAAAGAATTGCTGGAGACTTTGCAAAAATGATCTGGTTGTGTATTGCGAAAAAGTTATCCCAGTGGTCAGAAATTACATTGAAGAGGTTTCTAGAAAAGAAAAAATAGAAGTAACAATTCTGCAATACACTTAAAAATGTAAAGAAATGTAAAATGTAAGGAAAAAGAAAAGAAAAGAAGACAAAGAAAAGTAAAGAGAGGGATCTGAGATACTGAAGGCCCTTGAGGGGATTATGTTACAACAAAGGAAAGCAGACTTATAGAGGATGGCTTCTTGAACTTTGCTGTCTTCCCATTACTCTTAAACTTCAAAAAAAGTCATCCATTTCTTTCAGAGCAGAACGTCTTGCCAAATATGCTATTTAAATATTGATTGCAGAAACACTTCCTTGATTTGAAAGTATACTACCAAGATTGGCAAAAATCCAAACTATTTCTTTCTTTAGTCTTTGCCATGATTTATATGGGTAGTTCTTCCTACCAAGACAAAATGGGAAAAGAACAGAATGTAAGCTGCACAATACATGCTATTCTTGAAAATAAAATGCATTGGCTGGAGATATTGTGAAGGGTATTTGAGATATTACTCAAGAGATTCTGATTATGTACACAAATATATATGAAAAATACTGTTTCTGTTTCTAATAGGAACATTTGAAGAACAGAAAGGGAATGTTAAGGGAACACTATAAAATCAATTATTCTTATGTATGAGAAAAATTTGGTCAATGCCTCTGATTTTTGTTATATTAACTTTGCAGCTTAACTTTCAAAGATTTGAAGATAGGAAGTTGCTAAAGATACATGTGCTCACTTATTTTTCTCTGCTACATTTCAAGACCTAAAGCAGGGACTGGCACCTAGCTGGCACTTGACAAATATTTGTCACATGAATGAATAAATAAATCCTCAGAGAAATCAAATTAGCAAATAAACTCTGCAATCATCAGCAGCTGAGAGTTAACTGGGCCAGAACATCCTAAGATATAAATTTAATCTCATGGTTTAGGGCATCCCAACCTGAGTGCAGAGCCTCAATCCTAATAATAGCAAGTATCTTGTTTTATACTCCACTGAGAAGAGAAATCAGCTTTCTCATTATGAAAAAATAAAAGGAAACAATCTAGCTCCTTATCTAGATTTATTGTTTCATGTATATGGTCCATGTGGTCATGTGTGTGTGATGCATATATTCGTCCTTCTGAAATTTTCAATGATACAAACTCTGTCACCTTGTCTGGTTTAGACAAGCATCTTTAGGTAATACTGGTATGATGACCATAGCAGAAGAAAATAAATCTAAAGCCCTAAGCAGCCTGTTTTACATAGTATTCTAGAATATGCTTTCAAGTCATCTCCAATAACGAGGGTATTTTTCTCAGAATTGTTAGTTAATTCTCTTTGATTCTTGATATATAATGGTCCACAATTATGTATGAAAAATACTTTAAAATTAGACCTATCCTACTTCATACCTTGATTATCTTATGCCTAAGTAATTTCAAGAACTTCCTAAATTACTTCTCTGCAGCTTCCCTACCCTCTCCCCCAACACATGCTCCAATCCACTCTAAAACATGGCTCCCTAACTCAAGAACTTATAATGGCCTCTCAGTGAAATACGGCAAGGGAATAGTGGTTTAAGATTATTCTTAGGAAGCCCTTATTCTTAGGAAGGAATGATATATCTAGTATAAAGCTATAAGATGACTATCACCAAAACCAGAAAATCTGTGTAGATTTCTTTGAAAATAAGTAATAGGGTTCTAAAAGACATAACTAAGAGAAAATGAAAATAATACCAGCAAAAACACTGCAGGATTGGACAAAAAGGAACAAGAGAAAGCAGGACTCTTAGAAGAGTCAAGACTGTCAAGCTGGCTGACTACAGATCTTGAGACATCTCAGCTTCCATAACTGCATAATCAACACAATGAGACTGGAAAGCTATTGGGCTGTGAATGTATAATATTCCTCAGAAAGAAAAGGGAAGAATGACGCAGAAGGTGATTCAGAGATCATCAGAGCTGTTATTTTCACCACAGACCCTGGGACAGAACTGGCTTCTGCTGGTTTCCGTGGGCCAGAATGCTGTCACCAGGTGCCTCTGGGTAAGGCTGCCCTCCCAAGCCCTGTGGGCAGGTCCCTTGCAGAGAGTCATGGGGCAATGGCAAACTAAAGGAGCAAGATAAAGCCTTGCAGCTGTGAGGGTGATGCTGCCACCCCAGTGGGCCTGGGAGATAGGACATCGAGCCAGAGGGGATGATTCTTGACACTTAAAGGCCAAAATTTGCCTTTCTATGTTTGGACTTACATGGGACCATCAACCTTTTCTTTTCCTATTTATTCCTTTTGGAATGAGAATATTTCTCCCAAGCTTGTCCCACCACTGTATTTTGGAAGTATATAACTTGTCTAGTTTTACATGCTCATAACTAGAGAAGAATTTTGCTTCAGGATGAATTATAGCTCAAGTCTCCCCCATGCGCCATATGTAATTTAGATAATATTGAGATGAGACTTTGGACTTTAGATTTTAGAGTTGATGATGGAACAAGTTAAGACATTTAGATTGTTTGCATGGAATTAATGTTATTTAGTATGTGAGAAGGACATGAATTTATGATGGCTAGTACTATGGATTGAATTGTGTCACTCCAAAATTCATATGTTGAAGGCCTATCCTCAATGTCATGATATTTGGAAATGGAGAATTTAGGAGGTTAAGATGAGGTCATGAGAGTAGAGACTTCATGATGGGATTACTACACCTATAAAGAGAGACACCTGAGAGCTTACTCCCCTCTCTCTCCACCTCCATACACCAAGTAAAGGCCATGCGAAGACACAATAAAAACATGCCATCTACAACCTAAAGAGAGAGCCTTTTCCAAACACTGGCCCTGTTGGCATCTAGATCTTGAATTCCACTCTCCAGTACTGTGAAAAATAGTTCCTGTTGTTAAAGCCATCTAGTCTGTGGCATTTGTTATGGCAACCCAAAATAAATAAGACGGAGACCTAAACCCTAAACTAGGTATGCTGTCTGGCAGATAAGGTAAAAGAGAAGAATGGAGGGAACCAGCAATTGCTGCTGAGAACAGAAAATATAAATCCCACCACACAAGAAAATACAGAGACCTGTGTTCTACAATACTAGCAATGACGGAAATGTTCTATATCTGTGCTAATAGATTATGCAATATCCATGAAGCATACATGGCTCATGAGCATTTGAAATACTGAGTGTGACTGAAATTTTAATTT
Source organism: Lutra lutra (assembly GCF_902655055.1). Classification (NCBI taxonomy): domain Eukaryota; kingdom Metazoa; phylum Chordata; class Mammalia; order Carnivora; family Mustelidae; genus Lutra; species Lutra lutra. Next base: position 80,900,334 of record NC_062279.1, on the reverse strand, counting down.
AATTTAATTTAATTTTTTTAAAGATTCTATTTATTCATTTGAGGGAGAGAGCGAAACAGAGCATGAGGTAGGGAGAGTCAGAGGGAGAAGCAGACTCCCTGCTGAGCAGGGAGCAATGCAGGACTGGATCCCAGGACTCTGGGTTCATGACCTGAGCTGAAGGCAGATGCTTACCCAACTAAGCCACCCAGGCACCCCAATTTAATTTTAATTTTAATAGTTCCGAAAACTATCCCCTGCAGTCCCAAAGAATATTTTGAAAACCTCTTTGAAAAACTATTTCAAATAAAAAGAATGAAAAATAAAGGTTAATCAAGAGTTAATAAAGCCACCAAAGATAAAAGCTGAGCTCCCTAAAAAGAAATTTGAAGATAATAAAATCATTAGGAGAAATTAAGACTAATAGGAAGCAGGAAGAAGCAGGATAGATGTGGCTGAAATAAAGTCAGGGACATAAAGGAAATCCTTGAGAAAATAGTACATTTTGTGAAAAAAATACAGAGAAGTAAGCAAATAGGGAAAAAACAGTTGATTCAGTGGCAGATTCCATACACACATAATAAATCTGTCTTTACCTGAGGACAGAACAAATAGAATAGAACCAAAAAAAATTCAAATATATACTATAAAATTCTTCCTGAAATGAAAGAAAATATAAATATGTTGATTCTATGTTGTGTTCCAGGAAAATATGATGCAGAATGACCAACTTTAAGACACATCCTGAGAATGTATTAAAATTAAAAGATTAAAAAAAAAAAGAATTCCTCTGCATGATGTTGCAGAAGTGAGGGGAACCAGGTTTGCTAAAGCAATTGTGGTGATAGAAATTTATTAGCCTCAGATGGTACTTACTGAGCTGACCTATTCTATCCCAGTATAGTATAACTACCAATTACTGCATTTAAACATACATACATACATACATACATACATTTATTTATTTATTTATTTTTACCAGTTACTCCATTTTTAAAGTTAGGTTAAGATAATAAATAAGAATGTGTATTAGAACTTGATTGTTTGACCTGATCACAGTCTTTTTCAATCAGAGTTAACTATTTTCTATCCTCTGTAGTGGTGATATTTAAAAATTACATTTATCTCTTTATTTTACTTTGTTTTGTAGAAAAAAAAAAAGAATTCAACATGCATCAAAATCAGAAAAGCAAATCACCTACAAGTCAGGAAAAAAAAAAAAAGCCAAACAAAACAAAACAAAAACACAGTCTGGCCTCTGAAATATTATCTACCATGTTCAATGCCAAAGGTTAAAATGTCTACAGACTTCCAAGGGCATTTTGTTTTGAAAAAAAAAAAAAAATTTTTTTTTAAGTGTGGAACCCAAGTTTTATAACACCAGGCTGTTACATACTTAAACAAACAGAATGTTTTCACAAATGAGCAAAGCTCACTGAATATGGAACTCATGGGTAAGTCTGTAAAAAAATCATTTGATGAAGCCAGTCAGCAAAGAGATGAATGAGGAAAACAAACAAAAACCTCGGGAATGGAGAAGCTATAATTGATGGTGGGCAGAAAATCCATTCAAATATAAAATTAATGTTCCTGTAAAAAAGTGGAAACCAGAAGGTAAATATTAAGAAGAAGAACGTGTAAGCACGATGATAAATATGTTAGAAGTTGGTTTGTGAAGGAAAGAAGTGGAAAGGGAGGAGAAATTTAAGAGCATGAACATCTTTACCTGTCATAGGAAGAACTCATGACACACTTTCTAAAATTGATAAATTAGAAAAAGACCTAATTACCTTAGAAACTAATTATAGATTTTCCATTGGTTGCAATTATCAGAAAAGCTATCAACCTAGATTAAATTGAAGCAAAAAGGTGAATTAAGAAAGGACTCTGAGGAAACCAGAAATTGGAACAGACCTCCAGAACAGCTAACACCAAGGAGTCAAGATACCAGACTTCCCCATCTCAGCTGTCAACACCTCTCAGGGTTTCATTCTATCTACGTTAAATTTTCTGCACTCACATAGAGGAAACATCTGACTAAGACCTCCAGAACATTACCCATTATTGCTTTAGTCTTGGGTCTTGGTTTCTTTTTCTGTTTATCCATTCTAAAATTCTGAGGCAAGTTTTCTGTGTGACCTACTTAGGTCAGGTGTTCAGTTTGAACCAACCAATTATGACAGGAAACAGAGCTGAATAAAGAGATGTGATTGGCCCAGGGTTAAATCACATGTACACCCCTGAACCTATCAACTATGGCCTGGAACCCCAGGCAGAGGTCAGTTGAGGCGGTGTCAGGAGCACAAGGATATTCCCGAAGGAGAGGGTTAGTTGATAGACAGTAATACATTTAGGTCGTGTTTGGCCTCAAATATACTCAGAGCCACTACTGCAGTTGTCATCATCTGCTGTAGTTACCAGTGTTACTTAACAAACAGTTCAAATTCCCTGCTTTTGTCCTAAACAAAAGTGCAAAGTGCAAAGCCCTTCAGAATGTTCCTTCCCTCAGGTACAGAAATAGAAACATCCAGGCTGCCTCAACAGGTTGGTTCTCTAGGTGTTTATGGGAAGCAAAGCTCTCCTGCCAAGCTGTGGTGGACCAGTGCTGTGAGAAACCAACCTTTATGGCTTTAAGCCACTGAGATTTGATGGCATTTGTTATTACAGTATCACATAGCCTACCCTGTTGATATTCCATTCTTTTCTTCTATTTACCCTTCTTCACTGCCCGTTGGCTGCTAACTGTATCACAGAGGACCAAGTCCCCTCTAATGCAATTTGCTACTCTTCTTCCCCTCCTGCTGGTAAGGTAACACCCTCCACTTCTTTTGACCCTCTGTCAGAGGAGGTTCCCACAGGGCTATAAGGTCCCTGGAAAGAGTATGGCTTTTTTATATTCCAGGCATCTTCTCAAAGACTACAGATACTGGGCACTGGGACAGAGGAAGAGCACAGATTTTCAAGCACTTTTACTTCAACCAGCATCTATTCCAAAATTTTTACCCTGATATTTAATTTGTCATAGGCCCTTAGATTTATGCTTCACTTTTCTAAAATTTTTATTGCAAAGCTTAATATGTCTCTTCCTCCTATCATGTGGCTTCTTTTATTGATCTCTTTCTCCAAACCATCAGACCTCAAAGAGCTCTGAGTGATGTCATACAGTGTGGCAATATAGTCTATACAAGGACTTTCCTTTATAAGCTGAATGTGAAAGGACCAAAAAAAGTAAAATAAAATAAAAGGTTTACTTTTTAATGGAAGACTTCTATCAATGAATGTACTAAAACATGAAGAACTAACGGGTCTCAACCAGGGAATGACTTTGCCACCTAAGAAGACAGTTTGCAGTTATCAGGAGACATTTTTGGTTGCCACAACTTGAAGGCATGTTACTACTGACATCTATCTAGTAGGTAGCCCAGGCTAAAGTCAAGACTTAATTAAGAATTTGTGTCTTTAATTAGGAATTTGCTACTCCAGAGGCTGCCATGTCACTCCTCTTTTAACACAACATGCTATCTCTACTTGCAACCAACCATAAGACAAAGGAAATGAATGACACAGTATCAGTAGCGAATATCATTGTCCTAAGAGTCACCAAAACACAAGTCCTATATTATAACTCTCACTTGTTACCTGATTAAATTTGGAAGGCTGACTCTTAAGAGAGGCTGTAAATTATTTCCTCATTCTCTTAAGAAAGACCTGAATCTTGCAAATTTTAATTCTCACAAAGTTAGAAAGGGTATCCGAATCACAGTTGATTTTTTTTTAAGTTACTAAGAGGTAAAAAAAAATAAATGTTGACCTCCATTTCAATACCCCTGAGGGCCTCAAACAAGGATACAGAACAAGATCTCTTGTTCTCCTAAACAGAAGTTGAGCCAATAACATAGGGTACTTTATGAGCCAAATAATGTCTGGTGTCCTGGAGCTAAAGAAAATGTTGGCACATCTTGCAAAATCACAGCTGTTTCAGTCTCATTTAGTGACTGGTCCCACTCTCTGCAGCCCAGTTTGCCTTTTGAAATATGGCACAGCTAGCTATGCTGCAGCATGTGATTAAAGCCACTGACAAGGGAGGTTTTATTTTTTAGCTCTTTGTCTCAAAAGCTTTAGAAATCTTGACAAGTACTGCTAAGAAATACAGATTACTTTTTTAGAAAGAAGATGCATAGAGATTTCTTAATGTGTGATTGTGCACATTTTTATCAAGAAACTAAATGTACTTTGGAATCATGATGGTAAAAAGGTAACTTTCTAGGATAAAAAAAAAGTTGAACTAATTTAATCATATGCAGTGCTGTTGTAAGAAAAGTTCTCTGTGACTTCATTCACTAACCATGGGCATTTTTATAGGTTGCAAAACAGAGTCTGCCAGCAAGCTTTCTGAGTCAGACCTTTGAACTAGATAATCAACTGATAACCATTAAAAAATTTAAAAGTTAAATGAAAATAAGCTCCAAATGTTAATCACATGGTACCATTCAGTTCTTTAATATCTGTGTTTTGAAAGATTGCTAAAGTAAATTTTTCAAAAATTTAACAACATGACTCTCAAGCAAATAAAATATGACTCTGTAGTCAAAAGTTTATAAAAGCAAAATTTTCAAAAAAGGTAAAACCCCATTTCCTATGCAAATGTGAAATGAACATATGTCAAAGATTTTATTTAAATAATTCATTAGCAAGGGAACCACTAGGATGGTAAAATCATTTCAAAGAGTACTTCAAAAGCTAAGTATTTACAGGCAATGTCAGGATAAGATTGTTAGACTAGATATAAAACTGGTTAATGTCCAACAGATAATAAACTGTAAAACCATTAGCGTTGTCTTTTCCACCAGGCAGAAATTATTTGCATCTCTATGGGATAAAAATCTACACATTAACCTCTGCCCTACAACATTGTTAAGTAGACCATTTAATACAAAAGCAAGGCCAGCATTGCACTGAAAGAACACAAAAAATCTCTTCTGGCTGTTTCCAAGTGTCAGATAACTTTTCCAATAAATTAAATTATCTTCTATGAAGGAAAGTTCTTAATTCTTGATGATACCAGTTTTTAGAGAACAGTCTTTATCCTCTTTCTTTGACCCACGTACAATTTCCATATCATATTTTCAGACTGGTGCCCTAAGAGTGCCTTCCTTTGCTCTGTGCTGAGATAAACATTAGAATTTCCTATGATACTGTGTAGATAAATCTACATCTAGGTTATTTTATTCATTAGATATAATGTAATATATATTTAAAGTACAATGGAATAAACATGTTATTATACAAGTTCAGAGATTATAAATGTTTTAAGTCTAAAGCATTTTATATTTTGATAAGTTCCCCAGAGTGCCTAATAAACTTAATAAATATGAATTTTATAAAGATAACCTTAACTATATAATTCTAAAACTCACCTCCAACAAAGAAAAACAAAAATTAAGTAGTCTCTTACAGTTTGTGATATCTGTTAACTAATTTGCATACCACCTAAGACAATGCTCTATGTACACCAGGGAAAGCATACAATCACTAGTATCAATATCAAATATATGTATATACAAGCACAATCCAATAAAACTCTTAACTGTTTAATTGTCTCTTTTATCATGGACAGTGGTAGCAGACAGTCTTCTGTACTTAACTTCCGAAAAGTAATGCATGTACAAAAAAAAACCCATCTAAAAAATAAAAAACACGCATCTTTAATTTCTAATATTTTTATTACAGATTTTTAAGATATGTATTTATTTTCATATTGTCAGCTTAAAGAAAATAAGTCACACAAGAATAAACTTTTGTACTTCTGCCAAGGTAAATTGTTCTATTTCAAATTTATCAAGTTATAAATAAACCACATAATATGCTTATGTGAATGAAACCACAGCATAATCTGAGTGCACTAGAAAGGCAGAGTACTCTCATTGTTTCAGTAAGAGAAAAGAAGAGCATTACTTAGAATTAAAAGCCTGGCCCCGTAGCTATTCATTATTCAACAATAATACAGCATGAATTATTCACTGATTATAAAACAAAACACATTGTTAAAAAGCAAAGGTGACTAAAATAAACATGTGTTCCAGGACCTTTCATTTAATATTAAGCATGTCAGAATCACTGGAGGCAAATAAGGAAAGCCAGACCCACATTAGGGAGAACCAAGCCGCCCAAAGGCTGTGTAGCTTGGTACACAACATGAAAGCTAATTTCTAGAGAGACTGGATTCTCACCACTAATTTCACAAATTTGGATAAAGATGACCTATTCCATAAAAAGCTTATTAAAATGCAAATATGCCATCTCGATAAGACAAAGTATAAGGCAACCTGACAGAGTTCTTTTGAGTCAGTGGCTCAAAATAAAACCTTGGTCTCCAAGGTTTTGGTAGGCCAATTTTTTATTAAAATGCTGATTAATGAGAGAAAAGGGGGATCTTAAAAAACCCAAAGACAGCAAGTCAAAGTGGAGACTTGGGCAAACCAAAGAGTGCACAGAATGTGTGGAACCAGAGAAAGGACCTCAGAGGGATAATGGAAGAGTAGAATGGTCTGAAGACCACTTCTCCAATGGTCAGCACAGCAATACAGATGCTACGATGTAGTACTTAAATATCAGTCTAGGAAAGTTATGATTAGATGGTCAAATGATCCCTCTCTCGTTGGCCATCTTCTCTTCTAGTTACCATGTGTTGTTTTGACATTTTGCCCCTATATATTTGCATAAATTAGAATCTATAGGTATATATTTTTTAAAAGACTAGTCTTTATTGTAATGTCTTAAATAGTTCTACTTTACAGTGGTGTTAAATGACCCTTGATTAGAACATAGAAAATGCAATGTTTTAGCAATAACATACAGAACTTAGAAAACAGAGACTAGAAAGCATACAATATTCTTAAATTGTATTTTCAACTTTCAGGGAAAGAAGAAGTCAGTATAACAGTTTTTACATAAGGAGTGGGTGAGGTGGGGGGCAAGGATGATGACGTGTTTGAGATTTAAAACCTCTGTATGAATATTTATCATATGTGATGACAGGCATATCTTCCCAGGACACAAAGACCCAACATGTGAATACTGTATGTCCAAGTCTTATGCCTAATTAAGAAGTTGGTAGAGGGTGTTTGGGGAAAATTATTTCAAGTTCAACATTGTCCAAATTCGCTATTTTGATTCTAGTCATGTGCTTTCACTGAGGAGAGTCAGGTTTTAATTTATTTTGTTCATATTTCTCCTATTAGAATAAGCTAACAATATATTTAAATGCACTCCATACCTGGTTCTATTGTCCGTATCTGGGCAATATCATTTAAATCTGAAGAACACCACTATTATTAAGAAAATATACAAAAACTAGAATATATCATTTGTAAAAATGACAAAATTTGTTAAAAGAGCATCTATTTAAAAAAGGCACTCTGTAAGTATAATTTCAAATAGGTAACATAACTTAAAATTATTCAAGGTCTAAGCCACTAGGAATAAGCTGGACCAAAACTGAGAAAACAAAACTACCTAATGCATAAATTGTCAGATTTGGATAGTTTCAATACTGAAGAGAAAATAAATTTCTTTAAAAAAAAAAAAAAAGGAAACTATGATTCTTGCTTCTCAGATTCACAGGGATGGCCATTCGTTTATAGATACAGTAGAATATATAGTGGCGCTTTTGCAAATAACCCACCATTTCTGTGCAGAATTATCGTACACCCTGATGTTTTTGCAAATCACATGCTTCAGTTTTCCAATGCGGACCTGCCTCTGGGTCATACTGGGTCAGCTCTGTTTCAACAATCAGACTGAAGAGTGTTAAGAGCCCTTCCCATCAGTACTTGGGCAGACCAGTCAATGTGGCATAAAATATGCTTTGTTGAAGGATCAGTACCTCTGTCTTACACTGTTCTTTTAAACGGCATGACAAATGTTTTAACAAAGCTAGCTGGAATAATAACTGCAACCATCCTGTAAAATCAGATGTAGAGACTCACGTGACAGGATGTTAGAGAAAAATGTGAACAAACGTTTTTTGAGCAATATGTTTCTTAAAAGGTTCTAAGCCTGCTTATCGTGCTCAGACCCATCATAAACACTTGGTTAAATGTATTTACTTTATATAGTCATCTACACTGCCTCATTCCTAAAAGACTTGAGCTTGTGTACCTATTTAAAAACAGAAACAAAAAATGCATACTTTATCTAGTAATCTAACCAGAAGATCCTTTTATTCATTCATAGGTAATACTCTGGCCCCATGTGCATTGATGTAGGTGAGAAGGATTTTGGCTCTCTGCTCTACGACATCAATAAGCTTTTCAATTCCTTGTCTGCCTCCTTGACTTTCCCAATAAACTTTATCAAGAAACAGGGACTGAAGGAGTTTCTGCCGTAAGTGCTGGCTCTTCAAAACAGAAACTGCAGATTCGGGAAACCTGAGAAGATAAAATGATATTTCATTCTTAGTAATTGCTTAGAAATATTATGCCTTACCCAATTGCTTTGCCTTTCATTAATCTGGCATAATCACACTATCAAATAGTACCTGGAGAATGAAAATATTTTATCACTGTCAAGCTGACACTTCTCTTAATAATAATATACTAGAAGAATATGTTTCAAGGGAACTGAATTTTCTATGTTGAACTTTCCATTGAGAACCTGACATACTAACATCTTACTTAAAGTCATTATCTGTAGGCAAAGAGAGGCGTGGAATTAAAAAGAGTTCTGTTAGCCTGGCAAAAATACTTTCCTCAATCTTAAGCTCCATTTCACCCACAGAAACCCACTTCAATCTATCAAGTAGAATAGTATCCTCATAAGCGTCAACGTGGGGTTTTTATGCAAGAAAATATGAGAAGCAAAATGCTGACAAATGCATGACTGAATTTAATGTGAAATGATCCGAAATGTAGGTGGTAAGAAGAGAAAGGAATCATTCCATAATGCTCAATTAAATAAAGAATTACTTCTGATTCAGATTATACTTTAGGAATTCTAAGAATCTGGGAGGCATTTTACTAAATTGGAATACTGAAGTGTTTCAAATATATTTAACAAAACTCATGTTTTAGGAAGCAGGCATTCCACTGTGACCCACCTCTGGAACACCTGAGGCCAATTTGGAATTTGTTGAACTACCTTAAGAGAGTGCTTTGTGCTTCTTGCTTTTCATTTAGAAAGTAAAAACAAGCTGCCTACCATGTACATTATCTGAGGAACTTTATCAAGTTTCAAGTTTCATAAGGAGTGTTTTGCTGAATCTCCAATTGACCCCATCCAGCTTTCATTGAAATACTAATGAAAGCACAGTAAAAATACTGGGGTTGCATAGTAAATTTCATGCAAATGTAGTTGCTCCTTAACAACTAAACCAAGAATATATCCTTGTTCAAAGAATACAGTTTGCTGGAAGTTTCAGTCCTCCTAAATGCCTTTTCCAAATTTCAGTGGAGTGAGCTAAGGATGGCATTCAGGGGGCAAGAATGCAAAGGACCCAAGTGCTCTGATGCTGCAGAAAGACCAAAGGGCACAGAGCTGGACGTGCTTAATGACTCTGAGTAGGTGTGGAATTAATTAATGCTGATAAGATGCTCTGAGCTCCCTGAAGACATGTACTATAATAATTTAGTGGCTATGGTATTAATTAAGTAAGCATTTTTGCTCTATGAAATATTAATAATCCATGATTTATAAATTCTATGACCCTTCACTAATTAGCTGTACCAGAATGTATGAGATGAAACTGTAAAAAACCATGGATCTCTTTAGTGACTAATCCTTTTCACAAAAGAAAATTTAAAAAGTACCTGTCTATGCATTACACTGATTAATGGAATATTCTATGCATAATCTGGGCTAGCAAAGTCTTCATTTTTGCTTTTCAATGTGTGACTTACTTATTCAAAAAAAAAAAAATTTGACTCTAGACTCATTACTCCTCATATTGCATTTAAAGTTAACTTCTTTCAAAGGATAAACAAAACAGTATTCATAATAATATGAATGTATTGAATAGATGACCATATTCTCAGGCACGTCCTAATTCCAGAGAAAATTTAAAGACTTAAGAAGACCTCCCAATATCAAACTCAGTAAGTGATGCCTTCAGTCATTTTCTACACATAAAATTCCCTTAGGTTTAGGCCACTTTAAAGAAAGAATCTGTCATATATTCTACTTCAATCCACAAAGAGATGTGAGAATGAATATTAATGGGCAAGACGTGGCAAAAACTCAGGAAACTGGGGCTCACAAAACTCTCATGGGAATAGTATTGTCTCTAGTCCTGGAAGTACACAAAAGCCACACTACCTAATGCGGAGTGCTAGGAAGAAATAATGAAACATGCTTCAGAGTGTTGTTAACAAAAATAAAAGGAACAGCTTGAATAACACAAGTTACTGTAGAAAAATGATTGGACTTGGATTTGAAAGATTCGGGTTCTACTCTCAATTTTAGACTCCTTCATGTGCTTTCCAGGAGTCACTTAGCTTCACACAGCTGATTCACTCTTTCACTAATGCACCCTCTATTTCCAAGTCTCAAACATACCCATGTCTTGGTCACTCTGATTTCTAAGTAAGGTAGGAAGGCTATGAAAGAGTGGCTATGAGCGGGGCCTGAAATCTAGCCTCGATCCCTATAGCTAAAATTGAATGGCCCAGACTCTACAGTGGGTTCCTGCCACTATTAAATGCATTAGTTTCCTTTATTTCCAAATAGATAAGCTCAAGATACTTTTGTCCCTATGTCTATGTCTATATCTACAAGAAAGATTTCCAAATGTTCAAAACCCTCCCAACTGAACTCAAACAGCTGCTGTCCTTTGATACTGTGTCCTAATCAGCAGATTAGCTCCAATTTCCTGCCACATTCAGAAAAATCTCTTGAGTTTATTATGCCTTTGGACATCCCACCACATCAGTATCTGTGTCTGTTAGTCCCCCTGCCCCATGCCCTGATAATGGAGCTTCCGGCCGTCTCCATATCCCTACTTTGCCAGTTCCTATTCCAGAGGTCCCTGCATGCTTCCAACTTTACCCACATGGATTTTCACAGTAAGGGCCACAGAAACATATCAGGAATTTTGTAGGTTGCATGGGTTGGTGAAAGTGACACCATGGCTGCAGTCTTGTTCTGTTCTGCTTAGGTCTGTTTCCCATTTCTGGGCCTCCATCCCCGGATTCCACATCCACAATTCCTTTTCAAGGGTTAGATCAGTCACACATAGCATTTGAGTTTTCTCAAAACCTTACCACTTATTTAATAGAAATGTGATGTCCCATAGATGTTACTACATCATAAAACTTACTCTTTGATGCCTTCTAACAATTTGAAGTTTAAGTTATCTTCACTTCTGTCAAAGAAACCCTTGTTGTCTATGAAGACCAAATGCCTTGGGTCATGCTTTCGCTGGATAACATGTGCTAGAGCCACAGAATCTTGGTTGTCACATTTTGGCCTCAGACCATTCTGTACACAGACATCTTCCTTTCGAGGTCGGAATCCACAGCAATTTGTATCTAAGCGATTATAAATCTGAAAATGGAAAGCAAAAACAAAATCTAAGATGCTGAGTGAAAACAAAACTTGGGAAAGTAAGATTTCTGAAGAATTAGTGCTTTCTAAATATCTGACTTGCCAGAATCTAATAAGGCCAGGCTCATTTAATTAAAGGCAACTGTCAGAGGAAGTCCAAGGTTCATATCCCTCTGACTCAGCCATGGTTAAAAGCATTTCCAGCTTCTAACAGCTCCAAAGTCAGATCATCCAAGTTAGACATCTCCACCCTTAATATTCAAAGTTCCCACTGACATCATTTGTAGACATATGGCCAGAAGAATCTCTGGCTCTATTCATGGCAGAAGATAGAAACCACTGCACTTTTTTTTTTAAGATTATATTTATTTATTTGACAGAGAGAGACACAGCAAGAGAGAGAACACAGCAGAGGAAGTGGGAGAGGGAGAAGCAGCCTCCCCTAGAGCAGGGAGCCTGATGAGGGGCTCAATCCCAGGACCTTGGGATCATGACCTGAGCCAAAGGCAGATGCTTAACAACTGAGCCACCCAGACACCCTTACCACTGCACTTTTATATACCTAAAGGCTATGGCTCATTTTTTTTTTCCTCCAGCTGGATTATAGAAAACCTAAGTTATCTCAGTGGCTCTAAAAGTTTACTGCATCCTCTAACCTCTTTGGACTTTAGAATTATACTATCTAACCTGAAATAAATAACATGGAATAAATCTTTGAAAAGATGTGACATCCAGCAATGATAACAAAAAGCACTACCTATATGGAGCCCACAGCTAGATTCTAAATAAGTGAGCAGGATGAACAAAATTATTGGGCCCAGTGGGGTTTATTACAGGGATAGGGTTTCTATCCTATAGAAGAAGTAAATAGATTAATTAGAAAGGGAGAACTGTGTTATTTCCATTTCCTTTGGGCACAAAAGAAATGATATTTATTAATCAGGGTAAATTAAAGCCTCAGGCTAGGAATTAGATAAGTTTCAAGTCAAATCTCTACAACCTTGTGTAGATTCCTTTACATCACTGACTTTCAATTTAATTACCTATATAATAGGAATGATATTATGGCACTGCACCTTGTACAATTAGTGAGGATAGTAATGAAAATATTTATATACCATCCAGCCCTCACCCAGGCATCTAGAAGATACTCCAAAAGATGAAAAGTTATTATTATTGAGACCCACACATACACACTGTATGAATTTATTTACGTCAAAACAAGCTTCCAAGACAAAAGGCAATTTCTCCATATTTATGAAGAAAAATTGAGCTTCAGAGAAGTTAAAAAATCCACTCTGGGGGCACCTGGGTGGCTCAGTGGGTTAAGCCTCTGTCTTCAGCTCAGGTCATGATCCCAGGGTCCTGGGATCAAGCCCCGCATCGGGCTCTCTGCTTGGCAGGGAGCCTGCTTCCCTTCCTCTCTCTCTGCCTGCCTCTCGGCCTACTTGTGATCTCTGTCTGTCAAATAAATAAAAATCTTAAAAAACAAATCCACTCTGAGTAGGATATAAGTAAGTAGCAAAGTTAAGATTTAGACACAGCTATCACTTCTCAGCCTTTTGGCTAAGATCAAGTGTAGACACAGGTATATTTATCTCCAAAACTCCAAGATTTCCCCCCCAATACATCGTGTCGAATAGTTTAAGGTTAATCAAAGAAAATACATATGCTCATGATTCAAAAGATGGCTGGACATAACACTGTCACTTTTATTCCTTTGGCACTAAATTTCAATTATTTCTCTTTCCCTGTTTTTACAGATCTTGCGGAGTTAGCCACGCTAAGAGGTCAACTGCTCAAGAAGGAATGCAGAAAGTGTAGTACCAAAAAAATAAAAGAAAGTGTAGTACCAAAATTTAGCCTACTTTGAAATGATCATTCATTCATTCATTTATTCATCCAACAAATGTTTTTGACCATCTCCCATCCATCAGTGGGGTAAGGCACCAAGGCAAATATTGCCCATGTTAAGTACCTCCACACCATCACTACTCCCGGAGGAGAATGAAGTGGTCATTTAATTTTGCCTCCCTACCACAGCAAACTTTAAGAACTGGACAAATGACCTTTGTCTCTGTTTTCTGCACATAAGTGAACTTTGTATCAAATAGCGTATCTTGAGAAACAGGGATTATAAAAGAAGTCAGCCTAAACCAATTTTCTGTGACATTTATATAAAACCAGTCACATGAGACAGGGGTGGTTAGTGAGGCAAGCATCATTTGGATAATGCAGAGGATACATTGCTGATCTACAAGCAACCTACAGATAAAGGGAGGCCCCTGGCAGGACTGGTTCCAGACAACTGATCCATGGGGCTATAAGTCTAAGCAATGATTTATCCAAAATGCAGAGAACATTAAGTTCCCACTTCTGGTTAAAGTTTCTTTGTCTGACATGAGCACAGGGGTTGCCCAAAGGTAAGAAAGAGCAACCCAAGCAAATCACTATAGGTTAAATGAAAAAAAGCACAAATGAGAATTATTAGAAAAAAATATTGAGTCCTTTGGGTCCTCTAAGCAAAGAGAGACCCTAAAAGTAGTAGATCAGAAAGAAACAGAGACAATATTCAATAACAGTCACCTTACAGGCAATATAATGGCACTAAATTCATATCTCTCAATACTTACCCTGAATGTTAATGGGATTAATGCCCCAATTAAAAGACACAGGGTATCAGAATAGATAAAAAAAACAAAACCCATCTATATGTTGCCTACAAGAAACTCATCTTAAACCCGAAGACACCTCCAAGTTTAAAGTGAGGGGATGGAAAAGAATTTACCATGCTAATGGACATCAGAAGAAAGCAGGAGTGGCAATCCTTATATCAGATCAATTAGATTTTAAGCCAAAGACTATAATAAGAGATGAGGAAGGACACTATATCATACTCAAAGGAACTTTCCAACAAGAAGATCTAAAAATTTTAAATATCTATGCCCCTAACGTGGGAGCAGCCAACTATATAAACCAATTAATAACAAAATCAAAGAAACCACATCGACAATAATACAATAATAGTAGGGGACTTTAACACTCCCCTCACTGAAATGGACAGATCATCCAAGCAAAAGATCAACAAGGAAATAAAGGCCTTAAATGACACACTGGACCAGATGGACATCACAGATATATTCAGAACATTTCATCCCAAAGCAACAGAATACACATTCTTCTCTAGTGCACATGGATCATTCTCCAGAATAGATCACATTCTTGGTCCTAAATCAGGTCTCAACCAGTATCAAAAGATTGGGATCATTCCCTGCATATTTTCAGACCACAATGCTCTGAAACTAGAACTCAATCACAAGAGGAAATTTGGAAAGAACCCAAATACATGGAGACTAAACAGCATCCTTCTAAAGAATGAATGGGTCAACCAGGAAATCAAAGAAGAATTGAAAAAAATTCATGGAAACAAATGATAATGAAAACACAACGGTCCAGAATCTGTGGGACACAACAAAGGCAGTCCTGAGAGGAAAATATATAGCGGTACAAGACTTTCTCAAGAAACAAGAAAGGTCTCAGGTACACAACCTAACCCTACACCTAAAGGAGCTGGAGAAAGAACAAGAAAGAAACCCTAAACCCAGCAGGAGAAAAGAAATCATAAAGATCAGAGCAGAAATCAATGAATCAGGAACCAAAAAGCAATAGAACAAATCAACGAAACTAGGAGCTGGTTCTTTGAAAGAATTAATAAGATTGATAAACACCCTGGCCAGACTTATCAAAAGAAAAGAGAAAGAACCCAAATAAATAAAATCATGAATGAAAGAGGAGAGATCACAACAAACACCAAAGAAATACAGACAATTATAAGAACATACTATGAGCAACTCTACGCCAACAAATTGACAATCTGGAAGAAATGATGCATTCTGAGACATATAAACTACCACAACTGAACCAGGAAGAAATAGAAAGCCTCAACAGACCCATAACCATAAGGAGATTGAAACAGTCATCAAAATCTCCAAACAAACAAAAGCCCAGGGCCAGATGGTTTCCCGGGGAATTCTACCAAACATTTAAAGAAGAACTAATTCCTATTCTCCTGAAACTGTTCCAAAAAATAGAAATGGAAGGAAAACTTCCAAACTCATTTTATGAGGCCAGCATCACCTTGATCCCAAAACCAGACAAGGATCCCATCAAAAAAGAGAACTACAGACCAATATCCTTGATGAACACAGATGCAAAAATTCTCGCCAAAATACTAGCCAATAGGATTCAACAGTACATTAAAAGGATTATTCACCACGACCAAGTGGGATTTATCCCAGTGCTGCAAGGTTGGTTCAACATCCGTAAATCAATCGATGTGATACAACACATTAATAAAAGAAAGAACAAGAACCATATGATACTCTCCATAGATGCTGAAAAAGCATTTGACAAAGTACAGCATCCCTTCCTGATCAAAACTCTTCAAAGTGTAGGGATAGACGGCACATACCTCAATATTATCAAAGCCATCTATGAAAAACCCACCGCAAATATCATTCTCAATGGAGAAAAACTGAAAGCTTTTCCGCTAAGGTCAGGAACACGACAGGGATGTCCGTTATCACCACTGCTCTTCAACGTAGTACTAGAAGTCCTAGCCTCAGCAATCAGACAACAAAAGGAAATTTAAGGCATCCAAATCGGCAAAGAAGAAGTCAAACTATCACTCTTTGCAGATGATATGATACTATATGTGGAAAACCCAAAAGACTCCACTCCAAAACTGCTAGAACTTGTACAGGAATTCAGTAAAGTGTCAGGATATAAAATCAATGCACAGAAATCAGTTGCATTTCTCTACACCAATAACAAGACAGAAGAAAGAGAAATTAAGGAGTCCATCCCATTTATAATTGCACCCAAAACTATAAGATACCTAGGAATAAACCTAACCAAAGAGACTAAGAATCTATACTCAGAAAACTATAAAATACTCATGAAAGAAATTGAGGAAGACACAAAGAAATGGAAAAATGTTCCATGCTCCTGGATTGGAAGAATAAATATTGTGAAAATGTCTATGCTACCTAAAGCAATCTACACATTTAATGCAATTCCTATCAAAGTAACATCCATTTTTTTCAAAGAAATGGAGCAAATAATCCTAAAATTTATATGGAACCAGAAAAGACCTCGAATAACCAAAGGAATATTGAAAAAGGAAGCCAAAGTCAGTGGCATCACAATTCTGGACTTCAAACTCTATTACAAAGCTGTCATCATCAAGACAGCATGGTACTGGCACAAAAACAGACACATAGATCAATGGAACAGAATAGAGAGCCCAGAAATAGACCCTCAACTCTATGGTCAACTCATCTTCGACAAAGCAGGAAAGAATGTCCAATGGAACAAAGACAGCCTCTTCAATAAATGGTGTTGGGAAAATTGGACAGCCACATGCAGAAAAATGAAATTGGATCATTTCCTTAGACCACACACGAAAATAGACTCAAAATGGATGAAGGATCTCAATGTGAGAAAGGAATCCATCAAAATCCTCGAGGAGAACACAGGCAGCAACCTCTTCGACCTCAGCCGCAGCAACATCTTCCTAGGAACATCACCAAAGGCAAGGGAAGCAAGGGCAAAAATGAACTATTGGGATTTTATCAAGATCAAAAGCTTTTGCACAACAAAGGAAACAGTGAACAAAACCAAAAGACAACTGACAGAATGGGAGAAGATATTTGCAAATGACATATCAGATAAAGGGCTAGTGTCCAAAATCTACAAAGAACTTAGCAAACTCAACACCCAAAGAACAAATAATCCAATCAAGAAATGGGCAGAGGATATGAACAGACATTTCTGCAAAGAAGACATCCAGATGGCCAACAGACACATGAAAAAGTGCTCCACATCACTCGGCATCAGGGAAATACAAATCAAAACCACAATGAGATATCACCTCACACCAGTCAGAATGGCTAAAATTAACAAGTCAGGAAATGACAGATGCTGGCGAGGATGCGGAGAAAGGGGAACCCTCCGACACTGTTGGTAGGAATGCAAGCTGGTGCAACCACTCTGGAAAACAGCATGGAGGTTCCTCAAAATGTTGAAAATAGAACTACCCTATGACCCAGCAATTGCACTGCTGGGTATTTACCCTAAAGATACAAACGTAGTGATCCGAAGGGGCACGTGCACCCGAATGTTTATAGCAGCAATGTCTACAATAGCCAAACTATGGAAAGAACCTAGATGTCCATCAACAGACGAATGGATAAAGAAGAAGTGGTATATATACACAATGGAATACTATGCAGCCATCAAAAGAAATTAAATCTTGCCATTTGCGACGACGTGGATGGAACTAGAGGGTATCATGCTTAGCGAAATAAGTCAATCGGAGAAAGACAACTATCATATGATCTCCCTGATATGAGGGAGAGGAGATACAACATGGGGGGTTAAGGGAGTAGGAGAAGAGTAAATGAAACAAGATGGGATTGGGAGGGAGACAAACCATAAGTGACTCTTAATCTCACAAAACAAACTGAGGGTTGATGGGGGGAGGGGGGTTGGGAGGGGGGGTGGGGTTATGGACATTGGGGAGGTTATGTGCTATGGTGAGTGCTGTGAAGTATGTAAACCTGGCGATTCACAGACCTGTACCCCTGGGGATAAAAATATATTATATGTTTATAAAAAATAAAATTAAAAAAAATATATTGAGTCCTTTCACTTCAAACAATTTGATCCATTTTGTGTAGTACCTTGACTTCCTTTGAATATAAGAGAAATCAAGTGACATAAAGAGATTGCATCTGATTGCCAATTATTTAAGATCAGGGAGTCAGGGAGAACATGAAAAATAATACTTCTAGAAGCTGCTTCTCATCCAATTTCCCCTCTTTTATAATTCCCAAAGAATCTCTATATCATGGTCCAACATCATCATATGCTTATAACCTGTTATAATGGCATTATATAATAGAAAAAAATAACATAAATCCTATTTAATTTTGACCACAACATTCAAGGTCTGTTACAAAGGATAAATGGTAGGCATTTAAGTTTTAAGGACTAATCTATCAACCGCTTAATAAATGGTACCCTGAACCTGAGCCTTTTCTTCATTGTTGATTTCATATCAGTGAAGAAAGGACTAAGAAATATAGCTACATTTCTGTTGTTTCTACAACAAAGCCATGAGTCAAAAATATTAATGTTAAATAATAAGCTCTTCAGAGTCCAGATATCAATTTTCAGTACTCCTATAAATATTATACTTTTCTATTTTAAACTACAAGAAAACATTAAAAGTTAGAGGTGGAAAAGACCGATTTAGGTCATTTTTTTCTTATTGCATTCCCAGCATTAGATTGGTTCCTACAGTGTATTTTTAAAGTGCTTTGTCTGATCTAATTTTGAATCACTCAACAGTCTGTGATGATTTCACCACTTCCCTGACAGACTGTTGTGCTATTCAAGTCTAACAGACCTTATTATTAAAAATGCATGTGTGTTCAGCTCAACTCCTTGTCCAGAAAATGTTCACCGCCCCCTTTTATTTGGATGTACATGTGAAGTTGGTAGGTATGTTAATACATGTTGAGTGTGTATGGGGCGGTGTGAGTGTGTACACCTACAAATATATAACCGGGTTGTAAGGCAAATAATCTGGGTTTCTCTTCATTTTTCTTATCCTCTAAGTAAAGTAAATTATGTCTTTGTATTATTGTCCTTGTCTAGCAAGGACTTAAGTAGCTCTTAAATCTTATTCCCTAGCTTTTCTCAGAATTTTGTTTATAGTCTTCCTTTTGAATTCACATTCACTATACCAAAAATAATTTGACCACAAAACCATAATCCACTCCCTTAAATTCAGTGCCATGTTGCTAGGCATTTAATTTAGTTATATATTGAATATATTTCTGCTTACTTCCAAGAGAGTTTACCTATTTTTTTAAAGCCTAATAAAGCATATCCTAGATAACTGTGAATCTATAATATGGTTTTAAAATATATATTTTTTGGCTCACATAGTAAAGCTATCATTTCATTTAACTACCACATAATTAATCACTATAGTTCACATCTACAGGTCTATATCCTTAGATAATTATCCTACGAAGAAGACTCATTGGGGGTAAATCTTACCAGTTAAGTGAATGTGAGTATTGATCATCATTAATGCAACTTGTCCAAATTCACAACCTCTCACTCTTTAAAACAAGGAAAATCTTTTACAGAATTAATCTTCTGAATCCCAAGATTACTACCAACCACCATTTTCCATAAAATTGCTCTTTCCTCTTTTAGGAAAATATATATTTTCAATGTTTACCTAACTAAAATTATACTCAGAAAAATCCAGGTGTTCTAGCCAAATTTATTGTTGGTGGTGGTGGAAATATTTTTAGATATACTGCCTTCTTCTAAAATTCCTTTTTTAAATTCTATTTTCCTTTTGGGGGTGTAACTTTTGCCTGCATGAGAAAAGTATCTTTTGAGTGACTCAGTTAAGTTTACAGCGCCTAAACAAGGATGCCTCTGCTGCACTGACCAGCTCTCCAAAGCCCCATAGGAATCTATAGAAATCCAATGACTTTCCACCCTTTTACACACCACCCATTCTAGCTGTGTCTTCAAAAAGTGGGTCTATCAAAGCAATGGCTTCATAGCTTCTTTTTCCTCAAAGCAATGAAATTAAATAACTAATTTCAGGCAATGTCTGAACAAAAGCAATAAAAAATATTCTAAGAGTGCTGCCAATATTAATGAAAAACATAATAGCAGTCATTTACTGAGTGTTTAGTATGTGCCAGGAACTGTACACTTAATGCTTTACATGTATCATTGCATTTAATGCTCACAGCAACCCGAAGGGATAGGAGCTGCCAATAGCAAGTGAGGAGCAAGGAGGCTGGTTGACTGACCCAAGGTCCCTCATTTCATAAATGACAGAACTCGGGATTCTAACCCAGATATTCATGCCCTTCTCCAACCTGATTATCTCTCTCACATGCAGCCAACGTGGTGGGGAAAAAAAAAAAAAGCAAATGCACTTGTATAGAATACTAAATTACTGAATGTCACTACATTCAGTAAATACTGGTTATAAAGTTTCAGCAGAAATACAAAAAACTGCAGTGTAGGAGTTCAGGTAAAAACACATGAAGGAGAGGATATTACAGTTGTGTTTTGAGAGACAGGAAGTATTAACTAAAAAAATAGACAAAGACATGAAGGTAGGCAATCAAAAGACATCTTTAGAAGAACTGAGAGTACATGAGACCAGTGCTTCTCAGAATGTCTGTAGTGAAAGATCAGGGGTTTTTGTTTTTATCGTTCCTTCAGCCCCACAATCTATATGGATTGTTGTTTGTTAAATGATACTGATACTAATAATAATAATAATTACAATAATAATTTATTACTAGAGAATAAAATACAAAATACCAGCCAAATATTTGAATCAACAGATGAAATTCCCCTACCAAATGGCCATCAAAATTTCTAAGTGCTTATTTGCAATTTTTGTACTTGTCATGGACTAATAAATTGGCAGGTTGAGTCACTCAAAATGAGTCACATTTTAAGTAGGATAATGCAAGATGGTTCTGTCGAGGATTAGGGGAACATGAAGGCAGGTAGGAGAGCAAAAGGTGCATAAAAGTATTGTGCCCAATAGGGAAAGCCAAATTTCTGAAGTGTCTTCAATTTTCGCTATCATTTTCTCATTTAGAGCTGGAAGGAAGGTAAAAACAAGGGAGCAGGGCATCAGAGGGAAATGTTAAAAAGAATAAAAACTGAAGGGAATCAAGACAGAGTGTACTTGGAAGCTGAAGAGAGAGGAAAATGAAGATGTTCCTCCTCACATAGATTAGAAAATCCCCTGATCCAAATATTTTTCTCATTCAACTCTTTGAGTTAAATTACATAACCCTATAGATTTTTCTACTACCGTTTTTGTACACCTCTTTAAGGGTCTCAGTGAGCATTTGTGTGTAGGTATGTGTGCATTTCTGGTTGGTGAGTCAATATCTTAAGATCTCACCATCTCTTTTCAAGCCATTTGTTTTTAACCACTTAAAATTCGTACTTTTACAAAGAAAACTGTATTTTTAAAGAGGAAGTTTAAATAATGCAATAAAACATGTAATAAGTAGAAGTTAACAGTTTACCATAGTAACTCATCCAATACTTGGCACATAGTAGGCACTTGATAAGTGTGTATTATAAAAAGAACCCCTGAGAGTTGGTATTCACTGTGAATTTCGCTATTTATAAAACTCCTTCAAACCCTGTTTTCTACTGGGAAGAATCAAATACAAAATAATGGTGGCAAAGGAAGACATGGGTCTTTTTTAAAGTAGCATCCAGTGAATGAAGGGGAAAAAAAAAATGGGAAGGGAGCAAAAGATGGAACTGCCTGTGCTTGCCATTTCTCTTGGTTGGCTCCCTTATGTGGGTTTAATTTTACTAACCACGGATCACGAACTGTTATATCCCACAGGAGTCTGCCATAACACCTTGCCAGTACTAGGCATTTGATAAATACATAACAAGTAGATGGGACAGAAAAGCAATAGGGCATCCTTTTCTGTAATTAACAGTTTCCGGAATATTCCTTTGATTATCTCATCAAATAACCCAGATAACCCAGTTATCTCATTGTCCAATGAGATAATTTGTCTTTAGAAAACTTGTTTTGTCATTTTGTCAAATTATCATTTGTTTTTAGGAAATGCATGGAGGAGGGGAAGTCTCATTGTCTCATTTTCAACAATTATCTTATTTCAAAAAGGCATAAAGACAGTGAGGATCACAACTAGTATCAGCCCTACCCTAGGTACAGAGAAACACGGAAACATATAGACTTACTTATCTGCTAATAACACATAATTAGAAAAGCCTTGTATGTGAGTGTGTCTTGATGTGAATTTGTGTACTGCTACCATGTTACCAGTGAAACTAGATGGATCCCTGTAGTCTAATGAATGTATAAAGGTAGACCAGATCATAGAGAAGAGCAACCTCAAATAAATCCCATAGTCCCCATGGTACTTGTTAATACAGATTTAGTGTCTTACCTTGGGAGCTCTACACAAGCAAAAGCAAAAGTGTTCTCACCAGCCTGTACCTGTATCACTTGGGAACTCTCACGTCATAAAATAATAGATTTAATTTTCGTTCTTTGCTGCCATGGCAACGGGTGCCCATTAAATTACTCTGCATGTAAATGTGACTAGCAGAACATCTGATGAACACTAAGAAAAGTAAAAATAGTTCTCAATATATACACCTAACAATGGCCGTAGGCTCACTTTTGCCTCTGCCTCTGGAAAGAGCAGTCATTTGCTCTATACTACTCAATCTCTAGAATTCCACATTTAAAAATATCAATATGAACCAATTCAATGCGGCATGTCTAGTTTCTTCCATGTTACTGAATCGTAAGTAAAGATAGAACAGTATTTCTTTATGCGGAAGTAAAAACATGTTTAATGCTATGATATATTTGGATCTATTTCTATAGATGCAATGTTTAGAACCCAGATACTGTACCTCTGAATAAGTACCAGAAGTCAAACATCATTCTGCCCCAGAAAGACTAAAGAGAGTCACCAGGCAAATGATAATCTATTTTTAGAGAAAGAAAATCCACAATCTGTAATTTGCACAAATAGAGCTGCATGGAAATAGACTCTGCCAAAGGCACACCCATTTTCCTGTAAAGACTTATAAAGAAAACTAAGAGAAATAATTTTTACATTTTATAAAGTTCTGATTTATGGAATGGGTTTATAGTAAACAAAGAAAATTAAAACAAGAATAATATAAGTAAAATGTTTAAAAAGTGCCTTCTTTTGAGGATATGAAACACCATTTTTAACAATTTAACATTAAATAGGGCTGTAAACACTTAAGATTACATATACATATAGCTGAGGTAAATACTGTCACTAAAAACTTTCTTTCCTTGACTTGACTATATTAACTTTCAGTATTCTCATGAAATTTCTATCACTTTTATTTTCCCCTATAATGTAGTATTTTATTATAAGGATATTGGCAAAAATAAGATAAACTAAATGACTAGGCAAAAACACAATTGTGATTATAGTGACAAAGTTCCTTTGCTTGATGTCACTTTCATCAGGCTCCTGAACCTTTCTCTTAGGCCCATCTAGGCACTTCCATATACAATCCAGTTTTAGCAAGAGCCCTGTAAGTCAGTTTAACCAGAACCCTGCCACCATTGATATCTGATCGCATTCATCTTCCACTGGCCCCCAGGGATATGTCTGATCCCCAGGGTCTGTCTTCAGCAAGAATCTGGTTAGACCAGTTAAACCAGACCTCCTCTTACTCCTGGCACTTCCTCTTCATAATTTGCCTTCCACTGACCCCATGCTGTATTCAGGGTGGAGCCCAATCTCTCTCCCCCGCTGGAATATCCCATTACAGTGGTCCCTATACCTACAACCATCATCACCAATAAAGTCTTCTTGACCGTCTTTACCAAGTATCACTATTTCTTTCTTCAACAATGATTAACACAATCTAATATAACATATCTAAAAGCTATTTAAACTCATATCTTTCAATGGAAATTGGTTCTCTTTATAAAAAGCTAACTAATTCTGACAGATTGATTATTCTCTGGTTATTGAAAAATAAGTACTGGGACGCCTGGGTGGCTCAGTTGGTTAAGCAGCTGCCTTCGGCTCAGGTCATGATCCCAGCGTCCTGGGATCGAGTCCCACATCGGGCTCCTTGCTCGGCAGGGAGCCTGCTTCTCCCTCTGCCTCTGCCTGCCATTCTGTCTGCCTGTGCTCGCTCTCTCTCCCTCTCTCTCTGACAAATAAACGAATAAAATCTAAAAAAAAAAAAAAAAAAAAAAGAAAAAAAAAAGAAAAATAAGTACTACTTGAGAGTAGAATGGTGGTTTCCAGGGGCTGGGAAGTGGGGAAATGAAGAGATGTTGGTCAAGGGTACAAGCTTTTAGTTGCCAGTTGGGTAAAATCTGACGATCAGACCATGGTTAATAATATTGTATTGTATACTTTAAAGATGCAGAGAAGATCTTAAGCATTCTCTCCCACACACATACAAAAGGTAACTATGTGAGGTGATAGATGGTTAGTTACCTTGATTGTGGTAAATATTTCACATGTATACAAACATCAGATCATCATCACACTCTACACTTTAAGTATATACAGTTGTGTTTGTCAAGTATACTTCAATAGAACTGGAAAAAAACTAAATAAAGTTGAGTTTCTACCTTTTTCAACGATTACTGCTACATGTACTTACGTACTTACAGAAGTTCCTGTTTGAAGACAGATTTGTTTTTACGCTCTTTGGGATAGCAAGTTGCTATAAAGTAAACCCTTTAATGCAGCTTGGATACAAAAATCCCAGGATACTGCTAACTCACTTTACATGATAAAGTTTCTAATTATCAAAATAACCCAAGGGGACATACATCATCTTTTCCCACATTACAAGTAAGGAAAAAACTCAAAGATGGTAAATAACTTGCCCAAGGAGACAAAACTAGTGTATGATGTGAATTTCTACCAACTTCTGTCTGACTCATCACAATGCCTCCCAGGGTAGAAAAGACAAGCTTTTTGCTTTCATGAAGATCACAGTCTGATGCTTCTAAGTATGATTCACTGTGCCTGATCCATCATGTTTTACAGAGTGCACAAACTCAAAAACTGTTTGTTGAAAAAAATGAAAGAATGAATACAGGCATCGCTCAGCTCACCCACTCACACCTATCTAATGCAGAGAGCTAACTGCCAAAAGACCTCTCATTAGGCCAGACCTCCATGTTTTCTACTACCCATTTTCTTGTAAGAAGCTCAGAATCTTCAAATCAAAATCACAGAATCTTAGAATCACAGAGATGTAATACCTTTGACGTTATAAGTACTATTTGGACAAGGGGAAGTTTTTTTCAGAAAAATTACCCAGACCTGCTTCTCAAACATTTTTTAAGTACCTCTGACACATAGAGTTATTGAAGACACCAAAAAGGATGAATTTATGTGAGCTAGTTATTATATAGAAATTAAACCTGAAAAAATAACTTGTCACGTATTATTTAAAAATAACACTGACCCATCCATTACATGTTAACATGTTTTTAAAGAAATTGCTATACTTTCCAACAAAATAATAAGAGAAATGGAATTGTTCTTCCAAGTAAAAATGATGTTTAATGAAAAAAGCAGCTGGTTCAGCTCACAAGTCAAACAACTGCCTAAGTAGTTCTGCTCCAGGCAACTACCACACTGTGGGAGGCATTAGGAGTGTCTTAGGCATTCTCCCTGTGTTATCACATAGAATTTTTATTTTTTCCATTTTTTAAATTTTTTTTTTATTTTATTTATTTAATAATAATTAATTTATTTATTCGAGAGAGAGAAGGAGCACAAGCAGGAGGAGCAGAGAGAGAGGAAGAGGGAATCTCAAGCTGATGCAGAGCTCAATCTCACAACCCTGAGATCATGACCAGATCTGAAACCAAGAGTCAGACACTTAACTGACTGCACCACCAAGGTTCCCCTCAAGCAGAATTTTTTTTTAAAGATTTTATTTATTTATTTATTTGAGAGAGAGAGAAAAAGATCACAAGTAGGCAGAGAAGCCGGCAGAGAGGGGGAAGCAGGCTCCCTGCTGAGCAGAGAGCCCAATGTGGGGCTCGATCCCAGGACCCTGAGATCATGACCTGAGCCAAAGGCAGAGGCTTAAACCCACTGAGCCACTCAGACACCCCTTAAACAGAATTTTTAAAAGATGCATACTTACAGGTACAGATTTAAGAAAATTAATAGTTTTACTGCTTTATCAAGGACATTCTTAAGTGAATCAGGCTTATTTTGCATGTACTTTTTCACATGAGTACAGTGGCAATGAAGGGTAGGACAGGTATTGGTATAATGTAGTGCCAGCTTTGATTCGTGCTAAGGCACCAACAAGTTTATCCACTACTGCAAACATGAACATAGAGGGGAAAAAAAAAAAGCAAAAACTGGCTTAACACCATTATGGAAACAGTGCTGACCTCATGGACCCTCTGAAATGGTAAAAAAAAAAAAAAAAAAAAAAAAAAAAAGACATTGCCCCAAACAGTCCTATTCAGTAATAATTTTTTGAGCTCCATTTTCTCTTAGTTATCTATTTTCATTAAACAACTTGAATATGGTTGACAAGAAGATGGAACCTATAGAATCTTTATGAACCACCTCTCACTTAACCCTTTCTGAGTCTACTTTGTCAGGCAAAATTATTTTTAAAATAAATCTTCTAAAAATAATTATATCAAAAAATATCTATATTCAGGCCAGATGAATATCTGCCTGCCCTCTCAGGTGTTCCTATGAAAATACTAGTGTATTAAGTTATCCATGGTTTTTTATTTGCTTCCTGGAGGATTAATCCAAGTCTGATGCTTAGATCTCCTATTTTCCTGGAACATAGCAATTAAGGTTGGTTTCAAACTGTCTGTGGTTCAATGGCATAGGATTAATGGGGAAGCCAATCCCACAGCTAGCTCAAATGATATATTAAACAATCTCTGAATATCAAAAGGTGGTTAGGGAATCACACAGACTTCCTCAAATCCCTGATCTTTCTCCCCCAGCTATCTATACATCAAGATTTAGGATTGAGACATAGTAACTATGCAGTACTCAATTTCAGCACAGTTTATAAATTCCATGGCAAGTGCTGAAATAAGCAAAAATGTGTATCATTAAATAACATATACTGTGTTTTTGATTAATAATTAAATTAGAATTGACCCATGAATGCTCATTTGGTTGTCACTTAGCAATATGAAGTTCATGAATATAACTTATTTGACCATTTTCCCCTTTGATTCAGAATGATAAAAGAGCAAAGATTATGTGAACCAATTTCCTAGTCCACGTTTTATGCAAATAAGGCTTTAGTATAATCAATGCCAGAAATCTCTGAGAATAAATACTAGACAGTAGGTTCTAAAAGCTTCTAAGTTGGAAGCCGATGTCTGAGCAACTTGTATGCTCCTTAACAGGAGCAATATGCTTTGAGACACAGGGAAGTCTTAACGAGAAGTGGATCAGTGTACAGAGAAACACATTCTTGTTGTAAAGGCCAAAAAGCCATGCCTCTGTGATAAACCAGGGTCAGTATGGCTAGACAATTGTTTTTCTTTGATGTTGCCTCCATGGAAAATCAAATAGCTTTGATGCTGTGAAGAGAATGTAGTTTCTAAAAGTCAGACCTCCACTAGAGCCATGATGTCAAAGCCCAGAACACAGGCTCACAGGCCACTGCCTTTGTGTTTACTTTCTCAATCCTGTCATATTCTTGCAGAAAATTTTTAGCAGCAGACGTACATTCCACTTAACGGCCATAAAAAGCGAAACTATTTGCCTTTTGAAATACAGGCCAATATAATTCTACTGTTGGTTTCCTAATCTCCCCAAGGTTTTGAGAAGGCCTAACTGTTAAGGGAACAAGGTACAATCTAGCAGGTCAGTTTCTTCACGGAAGTGGGGGGTTTCACAGACTTCCTACATCAGACTCTTTTTGGAAGAGAGGATTCTGAAGGAGCAAACATGTGTAAATGGGATGTATTCCATGAATAATCAAAGGGGAATTGGCTGTGTGGATTAACCAAGAGGACATCTGGAAAGGAATCACACTGAGAAACAAGAGTACAATAGTTCCCAGGCATAGAAATGACATCGTGTCAGACTCAAAGCCAAGTCACAAAATCTCACATGATGACTGAGCCTCACAGATTGATTTGGAATTGTCTAGACAGAACATAGAAATTCTTCTAGTTAGTTCAATTTAACTGAATCCCATGAGCAGTGTCCTGTTTGCTTATAAGTCCTGATTTTTGTTTATAAATTAAAATAAAAAGTACTAAGCTATGAGAACAGGGAAAAGAACAAAAGATTATAAAGTAAACTATCTAAATAAAACACCTACGAGGCCAAGCAGTCTTTCATATGGTGTCAAAGTAGCCAGAAGCAATAAATAAATGCCCTAAGGTATTTGTTATATTAAGATGCTGTTTCAATCTAAGGAAAACTTTCTTGGCTATTGCCTTGTGACCTATGTTCTCAGGAATAGAACCTCCCTAATATCTACCTCCTACAACATCCCTTTTTCTGGCATCATAAAACCACAGCCTGCCTAAACCCTGCTTCTCTCTAACTGGTAAAAGGACAGGAATAGCATGTGGCCAATTGCACTTAAAGTATTTAAGCTTTTAAAAACACACAAATATCCACTTACTATGCATGTAAGATTCCTTTAAAATTGGGTGAATGAATCACTCATGACAGTGACCATCTATTCAGAGAAAGTGCAGGAAGGGGACTTGAAGAGATGGTCAAAGGGGAGTTTAACTGATTTTTAATGTGTTGATGTTTCTAAAGTAAATTATAAAAGCAAATACGCAAAAACAACAACAACAAAAAGTTAACAGTATAATCCTAGAAGATAGAAACATGGTATTTGTTATGTTAGTCTTTGTTCTTTAAGTTTTGGGGGTTTTGTTGTTGTTCGTTTTTGTTGTTTTATGTTTCAACAAAGGAACTAGAGATCTTGAGGAACAGAATCTCAGAATATAATCCCAACTAGCTTCCCAGATTCTGTATGGTGAGAACCCTGCAGTTAACAAACATGTAAGAATGTGTTCTCTGAAATGCCCTCATCTCTGCAAAAATGACAGCCCTTTATCCCAATTTGACCTGAATGGCTGGTCCATAGAAACAACATTATATGATCTCATGATTTTCTACATAGTATGATACGCTATGATGAGTAGCTCTTTACTGCAGAAAATTCACAGAGAAACAGACATGAACCCTACTCCAAGGACCTGTAGTATTTGGAGATTCAAGAAATCACAGCTATGTGTGCATATATACATTCAAATTCTTATAAAAGGGTGATTCTAGATGAGATCTGTGCTGTTCTATTGAGTACTTTCCATTTGCCAGTACCTTGGTCCATTTGCGCTGCTACAATTATACGATTAAAAATAAAATACCATAGACTGGGTAATTTATAAACAATATTTACTTCTCATGGTTCTGGAGGCTGGAAGTATGAGATCAAGATGCCAACACAGTCTGTTTTTCGTAAAGGCCCCCTTCCCAATAGCAAACTGGCAACATCTCACTCTGTCCCTACCTGGTAGATGAAACTAGGGAACTCTGTCAGGCCTCTTTGACAAGGTACTAATCCCACTCATGAGAGCTCTGTCTTCATGACCTAGTCACCTCCCAAAGCCACCCTCCCATACCCTACCTTGGGGGCTAAGATTCGATGTATGAATTTTGGTGAGACACAAACATTCAGACCATAGGCAGCCAGATATCATGATAAACATTTCATGTGATAAAGATTTCATTTCATATCAATCTCCAAGTGAAGTGAGATCATTCTCCATTTCAGTAATAAAGAAATCAAAGCTCAGAGATTATGAACTTGTCCTAAATTACAGACCAGACTATTGAAGAGGCTGGGACATGAATCAAGCCTTACAACAAACAATGATGTTGTTTTACTTCTGTTGCATATCCATATGATTCTGCGTTGTTGCCCTCTGATTTTAATGTATTGAAAACTTGTGAACATTTTTTAAATGATGTTAGATATTCAGAGGAAAGAGGGAGCTTAATATGATTGACTTGGTGCCAGAAGACTTTGCAGAGAAAGGATTTGACTGGAGTTTGAGGGCCAGGCTGCACATTCGATGGGGAAGTAGAAGCAGTGGTGAGTAATCCATGGGGAAAGTGGGGGTGGAGGGTGCAACAGGCAGTAAGTAAACAAAACCACAGCACACACACACACAGAGGCATACACAACCCTGAAGTTAACAAGCACATACCTCCTTATGTGTTTGCTAACTACAGGGTTCTCAGTCTACAGTACTGAAATGCCACAAAAGATCATGGATGATGAGCAGATGAGAATAGGAAGGAAGTTACAAGGTCACGTTATGGTGTTTCTTCAATGTTAACATTTCTCTATATAAATTGTACCACTAGACAACCAGGTTTTATATCAAATCTACCATGAGAGAACCAGGTAAGAGGTAAGAGATGAAGGTAAACTACTCCTTAGAGAAGTATTCCAAATAATAAATGAAGAAGTGATGAGAGTTGGAATACCCCCATTTCTTATTGCCTAGTGAATGGATGGATCAACATTGAGCATCCATAGCTACTACTGTCACAAAAATGAAAGACCAACCAGACATTATCTTAGTAGAAAAATATACCACCAACCTCGTAGAAGTCTTGAAAAAACAAGTTAAATCTAAATTGGATCAAGTATCTAAACTCCATGCCAATGTCTATTGAATATAGGTGACAGGAAGACAAATAAAGACATCATGGAAGTAAAACCAGCAAACTCCAGAATCTAGAACTCTAGAGAACAAGGCAAATGCTTTCTTCAATAAATAAACTGGTAAGGGAAAAAAAGGAAGAGGTGGGAGCAGAGTCTATACATTAAAAGACATATCAACTGATCACAAAGTGCAGGCTTTATTTGAATCCTGGTTCAAATAAACAAACTGAAATAATAAATAAGCAAGCAAGAAAATAAATAAATAAAACATTTATTAGACAATTAAAAATTAGACCAGTTACTGGACATGTTACTGGAATTATTGCAAATTTTTCTTTTGGGTGTTATAATAGTTACGTGCTTATGTTTTATTTTCTAGTGATCATAGCATGAGCCAAAGGCAGATGCTTAACTGATTGAGCCATCCAGGTGTCCCTAATGCACTAAGGCATTTAAAATTTATTTTCCAGGGGTACCTGGGTGATTCGGATAGTTAAGTGTCTGCTTTTGGCTCAGGTCTTTATGTCTGGGTCCTGGAATTGAGCCAGCACCTGGCTCTTTGCTCAGTGGGAACTCTGCTTCTCCCTCTCCCTGTGCTTCTCACCCCTACCACTAATTCTCTCTCAAGTGAATAAATAAATTCTTTTAAAAAATAAAAATTAAAATTAGAAAAAAATATTTTCCAATCAAATTGAACTTTTTAGAGTTTTTTGTTTGTTTTTTGTTTTGTTTTGTTTTGTTTTTGCAAGAAGCAATTAAACAATTTAAAGGAAAGTAGGAAAAATAAACTCAGCCATAGTTTACACAATAAATTGAGTTGGGGAAGATAGAGACAAAGAGATCAGCTAGAAGTCTCTTACCACATCTAGACCTATATTGATAAGAGTTTGATTAGGATAGCATTAATAGGGAAGAAAAGGGAAACATAAATGGAGTGATCCTGAGGAACTACAAAGTTTAGTGTATCTCAAAGAAGAGTCAAAGATTCAAAGATGATTCAAAAATGTCTGACCCGACCAATTCTTAAAATAGTAATATTATGTAATTTTATGTAATATTATGAGTAATATTATGAGAAGTAAGTCAAGAGGGCAAATTGTCAGGGCATGAGGGGACAAATTTGCTTCTAGACATCAAGTATGAGAGACTGACATGACCATTTGTCATTTAAAGTGAAGTATTGTTTTGCCACATATGCATAAAAATGTTTTGTGCCTTCTCCAATCATGATGAATTATTTAAAAATAATCATTAATTAAAGTTGTATAATCAAATAAATGAATAAAAATGTATGTCAGACCTCCTCAAACAAGGAAGATGACCCAAAATCTTCCTTAATAAACATACTTTCTTGGCATAGGTCAGCCATTTCTTCTATATCCTTTTCTCTGCAAAAATCTCTTGTGTTCTCTGATACAGAAGCAAATCTGTAAACTTCTTTTACATCACCTCCCCTGTCTCTATCTAAACATAGCTGCCCAGTAAATACCAGCTTTTCTGGCCAATTTGCTCACGTATGATAAGTAATACTTAGAAGAATAAAATTATAATGTCACAAAATAATTTGGTAAGTGTTCTGAGGCCTTTTAAAATAAGATAGTCCCTTGTATTATAGCATCAATAATACCGAAAATAATTTCTCCTAGTGAAAAATCATGGACATGTGTATAGTAAAAACTATGTCAAAGTCAGACATTTGAATTTCATTTGTAAGAAAGAGCACACTTTATACAATTAAAATTCTGTAGAAACTGCGATATATTTTAGTTCTTAGCACATCCATACCTTCGAAGTTTAGAGTTGGTCAATTTTAATGTCTAGAATATCACACTCCCATGTCCTTTATCTTAGGAAATGACTCTCTGTAATCAAGTGAACCATTGTGATTCTCATCATAAAAACAAATTGTGAAGGTTTTCAATAATTAGAAGAAATATGTCTTCTCAAAACCCTCTCATCCTTGGCCATCTTTGCTCCCTCAAACCCTGTCAGCTCAGCATCTAATATTGCCCAAGCTAATCATTTTCATTGCTACTTGAAGACAAGATAGTCTGTGACTTACATCATGTCTCATTGTTTGCTAGCAAATGAACAAAAACCTATATTATTTGCTTGCTTGGACTTAACAATAAATACAAGGCTACAGGCTATTTGGGTTGGCAATGTGTTACTTCTGCAAAACAATAAAACTGACCCAAACTATTAGAAATCCCAGTGTCGAAGACCTTGGATTGTTATGCCTCTTGCTGTCAGAGCACCTATTGTGAGTGATCTCTGAAAGTTGGAGGCAAAACCCTTGGTCACTGAATAGTGGGGATAAAAGGAGGCGATGCTTGGAAGACCTTCATAATCTACCATGAAGGCCACAGTTGGAATCTTTCTTTGCCTAGCATTGGATATTCCCACGGAAACAAATATTCTTTCAATGAAAAGTTATATTTTCTCTGGTTTGATGATAGTTGATTGGAATTTTTACTTTTACTATTATCATATCATTAAGTGAAAAAAAAATGATGCATAGAAAGAAGAGTGGAAGAGAATAGGTCAAAGATTAACACCTATTAATCTAATGTATTATATTCAGGAACTAAATCATTAGAAGCCAGGTAAGAGCTAGGAGAGTTGACTGATAAAAGACAAGGCATACCAATTCATATTATTGTTGTTTGTTGAATTTATGAACATAAGTTTATTACTCACAAGCCACCTGGGGAAAACTACTTAATGGATTTTCCCACTCTGCCCTTTGTTAGAATCCCTCTCTCTGAAACTCTCTTCCTGTCTCCTGGACTCACTTGATTTCTGCAAGGTCTTCAGTTTCTAGATTAAATGTCATATTCTCTGTTTACACTCTACAAATCTCGAAGAACTAGTAGCATCTTATTTGTTTCAAAAGGATGTTAAACTTAATTATGACACCTGATTCATTCTGTTATGATTATCTGTCTCTGCTGTTAGACTGCATAACTCAAGGTCAGGGACAGGATCTCAGCTATTTTATCACCAGCACTAAACCTGCCAAGTGTCTGGGACAGAAAAGGGCCCAAAAAAGTCTGTCAAGTCCAAGTGGAAAGAAATATATGTAATTTGTCTTATTGCTCATCAAATAAAATTATTCTTAGAATATATAAGTACACAAATAACTCCATTAAATAGGAAAAATATTAAATATTTTCTATTCATTTGAATTTTCATTTTCTAACCTTCTAATTCTCTTATTTTAACAAAATTTATTTCTTCATTACAATTACACTTTTGTTGCTTCAACTTTTAACATTTTTAATTGGACACTTTTGATTTAATATTTTAATATAACTAGGTAGTTTCCTTTGATCAAAAAAATAACGCCCTGAGTGTGACATTTTCAGCTACTGTGCTACTAATTGAAAAGGTTAGAAACTGGGATAAGACAGGGACTTGCCCTTAAGAAATTCACAGCTTATTAAAAAAGACAGACTAGTCAAAAACAATTAAAACTTAATGGACTAAGGTCTCTAATATAAGTTTATAAGAGTAGAAAATATAACAATTTGGGAATGACTTACAATTTAATGAATAAAAATAATGGTAAAATACTTTAGTTCTTTTATTGGTATTAGTCTTTACTCTTATTTCTGAATAATAAATTTCTTAACATGTAATACTCACTGAACCTATTATGTAACAGACATTATACTAAATTCTTCATGTGTGTAAATGTATTGAATTCTCTCAATAACCTTCTCTATAAACATTATTATTATTCCTGAGGGAACCAAGGTAGGGAGAGGTTAAATAACTTCTCAATGTTAAAAAATTAGTATTAGTATTGGACATTTAGATTGAACTGTAGCAGACTGGTTCCAGAATCTCAATTCCTAACCATTATACAGACTATCTACGAGTTCAAAAAGCAAGTTTTATACATCCTAAATCTTTTCCTATTATTTTATTTGACCTTTTGATAGAAATTTCCCAAGTCTTAGAAACTCAGATTCTCTCTAGAATACTCTTTTCTGGCATCCTAACGGAGGTGAATTTTTGTCTCTGCAGTTCATACCCCCACGCTTCAAGAATAAAAGGTTACTTGTGCCTCTATCACATTTATAGACCCAGTAAAATGGCATAGCTTTTATGAATGTAGATTTGTTAATTGGGTAAAACAAAAAGAATGTTGTGTACAGAAAATTAACAACTGGGTTCTGTATTCCCTTGCCTTGTTGTAGCATCATAGAATAAGTGATTTTAGTTTACTTCAGGCAGAACTTTTCTAAAGTTGTTAACAAACTCTACTCAATGCGTTCCCAACACATTCACAATCACCATTTAAATAAGGCATATATTTGACTTTAAAGTAAACATCTCAGTGTAATTGATGAGGATTATTGTATAAAAGATAACTACTGTAGTAGTCATGAAAAATGGCCTACATATGTTCATTTATTCATTTATTTGTTCAGCAAACATTTTAACAAACACCTCTCTATAAAAATTGTATGATGCTAAATACAGAAAGTAAAAAGGTCAACTAAGATATCACCTTATAAAAAATGTAAAATTTCTCTGGAGTAATATTTACTATGAGCAAAGTCAAATGAAAAACAACAAAGTAAAAAAATTATTTGAGGGGCACCTGGGTGGCTCAGTGGGTTAAGCCGCTGCCTTCGGCTCGGGTCATGGTCTCAGAGTCCTGGGATCGAGCCCCACATCGGGCTCTCTGCTCAGCGGGGAGCCTGCTTCCTCCTCTCTCTCTGCCTGCCTCTCTGCCTGCTTGTGATCTCTCTGTCAAATAAATAAATAAAATCTAAAAAAAAAAAAAATTATTTGAGATATATAGGATTGATAATAATTTTCATGATATACAAAATGTTTTTATAAATAAGGAAAAGCTATGGAATGCAATAAAAATGGGAATTATATGAACAGGCAACTCACAAAAAATGAACTATAAATAATGCATATTTGAAAGTATGAGATCCTCAATCTCACTCATAATGAAAAAACTGGAAATATAAGCAAGACCTTACTACCCTCCATAAAATCAGTAAAAATATTAATCAGTTTTCCACTTCCCAAGGTTGGAAAGAAAGAAGAAAACACATGCTCTTCTAACTTACTGATAAAATTATAAAATGCTGCAGCATCTAGAAGAAATCAGTCTTTTGTTTGTTGCACTGTGGGAAGCAAGTAAATGTGGATGAATGAAAGAATGTAAGTCTATTCTCTCAGATGCCATCCTCATATATATAATTTGATATACTTTGGTAGATACCAACCAAATTAACTCTTAACAATCAAATTAATTTCTGACTTTTAGATTCAATGCTTTAGGCAGAGCCAAAACTGGGAACTCCCACTGGTGTCATAACTTAAGTTCCAGTAAAGCCTTGCAGAGATCACATCCTCATGGATTATGAGGAATATGAAAGACACCTTCACAAGCTGCTATGGGCAGAAGGGACAAGGGAGTAGATTACAAATAGAACTAACTGATCTACCAATAGAATCCGTTCCTGCAGATTTAGCAGCAGCCTGATGCCCAGTATGTCAAGCCGAAGGTGATCTTGGCTTATATTGTTTGAGTGGACTGGAGGAATTCATCCTGTTAGGAAATGACAAAGCCCAAACTAAGATACAAGCATAAGCCATACCTAAAAGAAGGTGGATTGGGGAGATATTTCAAGGACTTGGTCACTGTATGGATATGAGGGTAAGTATCACAAGGCATATAAATGACTCCCAAATTTTTGACTTGAGAAATTGAAAGACGATGGCATCATTGCCCTATAAAATGAATAGGAGGAAGCTTTGCTTATAAGTTTGTCTCTTAAGCCAGAATTCCTCAGTTGGACTACAGATTCTATTGGATACAAGCTCTGTGACTCTAGCCAAATTAATTAATTTCTCCTTGCCTTGATTTCCTCATTTCTAAAATATGAATAATAATAAGATCCACTTCATGGGACTGTTATGAGGATTAAATAAGATAGTATCTCAGTGCTCAGTACAGAGAGAGTGCTTAGAACTGTGCCAAGCACATACTAAGTGTCACATAATTGTTAGAATATTAGCAGTATTAGTTTAAGTTCTTAAAATATTTGTCTTCTTTGAAAACTTATAATAGTGATGTGTCCATATTCATCCTCAAGACCACGGACAATGGGCACAATGACAAAAGCTGCTAATGCTCTCAGGAGACTGTGGGTCAGTTTGAATTCATTCTTGCTCAGTCAAGGTAATGAACACAAAGGTTACAATGCGAACATACCTCTTGTGAATAAAAGCTCTCTTCCTCTGTTTTCTATCATATCTCTTATAGGCAGGAAGCATCACTACTCCCCCAAATGACTCTCCTTCAGATAAATGGTATATTTAGGATGCCCTATATATCCTATGAACATTGTCAACCCCATGTCCTTCCTTACATTTGTGCCTATCCTCTTTATCATTTATAGCCTGCAATCTTACTCAAACTCTCCCTCCTTTACTATTTTATGGCAAAGCACTCTCTCTCTTTTTTAACCTCGTATCAGTAAGAAATTTTATATTATCCCATCCAGCCCTTCTTACATGGATCTATTTTTGTTTCATACTATACTTCCCTATGTAATTTTTTAAAAACCCAAATGTGGGATAGGGAGAGGGGATAACTGTCTTTACTATTTTGCTACCCCTGTGTCAGTTTTCTTCAGTGTAATGCACAGTAGGTGCTGCATAAACACATCATCATTTGTTGAATGATAGTTGTAGTTTTCCTCAATAGAAAGGAGAATAACAAAGACAGAAGGTGGGTGGAGATTTAGTTGAAGTTTCCATAATTAAAACAAACATCACTATAGACAACTTCTAAAAGGGTTTTCCCACTAATTCAGTCTAGGTTAGCTCTTATGTTCTCAACTACAAACCTCAAGGTCATTCCTTTCTTATAGACTTCACTGCCACATTCATGACTCTCCTATCCCTCCTGCCTCTAGTCATCATTTTCAGGAGCTTCAACCTCTCTATGAACCACTCCCCTAAACACCTGGCCTCATAGAAAGTACCTTTACCTACT
Source organism: Lutra lutra (assembly GCF_902655055.1). Classification (NCBI taxonomy): domain Eukaryota; kingdom Metazoa; phylum Chordata; class Mammalia; order Carnivora; family Mustelidae; genus Lutra; species Lutra lutra. Next base: position 80,862,431 of record NC_062279.1, on the reverse strand, counting down.
TAGCCCTCATTTTTCATTTTATTGCTAATACATTTTATCACACCAACCCCCTTTATTAACCTAAAGATACCTTGGTAGTTTCCATACAATAATGGTCAAAAATATGGAATCTCGTGTCAGCCAAAACTGCCGAAATCTCTATTTGGGAACTTACCAGCTCTGTAATACTGAACAAGTTAGGTAACTCTTTAGAAACAATTCTCCATGGCATTTCTGCGTATCTTAGATCAGGTTTTACTTTGCACTGTCTCTTCAAGGATGTTATTATAGCAAACAGCCTTGGAAAATACAAAGATTGTTTCCCACTAATGTGGAAGTCAGATTTTATTTATCAGCTGACTAAGATAATAAAGATAATGTCTCCTTCTGGGGCAATGTTGGACAGGTTTGCTAGCAACCTCTTATAAGATTGGGGGTTTCCTAAGCTTAGAGTTCCTCTGTAGTGACAAACCCCTACATGCAGCATTCACCAGGCTACTTTGTATCATCCCAATGGGACTCTAGGGGCAAAGGAGCATGAAGCTAGTTCCATTTGCTATACCATGAGTAATGAAGTCATCTGTCTGTCTCTGTCCTCTGCTACCATCTATGAACATGTGGCTGGCTAATCTATTAGCTTGCGAGAAAGGTCAGATCTCAGACTTTCCACAGTTCTTGATAAAAACCTCTTTACACCTCAGTTTCCCTTTTACCAACCCATAAAATGGAAAGAAGATGCCTATCTCAGAGTTAGCATGTTAATTAAATGGAAAAAAAATGAGATAATATATATACAATGCTTTAGACCAGTCTGAACCTCATAGCTGTACTTACAACAGTTTTTGGTGACTTCTGACTGCCTGCTTGTCAAATGCCCTGCTCTCCAACTCTGTTCTCACTGGTGGTTTTGCAATGCTGACGCCATAAATCATCCTCTTCTTGAAAGTTCCTAATCCCTTGAAAGTCTGTGACTCTGGTTTCCTTCTTACATTTTCACCTCTATTTCCTTCCCAAAATGTCACACTTACACACACACACACACACACACACACAGAGGAATTAACGAAAGGAGAATGTTTTGCAAATGTCTTAAGACAGTCCTAAATTCTACAAAGTATTAATTAGCGACACAACAACAGCAGCCAACAGGTTTTTCTAAAATGGAGGAAAGGAAAAGCAGTAATCAGAATGAGGGGATGAAGAGAGTTACGAGATCTTCATCAAAAGGGGACAAGAGTTATAAGACATCTGTGATATCCCGTGTCACTCACTTATACAGAAGGTCAATATTTATCATTCTATTATTCTCCAATGTCCAATCTTAATTAAATATTTGCAAAAAAAAATTACTAGAAAGAAAACAAGAGAAATGGTGGCTGTAAGCTATATAACAAAATGCCACTATAGAACTTAAACTTTGGCTTCATGAAAATTCAAAGTATAGAAAATTCCTTAGCGTTAGCCTTACATAACTCAGCGTCAGCCTTAGATCACTCCTTACTTGATCTGATAAGCTTACCTGTAACAAAAAATCGAAGAGTGCCAGCTTGGACCACTCGTGGTGATGTATTTCAGTACAACCCCATTCAGGCTTAGGTACTCGGCCATTCTGCCAACACTTCTGTTTCAACAACTGTTGGTAAGTTCCCCAGGTGAGCTTAACAGAAGAGTGGGTCTCATTACTTGTTGGAGATAGAGATGAGTCCCAGAGAATGAGAGGGCATGGTCGGCCATCTATAGAATACAAACAAACAAACAAATTTGCTTTAGCATGTTCAGCATGACTCAGTGTGAGATTTTAGACAGTCACTCATAGCTTCGCCCTCTCACCTCCCAAATGCAAGAGTTTGATTAGATGATATTTCAAGGTCCCTGTTAGTCAATGAAATGAAAGATTTTTGAGACAAGATGTTTTATTGATGTGGCACAGGAATAAGCCACTAATTACCAATAACAATGTCCTCTGGTTAAAGTGGTTTTATTCCACTTCTAAAAGCAACCACCACGATAAGGGAAAGAATCCAGGTGTTTATAATTGTCTATTCAATGTCTGAGTGGAGCTGCTCTCTATATGTAATAACAACTGTCTGATTTTCTGGGGCTACAGAAAAAGAATTTTTGGAAGTCACAAATTTAAAAATGAAATTGCATGGCTCACACCAGCCACCACCATAATTTCCAAAGAAATAAAAAAAGAAGCAGGATGGAAACTTTTTTTCTCTTCTGGTGGAAACAGTAGTGCTCTTGGTAATGGATCATTTATTCACACATAACCTCACAAAGTGCATTTAAGCAAATGCATTTCTTCAACTGCATGCACACAGACGATAAGTTAAAAAAAAAACTGTCATACTAATTGTTTTTGTCTCACTCTTGAGAGTTTAGAAATGCCACTGCTAGACTGTACCAAGAATGATGAGCCCAAGTAAAGTTATAAACAGAGAAGATCACGAAGGTCCATTAAATGATACTTCAAGCTTAAAACAAATGACATCACTTTCCAGCCCCCATTTCTGCCAAATAAAGTCACTGACAGATGATGTTAAGCAGCTTTGCTTCTAAGTTAAAAATCAGAATGATGCTCTTGGGGGGGTGGGGGGGAGTCACAAAGATCTGGAAAAGCCCACTTAACTCATTCTTAACAGGCCCGGACAACAGAAGCCTCTGAAATTATGACTGGAATGTCTAAGACACATCACAGGAATTTTTAAAAGTCCTTTTAAATAACCTGAGAGGCTCTTGATCTATGACTGTATTCCTTTGGTTCAAGACATTTATTTTACCATCTTGCTCATTTGCCTTTTGTAGAGTTCTTATCTCTGTCTGGTCTTTACTACAGGAAACTGCCGTCTTCTCTAACCTCTTTTGAATTTGCTGTTACAGTGACCTCAATAACTTTGGTAGCGTTCATTTGATCATTCAGATCACTTGCATTCCAGTTTTATTCGAAAGAAAAATCTTCTTCCTTTTAGCCTTGGAATTTCAGCCTAGGACTTCTATGCAAGAAGTCCTTTAGATTTGGGAAAACATGCCACAGTCACTGACACACAATTAAGAAAAAAAAAATAGAGAAAGAACATAGATCTAAACTAAAGAACTTCATTTTTAACACCATCTCCCCTTTTCTTTCCTCTGACTTTCCTAAATAGTTTTGGGGCTGCTCAAAACTAATTGTTTTCTTAGGTAGAAGATAAATATAATTTTAAATGAGTAGACTCCAAATACGACGCCAATTTAACAAATAATAATAATAGTAAAGCCCAGGTAAATGCAATCCATCATGAGTGGGAGACAGGTAGAGACCAATGTCTCTACCAAATATGAATCCAAATATGAGTGGAAGACAAAACATCACTTGCAAAGACATGTGTACTTCAGACTTCGAAAGATAAACACCAAGGAGTTCTACCCATCGATGTTTCTGGACTAAAGTTATACACAGATGGCACTTTAGATTCTCAGGGCTAAGAAATATTCAAAGGGAGTTGAAACCTAATCCTGAACCTCAACAACACACATCAATACAGGAGACAGACAGGCAGGGCGTTTCCTCAGCAATTCACATGAGTCCCACAGAGAAATAGGGAAATGATTTACATAAACAATTGAAACAGTTAACCTTCTGGGCTATTTTTCTTTCCTTTAAGACATTTGATTCTTATTTTTAAAGCAATTAAAAACAAATCTACTCATTTCAGGAAATGTGGAAAAACATTAGCATGTAAAACTAAGAAAACAAAAAATCATCTATAAGCCCCAGATAGGAGCTTAGTAATTGGTTCTGTGATTTATATACTGACTTCTGGTATTTTCTCATCCTTTTCTTTCTCACCTCAAAATGTACACTGTTTTTAGAAACTTAAGAAGTAGAACTTCTGGTGAGAGCTTAGGCTCTGGAATCCAACAGATCTTTTGAAATCTGGTCACCTTATTTCTTAGCTTTGTAACATTAGACAAGTTAAGCAATCTCTCTAAGCCTTGCTTTCATCCTCTGTAAAATGGGGGTGAGAATGTACCTTCCCAAATTGGCTTTTAGGATTAAATGAGCTCTTACATTTGAAGTCCTCAACCTGATGCCTAACGTATATGCACATCCCAGAAATTTCTGCTATAACTATTACTATATAGAGACATGATGGAATGACACAATTCATCAGTCTTTGACTGCCTTCATTTGTATATGGAGCATCTGCTATGTGCCAAGCATAGTTCTAGGAACTGAACCAAAATCAATCAATCAATAAATGCCAATTTCTATTTATTTTCCTGGCATTTACATTTCAACTGGGGGAAGAGGCAAAAATTATGTGAGGAAGGTAAACTATGTGGAACTGTCTCGTATTATAGAGTTTGTCATGACTGCTTTACTAAATATTTTACCACAAAATTTCTCTTACAATTAAATATTTTTAAATGGCATCAGTTCAACTGTCATATAATAACCTAGCCTAGTGGTCAGCACACCCTGTCAAAGGTAAGTAGTAAACATTTTAGGTTTTGAAGGCCGCCTTGTCTCCATCACAACTATTGACCCAGAAAATGCTTAACTCTGCTGTGGCATGAAAGCAGTCAAAAACAATATATCAACAGATGGATGTGACTGTTCTAATAAAACTTTATTATAGACATGAAACTTGCATTTCAAATCATTTTCAAGTGTCATAAGAAATGTTGTTGTTCTTTTGATTTTTTTCAACAATTTCAAATTGGAGAAAGCATCTGTAGCTCACAAGCCACTTCAAGAACAGAGTCATAGTTTTAAGAGGACTTTTTGGAGGGATGGGAAGGAAAAATCAAGGTAGTGAACCATAAACCAATATCAAGGTTGTATCATGGGGAAATACTTGTACCACCTTGTAGAAGAATAGAAATCCAAGCCTTGAGCCTCTTGCCAAATGAAGATGTTGAATCCGAGACTCACACATGAAGCTTTAGTGAAAAGTAGACTAGAAAAGAATATCACCTAACAGCATATGGAATAAAGGGGCCATCTTTGGCCTGCAGACTGTTGTGAGTCAGCCTCTGATCTAGTCTTTAAGGATACTGAATTTTATTTGCCATTTCTCTATTTCAGCACATCGAATTTTCTGAATGATACATTTTCTATATTATTATTAAAAAAGTTGTTCCCGGGGGCGCCTGGGTGGCTCAGTGGGTTAAGCCGCTGCCTTCGGCTCGGGTCATGATCTCAGGGTCCTGGGATCGAGCCCCGCATCGGGCTCTCTGCTCAGCGGGGAGCCTGCTTCCTCCTCTCTCTCTCTGCCTGCCTCTCTGCCTGCTTGTGATCTCTCTCTGTCAAATAAATAAATAAAATCTTTAAAAAAAAAAAAAAAAAGGTTGTTCCCGAACTGCCAAAGGGAGCTTTCAGCTGCTAGGAGTAATTGGTTTTCAGTTAATATTCTGGGGTTTTCTCCACATCCATCCATGTCCCCTCAGCAAAATATTTTGAATGCTGAATATAATATAAAGATATTCCATCCTGCCCTTCTGGAAATCTGTGTACCTCAGGCAAGGGAGATTTCCAGAAAGCAGGGCAAGTAGTAATTCTCAGGCTGAGCGTGGGTGGGGTGGGTCCTTTGCACACACTGGTCTCCTTCCAGATGATAGTGGTAGTCAGAATGGCTCCAGATCTCAGAGCCATGAGTATGAGTGTGAAAAGAATTCCACTTTTTATAAAATATGACTGTTAGAAGAATTAAATGAACTTTGATAGATCTGAAGGGATGACAGAAAAATAGCCTCTGAAAACAGGAAACTGGTTAAAGCAACTTACCCTGAAGTGTTTCAGAGATGAGGAGCATTCATCTCTTCACATTCAGGTTTGTCAAAATGATGCAGTACTTCACTCTCCAGAGAAATCTTAAGAGTGAAGAGATAAAATTCTCACTGTCAGAGTGGTGAGAAAGCAGGTTTTAAAAGATATGTGGGTGTTCGTGTGAATTAAAGGTTATACAGCTGCTTTAAAAAATGCGACTTGCCGCATAAGTTGTTTTTTTTCCCAAAAATTTGAATATTTCCTCTGATTTTTGATGTTCTCCCAAGTCATTCTCTACCCAAAAGCACAAAGAAGACATCCTTTTGAGAAGATGAACGTGAAAATTCACTAAGAATGAGTTCTCTACGTGATCTCCTTTGTCTGGAATTTTTAAACACCCTTCACTTTGAACACTGGCTGCCTGGTTTTGTTGAACTGCAGGTGAACACTAAGCATGCTGGCTGGAGTTATGAGTGTCTGTCTGCATTTGTCACTGAACAAAAATAAGTAAAAACGTTCTGGAGTTCTAAAATCAAAGGTCCCTTTCTATCATATGGGCCAAGTTCCAAGACTGTTTCAAGACTCCTTGTGAACAAGACAAAAAGGGAAGTGGCAGCTCAGCTCAGAGCCCTTCATTAAAAACAACTCTCCAAAATCTATTCAAGAAAACAAAGGTCAATCAAAATTTTAGACTCATCTTTGTTATAGGAAATGAATTCTGTTGGGTTCCACAACAACTATCAACAGTGCATTGGAGGGAAACCTTAATGCCTTGGATCTCTAATTGCTAAAGGCAATTATTGGTGTTGCTGTAACTCCAATGATAGTGTAGCAGGTGTCTAGCTGTTAATGATCCCTTAAGTACTGTCTGTTCTATTTTTCTAGAGTGCCTCTCCCAGTAGGATTTTGGCAATTAAAAGTATTAGACTGAAGTGAAGAAGCAGGTAAGATCTCTCGGCTTAGAGCTGGTAAATGTGAACAAGTCAGAGAATGTGAGAGAAGATTCTGGGACAGCCCTGAGGGAGAAGACAATTTGAAGGAGTTGATGAAATTTTAATTCCGCTCAGGGTTTTAGATATTGTTAATTTACTTATTCAAACAAATTTTTACAATTGTCCTCACGTGGACCTATTAGAGCCTGGGTTTTGGACGGAAAGAATTCAGTGAGACACAGCAAACATAGAAGCCTTACAAGATCCCCATCCCTGGTAAGCCCCGGCCTCAGAAGCAGAGAAGTTGCACACCTAATGATGATCAGACAAAAATATCTGCCAGTTGAACAAGTGTTTGAAGGGAACAAGTGAAGGACTAACATAAAGATTGAGCTGTCAGTGCAAAGTTAAGAAACAGAGGAATACTGTGCCCTAGAATAGCTATGTGCCGAAATGTCGCAGTTAATAAGGAAAAGAAACTTCACTGAAAAAGAGCTAAGAATATGCAGTGTGGTAGAAAAAGAAATCACAAATGTTGATTCTATTCCTGACTGATCACTCATCTCCACAGAACATGAGTCAAGTCCCTCAGCCACCTTGATTAAAGCACTGAGTTCCCCAAGGTATGAGAAGAGTACCTTCCAAATCTATCTCAGGGTTGTGTGAGAATCCAGTGAAATACTGAAAATATAGCCCTGTCAAATATTTAAGAGAACCAAACTTAGGTTTTTATGATTTAAAGAAAGGAGAGGCAGAAGAGAAGCTGAATTCTATAGGTTTCATATGTATAGGTTCTCTATAGCCAACCAAGTCCTATCTCAGAATAGATTTCTGGCTAATTCAGACGACATTTCTTCAAACAACAAATAAAACATTTATTTACTTACATAACTGTTTTTCAGTTTATAACTTGCTTCCTCTAGATTGGACTGAGTTAAAATAATTTCCATATCTCCTTAAGAGTTAGCTAAGTGTGAAGCTGAGGAAATAGGAAAGGAGAATGTCCTGTGACTTCTGCCATCACAAACTACTTAACAATCTAAATCATCAGTTCTACTTTAAAAACACAGCGTGCTTCTCTTTTCTGAACCTTTGACTAATGGACAGAAACTTCTGCTTTCTAGGTCTGCCCTGGACTTCTGCTATATATATATATAAATGAAATTTCCCAGAAAATTCCTGTCTCAATATTCCATTTAGGAAAACAGAAATCAAATGTGACTTCTGAGAGTGTCACATCTGCGTCACATATGTGATGATGTGGTCACTGTGCCAGGCTCCAAAAAACAGTCACATTTTATAAACAATGTCCTGGTCACATTAGGGTGACCCAGTCCTGGGCCATTTCATTTTTATTAATGTAGATAAAGGAGCCATGAATTCTTGCCCAGGGTGACCTTCCTACAATGCAAAACTCATTATATCACTCCTCTTCTTCAAACACTTCAATGATTCCCCATTATCTGCAAGATAAAGTTCATGTCCTTAGATGACATCAAACCCAGCCACTCTGGAGTACCACAGTTTTATCTCACTTCATCCTCCCCACAATCCTCCCAAACCCTATCTCCTTCAGAGCTCTGAGATTTCCTAAGCACCTCTGTCTTCACAAGTTTTTCACACATCTATTCTCTCTACCCTTCCAACACCCACCCCATCTCTCACTTCACCCACATTGACTTTAGATCCAGTTCTGACACTAGCTCTTCAAGAAGTTTTTACATGCCCCACCCACCCCCCTACGCACGCATTCTGAGCTAAATTTTCCTTCTCTATGCCTGCAAGATCTCTTCAAAATATCTCCATTGAGGTCTTTATCATACCCTTTTTATATGGTGCAGTTGCTTAGCTGACTTCTACCCTCCAAGCTGAGCATTCAATGAGAACAGGGATTATTTCATAATTACTTTTGGACCTCCAACTCCTGACATGATATCTGCACCAAAGCAAGCACTCAAAAATATTGGAGAATGGGGGCACCTGGGTGGCTCATTTGGCTAAGCGTCTGCATTTAGCTCCGGTCATATCCCAGGGTCGTGGGATCAAGCCCCGTGTCTGGCTCTGGGCTCAGCAGGGTGCCTGCTTCTCCCACTTCCTCTGCCACTCCCCCTGCTTATGCTCTCTCTCACTCTCTCTCTCTCTCTCTGTCAAATAAATAAATCTTTTTTAAAAAATGTTGGAGAATGAATGAATGAATTTTTCAGAATCCCTCAATTTTCATCTATAGCCCTGAAGTTCCAAGGAATGGTCAATGAGCTCAGAATCGAAGTTTGGTTAATGGGACATCCATTCACAGTAAGCTGTGACTGAAGTGCCCTCACTCCCAATTGAGTTAAGAAAGATCAGAAAGAAACTTGACAAACAAAGGCAAGGATATGCAGAAGCTTCCATGACTTGGTTCTATCTAGTTTGTGCTCAACAGTCCACTCCCAGGTCTCCATAACCTTGTGAGTCACTGGAATAATGAAAATGAGGGTGGTGGAAACCTGTCTCTCTCCTCCAGACCCCAGATCAGTGTCTTGAGAAGGGGAATAGTGAGAGAGAGCATGAGCAGGGGGAGGGGCAAAGGGAGAGGGAGAAACAGACTCCCTGCAGAGCAGGGACCCTGATTCGGGGCTTGATCCCAGGACCCCAGAATCATGACCTGAGATGAAGGCAGATGCTTAACCCACTGAGCCAACCAAGTGCTAATATGAAAAACATATTTTTTTCATATCAACTCACTTAATTTTCACAACTTCATGAGGTAAGTACTGTTACCATCATTATTTTTATTGTCATCATCCCCAATATACTAATGAAGAAATAAGGTGCATAGAAATTAAGTTAATTTATCCCAGGTAACACAGCCACCTGATTCACAAGTGACTACAGTATCAGGATTCAAACTCAGTTAGTCCGGATTGTCAGTTGCATGAACTGAATTGTATTCCCCCCAAATTTATATGTGAAAGCCCTTAATACGTCAGAATGTGATAGTATTTGGAGACAGGGCCTTTAAAGAGGTAGTTAAGTTAAAATGAGGCCATTATGGGGGGACGCCTGGGTGGCTCAGTTGATTAAGCAGCTGCCTTTGGCTCAGGTCATGATCCCAGCATCCTGGGATCGAATCCCACATCGGGCTCCTTGCTCAGCAGGGAGCCTGCTTCTCTCTCTGTCTCTGCCTGTGCTCGCTCTCGCTCTCTCTCTCTGACAAATAAATAAATAAAATCTTTAAAAAAAAAAAAATGAGGCCATTATGGTGGACCCTAATCCCAAATGTCTGGTGTTGCTGTAAAAAGAGATTGAAACACAGAGAGACACAGGTGAGGGCACTCACAGAGGAAAGGCCATGTGAAGGCAAAGAGAGAAGGCAGCCATCAGCAAGCCAAGGAGAGAGATCTCAGAAAAAACCAAACCTGTGGACACCTTGATCTTAGATTTCCAGCCTCCAGGACTGTGAGAAAATAAAACTATGTGATTTAAGCCACTCCGCCTATGGTATTTTTGTGATGGCCACCCTAGAAAACTAATATGACAATCCATGCCCTTAACGACAAAGGTATTTGAATCAGAGTGTGCGGCTTCTTCTCCATGTTTAGAACAGTGCCTCACATACACAGAAAGTAAATGTTATCAACCACAATGGGATATGACTGCAATATTCACCCATTCAATGAAATTGGAGTGAGGCTGTCTAGTCCCTCTGGACCTTCGTGGTCCTTAGACCGATCCAGAAACAATAACAGATTCAGTCCTAATGGAAAGATCATAACTTTGAGCTCAGGAAGGTTCTAAGTAGATCCTGGCATCGGTGCTGGATGAAGATTCCCTTCGGGCCACCCAACTGCCACACAGCCCACTGGTGTCAGCTCTAAAAAGGCAGAGATTCTTGACTTTTGTGTTCACTGGTGTAGCCCCCAGTGACCAGAAGAGCAGCTGGCACAGAGCAGGTGGTCAATAATATATTTCCTAAAAGAAGAAAAGATGACTCTGATACTGGAGAAGGGCGCAGATTGCACAGAACTGAGAAACACATGCATCCTTCACACCATGGTAACTATTCATTGTCCTTTCTATCTGGGCCATGTGTGGGATCAAGGGACAAGCCACAGAGGCATGGCAGAGAAGGTTACCAGGTCCCCTCACTTGTCTAGGAAAGTATGTAATAAACAAACAAGAGGATCCTGGAACACAGTGCCACCCTGAGCGGATGGTCAGCAAACTTTTGTTCACCAATGAATGAAAAGTATTAAGCTGACCAGCTCAATTTGATTGCTAATGAAATACTCTTAGGACTTTTCTGGTAACACAATGTGTTTTCAATCCAGATTTTAACAATGAAACATGATTCCTACAATCCCAAAGAAATCTTTGAAGAAAGTTTGTACAAATGTCCAAGGCTTTAGGATTTTGAGTCAGTGTATCTCCAGGTTGTGGGGGCATCTGGATTATTCTCATAACTCCCTGCAAAAGGTTTCTGTCCTTACCTGAGAGCCTGAAACAACATGAAATTGGCAGGTGCCATCTCCCTACTCTGGCTACCGCCCCATTACCCAGCAAATGCGGTGCTACCCACATGGCCTCAAAAAGAGAGTGGAAAATACACACTGGATTGCTCCTACTTTATAATAAGATGAGGCGATGCAAGTTGAAAAACAGTGAGCAACTTGGGATCTACAATGAATTTAAATGGAAGTGGGGTGCCTGCAGTTTGTCATGGAAGCAGCCTTGACATACAGAATTCCTGGAACTAGGCTACCTTAATTTGGTATGACAGCTCTGTGGCAATAAAGCAGCATCTTAAAAATAAAGCATACATAATGCATTTCCCATACTGGGCATGAAAAATAGTACAATGCTTAAATGCTACCAAAATGGTGTCCCTTGGGATTCATTCATATTACTGCACAGACTTTGAGGGAAGCTTTGGGAAAGCTGCTCAAGTGAAGATCACAGAGGGGTGCTGGGTTTTCTTATGCTCTTGACTTTCATGTGGATGTAGTCTGCTTTTCTAATCTTAGGTAAACAGTTTAAAATATTTTGTTAAAAAAATTAAATGTATCAGCACCATAGAGTATCTGGTGACCCTTGAAACGATTGATGACTTTTGCAAGGATAGTTTGGCAGAAAACACACCAAAATGTTCAGTCATGTTTGCATAATCACTTATGGTAAAACAAGAAAATCTGGTAAGCATTGGCTTGCATTAAAAAAAAAAAAAATGAAAACCTTGCAGAAGTATTTAGAGTGGTATGTCATACTTCCTTTTAACAAAATATCACCCATGTTAAGTTGTTGAATTGAAAACAGAAATTGAGTAGAAACAGTAGTGATAAATCAGAAATAACCATGCTAAAATTTGCCCATTTTTGCCACTATCCCATAACTATACCAAGTTATATCTTAGAGGTGATGTGGGCTAAAAGAATCAGCTTAAGGAGGTTTTAGGTATCAGACAGAATGGTTACAAATTTCAGTTTCATTGCTCACTAGCTATGTGTCCTTGGGCAAATTTCATAATCTTTCTGAATCTCAGTATTCTCATATTTAAAGTATCGATAGTATCTTCTTTACAGAATGATAAAGTGATGCATTGGCATATAATACCAAATGTGTTGTAGGAACTGGGTGATGTATAACAGTAGATTCATTACAAATTCACAGTTGAAGAAGATATCATTGTTGCAGGAATTGATTTTTTGAAAAAGCCTTTTGATGCTGTATTTCCATTCAATTTTGCATTTCCCACGTAGATATGCACAAGAGGAGACTCTGTTCCAGTGATAATTGCTAGATTTTGTAGCATGGTGCACCACTGGTACTCCCTATCTAATTACAAACTTGCTTTTCCCTAAGGACACCATTCTCATTTTCTGGGTTATCTTTGGAGTTGCACCTGTCAGAACATGGTCCGATATACAGCACCAGGTCAGTGAGTCCACGAATTTCACATACATACTTTTTGTATTCAAAGAGAATCAGATACAATTCATCAAGTTATACAACCAAAAACCTGTCCTAAGCTAACCTGAGCTAGTGGGTCTTTGCTGATAGGATCACCCACAACAATTTTATTAATTAAAAAAACAGGGGCGCCTGGGTGGCTCAGTGGGTTAAAGCCTCTGCCTTCGACTTGGGTCATGATCCCGGGGTCCTGGGATCGAGCCCCACATCAGGCTCTCTGCTCTGCAGGGAGTCTGCTTCCTCCTCTCTCTGCCTGCCTCTCTGCCTACTTGTGGTCTCTGTCTGTCAAATAAATAAACAAAATCTTTAAAAACAAACAAACAAACAAACAAAACCCGAAGATGAGCTTTATAACTGAGACTTCAGACTCAATCAACAGAAAGATTCACCTGAGAGGCTGGGGGCAGGTAGACCATTTAATTGTAGCATTGGATTTTCTCATTAAAAAAATTTTCTACTGCAAAGGTTTCTTCAAAAGATTTACCAAGATAAGCCAAATATCTGTATTTGATTCATAATACAGACTAGCTATGTTCTTGGTACTGGGCATGAATTTATTTTCACAAACATTAATCAAAAGTCAGAGAACAGAAACAACACTTAGGGCAGGATTACTTACAGGATTTTCTGGCCACTCAATCTCCCATATATTAAAAAATTTATTCGTAGACCAAGCCAGATCATCAGAGGAAATACATACCTAAAATAATCCAACAGTTCCTCCTACAGAAAACTCATTACCAAATTACATTACAGTGTAAGACCAGCAGACCACATTGATGATCCTCATAAGAATAAGCTCTATAAATCTCATTATTTGCATAACACAGAGACTGCCAAAGACATTTTTCATTACCTCTATAGTGAGCTCTTTATAAGATCCTCCAGGAGAAATCTCAGCATGACTTTAGGTCTAAAAATGGTCGTACTTTTCTCCTGAGTATTGAAAGTGGAAGCAAATACAGATTTACCGTTAAGAATCAGTAGAACACAGGGAGCCTCTGTGACTCAGTGGGTTAAGCCTCTGCCTTCGGCCCAGGTCATGGTCTCAGGGTCCTGGAATCAAGCCCCACATTGGGCTCTCTGCTCAGTGGGGAGCCTGCTTCCCTGCCCCCATCCTTTCTGCCTGCTTTTCTGCCTACTTGTGATCTCTATCCATCAAATAAATAAATAAAATCTTTTTTTTAAAAAATCAGTAGAACAAGACAAGAATGCATTCCTGCATTCATTCAAAAATATTTATTGAACACCTACTATGTGCCAGATTCTCCACTAGGATCTAGAAATGATAAACAAGACAGGAAACGTCTCTGCCTTCACAGACCTAGAGACTAGTGGGAATGAAAAGATGATTAAACAAGTAACTATAATACAAAGAGATGATATAAAATGAACCAGAGGGGCACCTGGGTAGCTTAGTGGGTTAAGCCTCTGCCTTCAGCTCAGGTCATGATCTCTGGGTCCTGGGATTGAGCCCTACATCTGGCTCCCTACTCAGTGGGTAGCCTGTTTCCCCCCTCTCTCTGTGTCTGCCTCTCCACCTACTTATGATCTTTGTCAGTCAAATAAATAAATAAAATCTTAAAAAAAATAAATGAACCAAAAATAGATCCTGGGCAACTAGGTAAGATCTATCATCTCCTTAGGTAGGCAGGGAGCCTGAGATAAATCTAAGCTTGGACCAAAAGAAGAATAAGAGGAGTTAGAGGAAAATACACACTTCTGTGGAAATCAGGAGAGGAAAGACATGTCAAGAAAAGCTTAGAAATAGGTGGATAGAGAGAGATACCAAGAACTTAAGACTGTCTATATATCTCCTACCATGACCAGCACTGATCTATTTATGCACTTTACACCAATATAATAGCCTACATGAGTAGAATTATATTGTGTAGAGTGTTCATAACTATATTTAAATCATGTCACAGATTCCTGAGGAAATTGGCTTGATTTTATGTCTCTAAATAACTACATAGAAGGTATCAAAGAAAAAAAAACAAAGAGAGATTTAGTATTGTTTGAGATATAATCTTAGGTAACTCATCACACTGAGAGTCATACTGATACAACTTTGTTTCTTTTCATCACTGCTTAGGTTCAAAATGAGAGAACAATACCAAGATATATTGGGATTATAAAACCCGTCCTTTAAATTGAATACAACTGCCCTCTTGATCCCGACAAATGCTGAATATTCAGGGGTGCCTGGGAGGCTCAGAGGGTTAAGTGACCACCTCTTGATTTCAGCTCAGGTCATGATTTCGGGGATGTGGGATCAAGTCCTGTGTCAGGCTCCATGCTCAGCAGGGAGTCTGCTTGAGATTTTCTCTCTCCCTCTCCCTCTGCCCCACATTCCACCTCTCTATCTCATTCACTCTAAAACAAATAAATAAATATGTGTGTGTGTGTATAAAATACATATTTTTTTAAAAATCCTGGATATTAAGAGCAAAGAGCAAAGAATAAGTATATACAAGGAATCCTGATATTGAAAAGTTTAGTTCAACAGTCAAGAGACCAGTGTTCTAGACCTGGTTGTGTCATATAAAGACATGATATATGAGGCTTGGAGGCCATGTAAGTAACTTGGTGAACTTGGTACCTCATGTCTAGTGTAGTAACATAAATAGACAATATTTATTGAAGATCTACTGTGTGAAAATCACTCATTCCACTTGTTTTTCATGTATTAACTAACAATAACTTCATCAGGTAAGTACTACTGTCCTTTTATTTACAGCTGAGGAAACTGAGGCATTCAGAGATACTGTAACATTTCTGGCTCACATGGTTGGTAAAGTCAAACTCAGGCAGAACAGTTCCAAGTTCCTACCCACTACTTAATTCTCCCAACTTCCATCCAAGAGTATCCCAAGGAAGTACCATATTGGAGTACCATACCTCAGGATCTATTCACCTTCTCTACCCAGGGGCCTTTATGACATGATAGTGAATGGCTGTATAGGGTAATAAGAGTGACCCTATGCTATGACCTACTTTGCCAAGACAGACTTGGTAGATGCCTGTTATCTCCATGCTCACCAGTATCTTCTTTTACTCCAGGGTGTTCTGCTTTGGATGATAAGTTATACAGTCACCTAAGCCCAGTGGTTTAGAGCTTAAGTTCTGCTTAAGCAGAACCTACCTTATAGGTAGCTCTACCTTATAGCTTAGTTGTGAGAAATATGGGGTCAAGGCATGTATCAACTATATGAATCAATTAGTATAATGCCTAGCAAATAGTGAGCACCCAAGAAAAATGAGTTTTAACCAAACTTTTATTAAATGTTTGGGAGGTTATCGCACATCTGCCTAATCATGGTGGACTATTTTGTGAACTTGAGACATCAAAACATACCTGTGAAACTGAAGCACTTAAACATGGACCAGGATAAGTAAGGAATGTCAAGTCTTTGTAAATAAATCGCTGGTACTTCTAGAAGTACCATTTTAAGACTAAATTATAACCCTAAAGCCGTTGAAAATACAGGTTAGTTCTTGACCACTCCCAAGAATTTTAATCCATTCCATTCTGGACTCCATAAAATGCTAAATTTTATGATGACAAAAAATAAGAAAATATTCTTTGAGCTTATAATTCCCTTGTGGTCCTTTCTAGTCTGTTGGGCCAGTCTCGATTCATTCCAGCAAATTCTGGGCTTATTCTGCTTTCAAACACAAACCACTGACCCACACTTTATTCAAAGCCTGGAACAGCCTCAAGATTCAGAAAATATCCTTCATATAGTGTGAGCACAGCCACAGACCAGCCCCTTTGCCTGACACCCAAGTGACTGGCTATATAACCCAGAACCTGCCAAAATGTTTGTCACCTGACAGAGTCTTAGAAATCAAGCTCAATAAATTTTAGTCATGGGCTTGAAGAAACCATATACCTAGTTAGTATATATTGAAAAAATTACCTAGTTTCATTTCATTTTCTTTGTAAAACTAAGGGAGTTAAATCAATTGTAAAAGAACCAAAGGGTCTGGTCACCAGGGTGACTCAGTTGGTCCAAGCAACTGCCTTCAGCTCAGGTCATGATCCCAGAGTCCCTGGATCCGGTCTGGCATCAGGCTCCAGTCTGCTTCTCCCTCTGACCCTCTCCCACTCTTGTGCTCGCTCTCTCTCTCTCTCTCTCTCTCTCTCATTCTCTCTCTCCCAAATAAATAAAATCTTAAAAAAAAAAAAAAATCAAAGGGTCAAATCTAACATGGTCTGTCTCTGGGCCTTTTAAAAAGTTTCCATCTGCTGAAGAAAGATAACCCCCTCTCCCTTTTACTTTTAAAAACTCCTAAGGAATGAAATTCTACTTACTTCCATAGTAACCTCTCTAATAATATGCCTGACTGTCAGCAAGTTCTTTGCCTCCACCCGGCTTCCTCTTCTCATCATGCAAATTGCCACTGGCTTTAATTAGATTTAATAAGCCACTGGGAAGTGCAGTGAGGGAAAAGGAGAGCAAAGATTACACAGTGTGGGCTTACCCTTGCATGTTGAATACAGCATTTCCCTGGAACGCTCATATCCTCCCAAAGTTGGGAAAATAAAGAACGCCAAACGTATGGAAAGACATGCTGCTGCTGTCCAAATGTGAGACGTGGGTGGAGAAAATCATTTCGAAAGAGAGACTGAGGGAAAAGAGGAAAATCAACCCAAATCCCCAACAGCTGCAAATCACGAAGCATGTGAAGCTGTTACCTTGGATGAACTCTGATTTCCTGCTCACAGACGGCAGGGTCCTGTTGAGCCCAAGGATCCTGTCCAGGTGGAAGGCAAACACCTCACTCATGTCCAAAGGCTGCTTGAGTAGTCCACAGGGGCTGGGGCCACAGCGGGGCACAGAGCCAGCAGAGCTCCCCTCCAGCACCAGCAAGTGCGCTCCACTTTTAGAGGACGCGGGCTGAAGATCTGCCACTGCACCATCCGCCAACAGGCGCATTCGGAGGATGTCTTCTTTGCTCAGCCACGAGGGGGCGCTCTCACTGTAGATCCTAATGTTGCTCTCCTGGGTCTTGGACCGCTGAAAATCTGAGCCCCCAACTTGCACTCCCGAGCCCCGTATCAACCTCCAGGGTCGTTCCCCAACTTTGGCCAGGTTTCCTCCCTGGACGTACCCAGGCACTTCAGCATCAGCATCCTGTGGCTGAAGGGATGGTCCGACCAAAGCCTCCTGTCCCAAGGCTGGCGAGGCCACTGCGTACTTCTTCCTGCGCTTGGGTTTCACTGTGCCACGGATATTGGCAGGCTTGCTGCGCTTGGAGCGTAGGGTAATGTACACCACATTGAGCTGCAGCGTTGTCCCATTGCCCTGGGACTCTGGAGGCGCCAACGTACCATCTAAGGGTATCTCAGGAAAGGGTGCCTCGGCGGTGTCGCGGCTCTGGTGCGGCCCCTTTTCTGCTGCCCTTCCTTGCTGGAGAGAGGCACGTCCCACCTGGCTCACCAGAAAGCCCAGGTAGATGGCGCAGGCAGTGCCCAGCAGGAGGTTCCTCCGGGTCCTTGGGCGCCGGCCGCTCCAGAGTTTACGCACCCGCGGGACACACAGGGAGCAGATGAACCAGTTTATGAGTTGCCCTGGCTTGTCTGGACAGGTCATTTCTCTGCTGCATCCACATGTTGAACAGAGTTTAAAGTCTGCACTTGGTTCCTGCTGACATGATGCATGGTTTCCTGAATTCAGCTGTCGCCTCCTCTTAGGTATATAAGTGGTCTCCAGTGGGTAGGGTAGAGGTGGAAGTAAAGGGCTGGTGATGAAGTTGGGAATGTTTCTGACACTCGCGGCAACAAACCTTTTAAACTCCTATCAGCTTCCCCAAGGAGAAGTGTGGCTTGTTTCTGGGAATGAATGGAAACAGAGTTAACTGAGTCACAATCTCAAACTAGTTCAGTTCCTCTTCAACAGTAAAGAAAAAGAGTAGCCCTTTCCTTTCACAAATACCACCACCATGAATTTTTTTTAGTTACATTTAAAAAGAGAAACAGGACAATATAGAGTCGATATTCAGTTTAAACTAGTGAAAACAAACCATGAAAATCCAAGAATATTTTATAACTTGTAGCTAAAGTAGTTTAATTTGACTCTGAAAGAAAAGCGTTAAAATCCGACAAACCCTTTTTGAAATTTAGAAATTATTTCAGACAAGGGATAGACGGTGTTTAAAAACAATCTATAGCCATCCCATTTTTATTTTTTAAAGTCCTGCATTACAAATTGGGCAGAAGCACCAAGTATTAACATTCAAATTCAGAAACATTCTTTTAATCTGATGGTGCAACTTTTTCTTCACTGTAAGTTTCATCATCTCTACATAAAGAATGCTCTCGATATAAAGCCAAATGTCCATATATCTCAGAAGAAGTTACATTTTTTCAGTCACACACACAGAAACACAAAACACAAATTCAACTGCCTTTCATTCCTTTTCTTCCCACAAAAGTCAGCTGAAAGAAAATAAAGGGATCTCTAGCTTTCTCTCTCTCCTTTTTTTTTTTTCTTTTTTACATTACTAAACAGAAGAACTCTTAAGCAACCTTACTTACACAGCTGGCCGTGCTTGGCTCCAGGAAGAATGTAATCCCTGACTGTAATGCAAAGAACTTTTAAAGGCTGAGGCATGTAAGTAGAACATATTTCATGGTCAAGAGTGTTCCACATTTCAAATATCTCAGCTCAGCTTTAAAAGCTCTCTTGAAAACTCCTGATTGCAAAGCAAAATGGTTACTTGTCAACTGGCTATTGGTAGCCCAGTTTTAAGACACGCAAGGTTTTTTGGGTTTTTTTAATAGTTTAAAAAATAAACTTTAATTTTAAGATCTGAAAAAAACAAAAGCCAAAGCCGTACAGAAGCAGTGTTCAATCAAATAATTTTCCACTTATTTTTAACCCCTGGGAGCCCTCTAGTGTCCTGTTTGGAAACAGACTCAGAAATTTCAGTCTCACGGTGTTAAAAAGGATTCAAAGTGTTTGCTAAGCAGCAGCAGGATAAATACCTTATAAAAGGAGGAATGCCATAACCCTGCTGTCCATCCTGGGTAGCGGGGGAGTAGAGCACCAAAGTTCCCAGCGACTACGACTCATCTTACCGTCTTGACTGTTTACAGAACATTTGTCTCCCACCACTTCTGAGAAGGCCTAGAGGTTCATAAAAAGGTAAGAAAGGGTTAACTTAAATGAGGAAAAAAATAGACCGGTGAGATAAGAGTGCACCCAGATAGAGGAAGACATTTATAGAATGCTCTTACACGGTGCAATGGCTCACAAAAAGAAGTCATGGATTCCCTCTGATTGGAGGTTGTCTTTAAAAACAGGTTAGTAATTGGCTTGGGGAGTTTGCATGTCCTGACACAAACGCAGGGTTGATGACCTCTGGGTCTCACTTAAGCTCATTCTTTTTGCTTCAAAGGCAGATAGAATCAGAAGGTAGGAAGGTGATAGGGATTGCCGGTCTCACTGGAAAAGAAGTTTGTGATACTGGGGGACCAGTAAGAGATTAGCGTATGGTGTAGAATCGTAAAAATACTACATTTTATAATGCAAAAAAAAACAGATCAAGGGGATTGAAACATAGAGAGAAGGAAAGAATAAGCTTCCAAGTGATTAAAATGCTCAAAAAGTATAATACAGCTGTTACTTTAACACTCAAACTCACTCCTGTCTTCTTTTTTAAAAGTTCTGCCACATGGAGAAAAGAGAGGAACAATTCTAATATTGACAATGGTCTAGAAGTACCTGTGGATTCTGGCTAAACTTCATGAGACTGTAAGCATTTTTCCAGAAGCATTTTTCTTTGTGTTCCAAAACTCTTAAAGCTCACTTGAGTTATTTTCTAGGTGGTAACTGTTAACTTCTTGAAAGGAAACCATGAGAGAGTTGTTTTATTATAATGATATTGGGGGTGCCTGGGTGGCTCAACCAGTTAAGACTTTGCCTTCCACTCAGGTCATGATCCCAGGGTCCTGGGATCGAGTCCCACGTCAGGCTCCCTGCTCAGCGGGGAGTCGGCTTCTCTCTCTGCACCTCCCTCTGCTCATGCTCTCTCTCTCACTCACTTTCTCTCTCTCAAATACACAAGTAAAATCTTTAAAAAATTATATTGCGGGGCACCTGGGTGGCTCAGTGGGTTAAAGCCTCTGCCTTCAGCTCAGGTCATGATCCCAGGGTCCTGGGATGGAGCCCCGCATCGGGCTCTCTGCTCAGCAGGGAGCCTGTTTCCTCCTCTCTCTTTGCCTGCCTCTCTGCCTACTTGTGATCTCTCTCTGTCAAATAAATAAATAAAATCTTTTAAAAAATTATATTGCGATGATATTATTCTCACATACCGAGAAGAATAACTGACCTGATTCCAAAAATTAAAAGTGCTTCTTAAATTAAAGGCAGAAGCCAAGTTATAACAGGCAAAAGCCTCACTGGCTGTTTCTAAATCAACTTCTTCAGTAAAGAATTGTTTCAGAAATAGACGAGAGTTGTATGAGTTGGTAAATTTGCTTGACTGACCCTCACACC
Source organism: Lutra lutra (assembly GCF_902655055.1). NCBI lineage: Eukaryota > Metazoa > Chordata > Mammalia > Carnivora > Mustelidae > Lutra > Lutra lutra. The sequence goes on along the minus strand of NC_062279.1, from coordinate 80,841,312 downwards.
AACAGAAGTCTTTTTATTAGAAGACCAGCACACTGCCTCCTCTTACAGCCTCAAAAGTGAGTAGTAGAGGCTAAAGGGTAGACTATTTAGAGAATGGGCTCCAGAGGGAAAAAGACTGGCTCCTAATCATCCTTGGCTTTCTAGCTGTAGTCCCTTGTGACGAATAGCCTTACCTCTCTAGCCTCAGTTTCCCTAAGAGAAGACTAATAATAGCACTTACTGCACAAGTTTCTTGTGATGGTTAAATGAGGTAACGGTGACAGAATGATCATTTGAAAGATTAGTCAATATTTTTATTTCCCCAGAACCTTACTGAACTTCTCAGAGACCCTTCTCCCAGCCCAGGCAGCTTGACAGGGAATCACCACCTCATCAAAGGGGAAGCTATCATCATATAATTAGGAACATGCTCACTGAATCATTGGAGTAGTCAATATATGGATATAACCAACATAGTGGACAAGAATGTTCATCAGAGGTTATCAGAAACAATTCTCATTGGGCACCTGGGTGGCTCAGTCAGTTAAGGGTTGGACTCTTGATTTAGGCTCATGTTATGATCTCGGGATCATGAGATTGAGCCCCTGAGTCCGTCTCTGCTCTCAGTGGGGAATCTGCTTAAGATTCTCTCTCCCTCTCCCTCTGCCTCTGCCCCTTCTCCATCCCCACACCCTCCACTCACTCACTTCTTGTCTCTCCCCTTCTCTAAAAAAAAAAGAAAAGAAAAGAAAGAAAAACCATTTTCCTCATTCTCCCCACTACCTATTCAAACTTGCATTGTGTCTTAGTAGCACTTTCCAACTTCCTTGCATAAAAATGCAGACGTGGTTTTTCTAGTCATACTTAGATTTTTTAAAATGTTTCCACTTATTTTAGTCACACACACACACATACACACACACACAGACACACACAATCTGCATGAAAACTAATCAAAATGTTTGATCTAAACATAGTCAAAATTTTTAAATTTCTCTTAAGCTTTAAGTATTTTCCTTTTCCAGAAATTAGCTGTCCCTCAAAAAGCATAGCAAAAGCCTACTGAAAAGGGGGAGAGGAAATCCCCCATGCACTGTTTGTTTCTTTGTTCTTACTGTCTAGACCTTCTTCCTCACCTATATACCCACTCACCCCACTCTGGGTCTGTCTCTGGCTATTCCAGACTTGAAGGGTAGCAGGGACAGAAAAGTAGTAACTACAGTGGAAAACTTCTTGCCATTCCCTTATATTGTCATGAATTGGTTTATAAGCTCTCCGGGCTTAGCACAGGTATATAAAGCTGACTATCTGGTAAGCATTTTGCAGTTTCTTCAAAAACACCACTGTGACTGTCTCTTCTCAGCCCGTTGGGTTCCAGCAGCCCTCTGCCCTGTTGAGGTCACATTCTCTCTTCAGGCCCTTCTCTTGGACAGCATTTAAAATGACCAGTGGGGTGGCTTTCCCATGTGGGCCTGTCTGCATCTCCCACAGGTGGTCTGATACGCAGAGTCACCATCCTTTGCCCCAGCGACCTCAGGCTATCTATTTCCCTTGGCATGGTGGACCCTCATTTTGGGATGGGGAAGCAACTGCTATCTATTGCTCACGATCCAGGTTGAAAATGAACCGAAAGGTATTTTCTACCACCGAGCTCAAGAGAGAAGTTTAATTTCATTTTAGAAAAATAAACCGAGGCGCCTGGGTGGCTCAGTGGGTTAAAGCCGCTGCCTTCGGCTCAGGTCTTGATCCCAGGGTCCTGGGATCGAACCCCGCATCGGGCTCTCTGCTCAGCTGGGAACCTGCTTCCCTTCCCCTCTCTCTGCCTGCCTCTCTGCCTACTTGTACTCTCTGTCTGTCAAATAAATAAATAAAATCTTAAAAAAAGAAGAAAGAAAGAAAAATAAACCTAAATTCCTTGAATGATAATGGCTCAAAAGTTTGTTGTCACAATATAACATTCACATGTAACACATATATATGTGTTCACATATAACACTGCAAATGTTTGTTATTGATATTAATATTGGATGAGAGAGATCAAATCCTTATACCTAAAGTACTTTCTCTCCATTAAAAAAAAAAATCCATGAGGAAAACAAAGCAGAAAGGTAGACAACAAGACAATGATATGGCTCATTAAAATTACCTGGGAAACTTTTTGTACCTTTATGGAGGCAAAAGAGGGTAATGAGAAGCAATGGGAGCAGGGTCCAGAGCCTCTGGTGGTGTTCGATTTCTCCACCTATATGGTATTTAGGAAAAGATGTTTATTTTGAGACATTTTGTTGGCTATACACTTACAATTTATGAAACAGATGGTAGGTAAACAAATATTCTTCTTATATACTTTATATCTTGCTTATGTTCTACGTCTATATAGAAAAGGAGTAGAAGTAATAATTTTTTTAGATCTCAGATAATTTTTATTTTTTTAATTTAATTTTATTTTTTCAGTGTTCCAGGATTCATTGTTTATGCACCACACCCAGAAGTAATAATTTTTTACATATTTTTATTTACAATGAGTTTTCATGATGTCTTCATCATTTAAAATTAAAGAAGCTAAAGCAAAATAAAATCATTGAAAATTTTAAAAATATATAGATATCTAGGCCCCATCCACCTCCCGAGAGATTCTAATTTAATTGATCTGAGGTAGAACCCAGCAATCCAAACTTGGAAAGACTTCCAGTGTGCAGGGTTATAATTCACTTTTCTAAAAGTTAAATGGTTAGTTTCAGAAGGAAATTAACACCTTCTTGCCAGCAAGGGATAAGTCTAAGGTTTCACTGGCAGTAAAATAATCTTTAAATCCTCCAAGGCTTCTAGTTGTAAGCACTGAGTGCAGTAAAGACTGCTTCTTCTTCAGGCTAGGAGAACTCCAGGACAAGATTGGACAGTGCATAGGGTTCCAGATCTGTCATTCACATTACTCACATATCTCATTTCTCCACTCCTGTCAGGTGTACCTTTTGTTGCTACTGTGGGCTCAAGCTCAGCCACCTTCTCAGAGCCACTCAGAAAATGAAGAGGAAAAATATCTAAGGGCTCCAGTCACAGAGAAACTAAGAATCACGCTTTTCCTTGCTGTTGTGAACTCATGTTTGTTACACAGATTACAGACCTACAAAGGAACACCTAATTCCTAGTTCTGTGCTGGCCAGACCTTTTCACTGGGTCCCTAACCCTTGCTCACAGCCTTCCCCACTCTCTAGAACCTATAGCTGTTCTAGAACTATAATCCTGGCTTGAGCCTAGGTTCTTAGGTACCACCTCTGTCTTGGTTGTGATATGGAATTTACAATATTTTTGCTATCCATTCTAACACCAGGCCTGGGCAGCCCCAAGCTGGCCTGTCCAGACACTGAAGAATTCTCAGTCTTACAATCTGTGAAATGTTGTCATAAAGGTGTTTGACTGGGGCGCCTGGGCGACTCAGTCTGTTGAGCATTTAGCTCTTGATTTCGGCTCAGGTCATGATCTCAGGGTCGTGAGATCAAGCCTCACATCGGGCTCTGCACTGATTGTGGAGTCTGCTTGAGATTCTCCCTTTCCTTCTGCCTCTGCCCCAACCCCTGCTTGCAGGCTCTCTCTCTCAAGATAAATAAAATCTTAAAAAAAAATAAAGATGTTTGATCGGTACCAAGAATTTTGTAGTTCCTTAAATAGTGCTCTATATTATATAGGTCTTCAGAACTGTATGCAAAAGAAATCACAGTGTTCAGCTGTATTAAAAAAATGTGTGCCCTTCCATTGGACACCTGATTATTCGGTCACTCCGAAGGACATCTTCCCGGTTGACCTACACCACTACATCTATTTACCATACGTAGGAGAAGCACTTTGAAAGAGAACTAGCTGTCTTCTCAGAGCTAGCCTTTCAAATCTGTGAAGTGACGCTGCATGCCATCTCTTGATCTCTCATGTGTGACCAGAAGGGCACCAAATAGGCATAGTTACCGGGAACGCAGTGCTTGACATTTTATTGCTTTGGGTGTTCTCCCCTCTATCGCTGTTATACATGGAAAAGAGGAACACAAGCCTCCGTGCCTTTTGCCAGTATGGAAATCTGCAATCACCCATTTAGCTTCTCTTCCCCGGGAGTGTTTGTTGCACTTATATAAAGTTTTGTTTGGGTCAGGATGTTTCTGCCACCTGACGAGAAACAGTGCAACGTTTGTATGGAATGAGCGTATTAGAGGAAACAAATAAAATGTATGATAGCCGATTTGACATATGTCTGACATATGTTTCAAATAGTGTATTTATATTATTATATTGTTATATTGTTGTTCTTTCATTTCTGGATAATTGGATCATTTCCGCATGTTGTAATAACCAGCATTTTTTCATAGTTCTGAAACCTAAGAATGCAGAGAGTCTTCATGGAATAAGAGAAGACAGGTAAATAAGAGGCCCTCTGAGTTCCCTCTAAAAGCCCCTAGACAATCTAAACAATGGAGCTCCTCTTCCGCAGCAGTGAGTGCTGAAAGCCCCCAGGCTCTGCCGCCCACCTCCAATCCCAGGCCACACACACGGAAACGAGGCCAGATGCAGCAGCCTTCGATCGTTCTTGGCTTAGGATCGGAAACCCAAGCAGCAGTGGTTTGGGACTTCTATAAAGCGTAAAGATTGGGTAAAGCTGTTTTAATCCTTAGGCTCCTCGCAGAAAATTACGCAGGGCTACAAATGATTTCTTTTCTCTTCACCTAAGGCATCATTTGCCTGAAAGAAATGAGTTGCAGAGTACAGTTAGAGGAAGGAAGTCCCCCTGGCTAGACTAAATTTGTCCTATTAGAAATGCAATGGGGTTGTAAACAAACACCTTCAAAGAGCAGAAGAAGGCAGGGAGAAATTTGGGGTCCATTTTTCATCTGCACTAGTAGTTTTGAAACTCAGCTGTGTCTCCACTGGGATTCACGCACGTGTGGCGTATCTGAGAAGATGTGGGGTTGTGAAAACTGCACATGCATTTTTCATGCACTTTTGAGAGTAGCTGGATTCGAAAAGACAGAAAGTGTTATTATCACATTCCCTGCCCATCCACCCATTGTCACCTTCCCAGATCTAGAGATTCAAGCCCTGGGAAATAACTACAGGCAAACACGAATGGAGATATTTTTCTGGATATTGTTCCAGATATTGTTCTGGAAGATATCGAGGCATCAGCCGGCTGCTTTTGTTTCCAGGCAAGGAAATGTGATGTGGAGTCAGGGAGCAGGCCATTGTCCCCACCCTTCCAATTTCAGGCACACTGTCGGGCAGCACATGGACCTCAGGCTTCCCATGGAAGGCGGCAGCAGGCTCAGTGGTGTGGCAGCCTTAAGTAGCTGCACAGACGGGAAACATAGAGGAGCTGGAATGTGGTAACCAGAACTGACTGGGTGATAAGCACTTGAGTGAGAAGCCCTGGCATCCTGTGACACAGCTGCATACTTGTCTGAGAGGTGCTGGAGATCTTATTTTATGTAGGAGAGGGTAAGAGTCAGTGCAATTTGAGTCACTCCCACTAAAGAGTGCTTGGGACCCACAGTCTTCTGAGACTCAGGGAAAGGCACAGCCACTTAACATTTATTAAAGACCCACTAAATGCCAGTAATGTCCCAATGAATATTGAATGAATGAATGAATCAGTGAGTGAATGGATGAAATAATGAATGAATAAATGAAACTATTAAGATAATAAAGCGCAGTCTCTAGACCACGGTTTCTCAAACTGTGGCCCCAGACCATCAGCATCAACTTCCCCTGGGAATTTATTAGAAATGCAAATACTTAAACCCCACCCCAAACCTATTGGCCTCCAGACTCTGGAGGAGAGGCTCTGCAATGTGTATTGTGACAACCCCTCCAGGTAATCCGAGGTGTGCTGAAGTTTGAGAACCATTGCTCTGGTGGAGGAACCCCAAAAAGAATGGGGCAGGCCAGGAAGAAGACAGGAAAATGCCAAAATAAAAATGATAGAATAAAGCAAAAAGTTGTAAGAAGATTCGAAACAGCATTTGTAATTTATGTGAAGTTATTCTCTACCTTTTCCTTCTTTATGAGAGTTCGTTTCCTCCTTGACACCTCATCCGTTGGTTGAGAAAAGACAGAATACACTAATATCACATGTTCTGCCAGCCAGACAACCCACCTACCCAGCCCTATTGATTCTAGCCTCTTTCTCAAAGCAGGTTATAACATGTAGATACTGGGAAAAGAAGAAATCTGGGAGACGACAATCACAAACCATAGAATGGAAACCAGGAACACTTCTGGGTGTGGAGGAACTCTCTATGGAAAATTACAAGAAGAAATCAAACCCTCTACAAGCCGTCACCAGCTCTGGACCCATAAAGAAACCTTCGATAGGAAAATCACACTGTTTTCCAAAAGGCGGTCATAGGGTTCCCAGGGCCACATAATGTGTAGCATAGACAGCAATTATAAGCCAAAAAGCTTTGGTGAGGAGCCTGGAATGGGTTCTGAATTGTGAAAAGCGAGCAAATATAAAACAGTATAACACATAGAAGAAAATTAAATATTTGCATAAGAATTAACAGGTTGCTTCCTTATATATAACACACCTCAACCATTTTTTTCCCAGGAAGTAACCAAGGCTTTGGTTAAGAATGCACATTATTTTGCAGTTCTTTGTGTTGGCTAATAAAGTAAACTTGATTGAGGTAGTCACCAGGTTGGAAACAACACTTTTTTTTTTTTTTTTTTAATCTTTGGGCTAGTTGCTCATAGTATAGAAATAGCCAAAAATACAGTTTATGACAATAAATCTGCATCTAATTCCATTGATTTAAGGAATTTGTAAACAAATATTCTTAGCTGGGTGCTTTTGGCAAGTGTTATGAACTGAGTGTTTGTCAAAATTAGTATGTTGGAATTCTAATTACCAACCTGAGGTAAATATGAGGTAAATGGAGAAAGGGCCTCCGGAAAGTAACCAGGTCATGAAGGTAGAGCCCTCATGATGGAAAGTGCCCCGGTAAGAAGAGACAAAAGAGAGCTTGCTTCCTCTCTCTGGTCTCTGCCTTGTGAGGACACAGAAAGAAGGTAGCTATCTGGGAACCAGAAGGAGGATCCTCACCAGAAGCCAACCATATTAGCACTTTGATCTCAGACTTCCCAGCCTTCAGAACTGTAAGAAATAAATTTCTGTCCTTTAACCCATCCAGTCCAGGGTAATTTGTTATTGCAGTCCAAACTAAGACACCAAAATATTTTATTTTGCTCAGTTTCACCTTCTGAAAAACTTGTTATATCCAGCTCATAAGGTTATTCTAAAATCTGTTATACATAAAGCACTTAACACACTGCTTGTACACAGAAAGAAGTAATGGCTCATTCACTTGTTCTTTTCTTCTTGCAAGATGATGCTATGACTAAGATCTCTCTAAAGAGATCCCAAGAAAATGCTGATGGATAAAACATTGATCAATACATAATTTCAGGTTTAAAAAATAGTTGTCATCTTACCAAGTTACCGATGCAACATATTATCCAGAATTTGCTTACTATCTCCTTCTATACTTGACAAAGTACTTAAAATTAATCAGGAGCATATTTGGCATGCTACCTTGGATTAAAATCTCTGGTCATTTTTGCCATTGGTATTTAGAATGAGTCTACGGTAACCATGGTGAGGCTCTAGTAAGGTGGGTCCTTGACAATGTAATTGAAATCATGGGACATTTGTCATACAAGGTATTTAGTGTAGATCATACTTTAAAGATTTGACCTCAGGCAATTTGACACTTTCAGCCTGGTTAGGCACACTCCCTCTAGGTCTCTAACAGTATTCCCAGAACAATAATAACTTGTGATAATAGTAGTACAATAGTTTAATAACAGCACTTCATAGAGTTGGTATGAGGATTAGATGAATCCATAAATAAAAGCCATTATCATGCAACAACAATAAAATGCTAGCTTTTTCACTACTGGGACACGTGATAGGGAAAATAAACTTTAGAAATATTCACCTTTTATGGGCAAAGAGACATTCAGAGTTCATCATGCCCATTTACGTACTGATCTGGGAAGACGTCATTCAATCATTCGCTCACTTTATCTCGCCAGTTCTTTTGCTCGGTATCTCCCTATTATGGAGAAACTTCTAATTTTCAGAGACTAATTTTCAGAGGCTGAGTTTAATTGTCTTTGGACTTCTATTCTTTTGGGGTTTTTTTATTTAAAACCTTTCTGGTGCAACTACAATGTGACAAGCATTATCAAGTCACTTTTGATATAGCACCAAAAAAGATACGCAGTGGGCTAGCAGTCAAGGAATATACAGGATCCGACCTTCCAGACTGGATTGTCTTCTAAAACTTTCAGCTTTGTCAGTTCTCCGCCTTCTGCCCATCTGCCACCCTTAGAACCTGCCCACACCCAACAGACACAGCATCTACGTTCAGATTTCAAGTCTTCCCATTGTTTTGTAGAGCATGCCTACACACAGCATCAAATATGACAATTCTAATCTGACCAAATCTGTCATTTGCCAAGTAATGGTACTAGACTGAGTTGATTTGTTTTATAGATTATTCATTTTCATTTAATGAATAATTCACCCACCATCCATCATAAGTTTCAAACTGAACCAAAGCTTATTTTCACTTATTCCTTTATTGGATCCTGGAAAAAAAATGCATTTTTTCTTTTCCTTAAGTAAGAAAATAATCCTTTAAAATTAGTTGAATTTCAGCTAACAAGTAGGTAACTTTCCCTCTCAAATACATATTTTTAAATAAATAAGTATAATAAGATGGGCTTAGAATTTCTGCAGCTAAAGGTTTTAAATGCCCAAGAAGTTGGTGAATCTAAGTATATCACAAAATGTTTGTATTGCTTTCTTAAGTTTTCCATGAAGAGAATAATTCAAGATTAAAATATATAACTTATGCCTCAACAGTATGTCAGGCTAGATACTCTCAAAGGCCTTCTTACTTTAAACCTAAACCCAGGATAAATAAGGAAAAAAAAATACATAATCCACTGTTTACAAGTTTTCTAAAAAGAAAGGACTCTCCAATTCATAGCTTTCACAAATTGTTATCACTTTGTATGAGGTGAATATAAGCATGCAAAGAAGAAGAAGAAAAGAAAAGAGAAATTTTTAAATTATCAGAATCTAAATACGAATTTAGTGTATATACAAAATTTTTTTTAAAGTTTTTTTATTTATCTATTGGACACAGAGAGAGAGAGACTGCAAGTAGGCAGAGAGGCAGGCAGAGAGAGAGGAGGGAAGCAGGCTCCCCGCTAAGCAGAGAGCCCGATGCCGGGCTTGATCCCAGGACCCTGAGATCATGACCTGAGCGGAAGGCAGAGGCTTAACCCCGAGCCACCCAGGCGCCCCTATACAAAATGTTTAAAGGAAGACAAAGTGAGTATGCAACAAAAAAATTAAATAAGGACATATTAAAGAGAAATTTTAAAAAATAACAGAAAGGATAAAACAAACTGTTGAAATTAAAATTTAATGGATGGGGCATCTGGGTGGCTCAGTTAGTTAAACATCTGCCTTCAGCTCAGGTCGTGATCCTGGGGTCCTGGGATGGAGCCCCACAATGGGCTCCTTGCTCAACGGGGAGTGTGTTGCCCCCTCTGCCTGCCTCTCCCCGCTGCTTGTGCTCTCTCTCTCTGACAAATAAATAAAATCTTAAAAATTTAATGGATAAAAATTTTAGAACTTCAGAAGGAGTCCCCAAAACTGCATTCAAAAATGCCCTCAATTGGATGGTCAGCTTCTGAGCTGTGAATGTGCAAGGCAATCCTAGAGAAATGCAGTAAACGGCAGACAGGAAGCTCAAGAACGGAGGTGGATTTCAGCAACCAGACAGAACAGGGGTGTTAAAAGATTGCTATTAAAGATGGAGGAGACTTCAGGCCTGAGACCTACCCCTGTGAGGAAATGCAGAACAGAAAAAGACATAACAAACCTGAAAAACAAGTTTTGACTGAATCAAGGTCATTCACTACAACATTTTGACTAAAAATCTTAACACTTTTTGGAAGAATGTCATCTAAGGCCTCTACAGTTTATCATCCATAATCTGAAAAGCAACTGAAAGTTATAAGCATACTAAAAACAAAAGCAAATGACCAAAGAGAAAAGGCAAGAAATAAAGAGATATAGGTGGCATCCATATGGCCACCACAGGAGCAGGTGTGTTGCTTGCCCTAGCCACCTGGAGAAGCCCAGTCCAATGCTATTTGGCCACATTCAGCATCTGGGAGTGTACCTCACTACACACTGGACTTCCCTTAGCCCAGGCTACTTCTTGGCCAGTCTTCTTCCCATGTGCCTGTGCAAGTCAGGGCCCTCCTACACCAAAATGGCCCCAATGGTAGGCTGCCAGTGGTCATCAACCCCAAAAGCAACTGAAAATTCTTGTCAGAAGAAATTTGGCCAGCATAAATAAGTTCTGTAAAATAAGACTTGAAAACCTTGTCCTATACAATAAGACTTGTATAAATTTTGTTTGGACCATACATTAGAAGGCAGGGGGAAAATGGCTGTCCATCACATTTTTAATTGCTGAGAGGTGCTCCAGCTTTAGCCAGGAGTTGACCTATATTTACAGGATTCAGACTTTTTAGAATTACTTGTTCACTGTAAAAAGAGATTAAAGAAATTATGAGGTAAGGCAAGAAATCTCACCACATATAGGAATCTTTATAGTATTCACATGACTATAAAGCTATAATGTGCTATAGTTTTTATGGTATCCACATGACTGTTCAAAGTATAAACACATTTATCCTGAGATCTATGTAGTAAGTAAGAGCCTTTTGTAAAGTGTTGCTTATTTGTAAGCTGACGTATATGAAATAGTCCTAATGAATAATGAGAGTTACTAGATGTGCTTGAAATGGGAACTTTGTTCCTGAGAAAGTTATAGCAGTCTTTCTTATTTCAAGTGTATTATGGTGCTCACTTGTCTCTTTTGTTTTTTAAACAATAAAATATGCCATGTTATGAAGGATTATAATCTTGTTGCTGAAACAAGAAAAAATTTTCAAAACAATTCCCGCTTCTGTATAAAATAAGATGTTCTACTGCTATTGTTCTTTCTACCCGTCCAGCATATTAGTGGTTCCCTGATGTGCTGTGGGCAAGTCCATGAACTAGCAGAATTTCTGCTGGAATTAATTTAAGAGTGTCTGATTCGATGCTAAACAAACATCAAGTGACAATGTCCTTTTTTTTTTGTCATGGCTTTAGCTTGATAATTAAGGTATATTTTTGTTTAAAACCACGCCATTAGTTTTTAATTTGCTTCCAGAATTGGAAATCTTTTTCAATCAATATTTTAAAGAAATAGGAAACCATGATTATTTTTACTCTGGAGTGCTAGTTAATGAATACAAAGAAGTTAGAGAGATTTAGAGATATTCATCATTTAATAGTATTAATGTTTATTTCAGTATATTTAATATGGATAACATTTTAGGAAGAGGAAAAATATTTATTGATTTAATGTGGGAAATGAAAGGGGTCCCAAGAGTGGCTGACTCCTGATTTTGGCTCAGGTCTTGATCTCAGGGTCGTGGGATAGAGCTCTGCATCAGGCCCCATTCTCAGCCAGAGTCTGCTTAAGATTCCCTCTTCCTCAGCCCCACCTCTCTCCCTAAAGTGAATAAATAAATCTTTTTTAAAAGTGTGGGAAATGATGGTTAGGAACCAAATTCTATTTCAAGACCTGTGACTATATTACACATTATACAGCGGATTTCATTTTTCATGACATGTCTTATTTTCCTAAGCTATAAAGCAGAGATAATGATTTTTAAAAGAGAGAGAAAGAGAGATAAAGAATCCACAAGTGACTCAGACTTTAAAATACTAGGATTGGTAAGTTAAAAAAGCAAAAGATAAGGAGTGAGAAAATTTCGACAGGAAATTGGGACCTATAAAAAGAAATCAAATGGACATCCTTAATCTGATATATATATATATATATATATATATATATATATATATAATTATGATAAATATATATGATACATATCATATATATACCCAATAAAAAATTTATTTGGGTTTAAATAAAATAAATTGAAGGTTTCTAAAATCAGAAAGAGTTCCCTAGGAAATATAAAAAAACTAAGTGTCAGAGAGGAAAACAGGGAAAAATAAAAACAGTGTTTAAGAGAGACATTGGACAAACTTCAAAGATTTAATGTGTAACTAGATGTACAAAAGAAAAGAGAAAGACAATGTGGCAGAAACAATACTGGAAGAGATAATGACAGAGAATTTTCAAACTGGCAAAAGACATCAATTCAAAGCTCCAAAAAAAATGCCCTGAGATCAAGAAAAGATATGTTAAAGAAAACTATCAATAAACACCTCATAGTTGACTTACCAAAAATGAGACCAGATGGCGCTGAGAATTTGTAAACTGAAAGGGGGGTCAGACAAAGACAGATGAACAGAAGCACAGACAGCTAAAAGGATGGGAAATATAGAAAGGAAGATATGAGACACAGTAGACATAGTGATGAGACAAGATTTAAAACAAGAATAACCTGAGGTGTAAAAGAAAGGAGATAGAATCTGACTAAAGCAGTATTTGAAAATAAATTGGCTATGATTTTTCAGATTTAAGAAATGCTACAAACCTCAGGAAGGATTATTACAGATAAACATTTTATATAAAGGAAGCACTATAAAGTTTGAACAGTTGAAGCATAGTTGTATTTTACAGTGGAAGCTTAGAGATAAACTTTTATAACACACTGATTTTAAAGAAGAAGCAGATCAACAACTGCACAAGCAAATGACCTAAGGAAAGGCACAGATAAGGCACAGCCAGAATCAGAATTCTTGAATTTAGATTAGGTGAGGTTTTCACTATACAAGACTTTCTCTCTTATTTAACTTTATATGTCAGCTGCATTTTCCAAAGATATAGATCCTCCTATCATTTTAAAATTATACTTTGTTAACTAAACTATTTTTAAATCTTTCTTGCTGACTTCCATATTGCCAAACAGATTGGTAATGTAAAAAAGTAATTCAAAGTCCATCACTCGCTCAGGCTGCTTTATGTTAGAGGTAGAATGGGGACAGAAATTCAGATGATTGAACTTCCAATCACAGAGTATTTTTCACATCCAGCTTGTTGATGTTGCTGGTTTTTAATATCAATGGTGCACTGTGTGTTTTTTTTTAACATAAATGTATTATTTGTTTCAGGGGTACAGGTCTGTGATTCATCAGTCTTACACAATTCACAGAGCTCCCCATAGCCTATACCTTCTCCAATTGTCTATCATCCAGCCACCCTATCCCTCCCACCCCCTACCTTCAAGCAACCCTCAGTTTGTTTCCTGAGATTAAGAGTCTCTTATGTTTTGTCTCGCTCCCCGGTCCCATCTTGCTTCATTTTTCCCTCCCTTGCCCCATGATCCCCCACCCTGCCTCTCAAATTCCTCATATTAACTGAGATCATATGATAATTATCTTTCTCAGATTGACTTATTACTCTTAGCATAATGCCCTCTAGTTTCATCCACATCATTGCAAATGGCAAGATTTCATTTTTGATGGCTGCATAATATTCCTGTGTGTGTGTGTGTGTGTGTGTGTGTGTGTGTGTGTGTGAGAGAGAGAGAGAGAGAGATCTATAGATATGTGAGATATGTATAGACATCTTTTTTATCCATTCATCTCTTAATGGACTCCTAGGTTCTTTCCACAGCCCAGAGACGCTTCCAGATTTTAAAGAGTGATCTTTAAGTTAGAGCAGCCAGATCATTAACGTGCAGCTGGGGCTGCTACTCTGACCCCCAAGCCCAAAGGGGCAAGTGTAAGTGATGGGCACTTGAGCTGAAGATTCTTTAGGTTCATGGTTTAGAAGAGACCCATTTCACCAGTAGTTAGCAATCTTAGAAAGTTAGATAATCAGGCACTATGCTGACAGAAAAGTTGAACTGTCTACCACACAATACAGGAAAATTGATTTTTTTGCACTCTTTTCTCCAAGATTAAAGATTACCTCCTCTTCCTCCCTTAATATATTCTTCCTCTGTAAATTCAGTAATTCCCTCTACTTATTTCCGTTATTTTCACTCATCCCACTGGTATTGTCATTTGAAATTAGTTGGTTGCTCTTCTTGGTTTCAGGCAACAGAAAACCCAGAAACCCTACTGAAGTTTCCACAAAAAGAAATGTTATTGACTAGTTTCACTCAAACATCTGGAAGTAAAGTAGGCTTCCATGCAGTTCATTCATGTCTGGCTAAGTTTCTCTGTAGTCCTTTTGGCTACATCCTTGGCTGACTTTCCTCCTGATCACAAGGTGGCTTCATGAAGCAATGGACTCTGCCTGATCCCTCTTTCACATCTAGGTAAAAAAGAACAAGCATCTCACAGCCATCAAACAAGATTTCTCAGGTATGTACAGAAAACAATCACTATAGATAAAAGAATGTCATATAGGTTTACAACTTGGTTACATGTTTATTGTTGAAATGATAACCATTGTAAATGATACTGAATTGCCTCTGGAGCTGGGTGTGATATTCATCCCACACAAATCCTTAATTTCCTGGCTGCTACACAATGGGAAACAAAATGGCATTAGGTAGACATGCAAAACATCCATTATAACTGTGGTGGATTTTGTTTTTCCTATTGTCTCTATAAAACCATGACAACCTGCAAGATAGAGACAGTACTGACATATCTCTGTATCTTCAGGTCCTACTTCAAAGCTGGCATATATAATCAGTATTCAATAGTCACCTGAATGAATGAACAACTAAAATAACTAATAATTCTTCTCAGAAATGTATTTGTCATCAACCATCTCGTAAATGTATTGTAGTTGTAATAATATTTGCACAACACCATATTGTTCAATCCCACCCTGCATGGTTATAATTTTTACCTATTGCTTTCTGGGTGTTTCACTTTGTTTCAACACATTACCGATTATTTTTAGAGCTGCTATTAACACAGACTTCAATTCCTGTCCTGTTTTCCCCTTGAGCAGTGAAGCAGTTGCCATGGAAACGGAGTCCAATACCTCCCTCTAGAGCTTCACATCAATGCAATTTGATGTGGGGGACTAACATACTACTTCCTACCTGTATTTTATAAGTCTGGAGGTATAATACCTCAAAAGATGCAAGTCATTACTGGGGTAAGGCGTTCTCGATAAAGTATGGGCTTGACAGCTTGTCCAAGAGATGTATCAGAGCTCTCATCAGGAAATAATCCCCTAATCAGAGCTGGAAAAAGGTTTTCATGCTTGAATTGACTAAAAATTCCAAGTCACAAGGTAAATTTTATTTCAAGATGGGAGGAAGGATCATTTTAATTGGCACCATTCATTCAGCACAAGGTCACAGACACATAACCTTTCTTGGAGAACCGAGTGTGGTGATTACACGGGATGCTTCTTCCCCATCTCCACCCTACACAAAAAGTGAGGTTTGGAATCAAATCCAGGTAGACTGATAGAGGAAGAGAAGTAATTTCCCAAGTATATCTTGCTGAGGCAACTCCCATCAGCCAAAAGCTGTTCTCTGAAAAATTTATAGATCTAAGCCTTAGCTTTAGTACTCTCAGCACCTGGGAGAAGGATACATTAGCTATGTGGGAAGCTAGGTGGGGAACCAATAGCATTGACTGTATATGAGCAGAAATGGTTAATTACCAAGTCCTAAGCTCTCGGCTGGAACTGATTTTCATAGTGTAAAATGAAGCTTTGACCAGAATCTTTTATTTGGTGGACATATTTGTTATGATGGAATTTTCCATCCTTCCATGAAATACATGTTTACATAGTCTATCTCTACGGGTATATATCTGTGGGTAACCTGGCTTAACTCAAGGACATGGAATGGAAGAAGCCGAAATGGGGAAGATGCAGGTGATGACAAGGCTGTGAGAGAAAGATTAAAATATTAGATGCAATGATATCGACAGGACCTAAAGTGTAGTGACCTAAGCAAAGTGGGTTGTGAGTAGACAAGGCACAGCCCACTAATCCTAAGAGGTATTGAATCTTAGAAACGAAGAGATAACAATGAGCACACGGATGAGAAACAAAACAAAAAAGTACACATACCAACTGGAACAGGGTATATAGACTGAAATCAGCACCAGAAAAGAAGAGCCAGGAAGTGAGTTTAGACTGTAAGACAATAGTCAGGATATCCCCGATTCTGTTGTAGGATTCCAATAGATTCCTTTATGCCATGTTTTTAAGTTGGAGAAGCAAAAGATCTGTTTTTAGAATTTGTTTTGTTTTTAACTGTCTACTTCTTTGGTTTACAGTCCTGGCTCTACCAAAATGATTTTTTAAAGATGACACTCAGTGTTGTCTGTTCTTGGTCTGTGCCTTCCCTGTCTCTTTCAAAAGGGAAGTCTAACCATGAGCTAGATCAAGCCTCATATTCCCAGTGCCTTGTTTGCCACAGTTTTGTTCTTTGCTGTGTAAACACTTGCCCTCATCCTAGCCCCCTCCCAGCTGCTCCCAAGGAACATTCAGTTCCCATCATTTTTCTGGAAAGAAGGAGGTCAATGTTATTAGTGGAGTGTTTTCTACATACCACCAGGTTTGGAAATATTTTTTGTCAAGACATGCATAGGCTTTCTCACACTGAATACTTCTACAACAAAGCCAGCCCACACTTGGCCCGTTTCTACCTAGGACTCAGGAGCATTCAAGTTTGCCAGGTTCTCTGCAGGGTATTAGTTGGGGCTGTTTTCTTGGCTCCTTCATACTAGGCCCATTTCCAGGTGGCTGGGTACAGATCTTGTTCTTACTTGATTTGCTTTGGACAGAATTGTTGACCTGCTCCTTCTCTACCCCTTTCTTTTTTCCCTATATTACTTAAACCCAACCCCCCACATATGCCACCACTTCATTCACTATGTCCATTCTTGCTTTCTCACCCATTCTTATTTTCACAATCCTACTCTTCTCCCTTCTCTTAGTCCATTATATAATGGCTGGTGGGGGCTAGACTGGATTAAGTGAGGGAATGTAATAGAAGGAGATGTCAGAGGACAGCTCAAGGCCTTATGGGCCATTATAAAGACTTTGGCTTTTACTCCTAAAGAAATGGGAAGCTACTGGAAATTTTTCAGATAAGGAGTAGACATGGTCTAAAAATGATGGAAAAGAATCACTCTGGTTGTTATTTTAGGAACAGTCTGAGGGGTTGTGGGGCCACAAGAGTGAAATCCAGAAAACCATCTGTAAGCCATCAAAATAATTCAGATTGAAATGATGGAGTCTCGATCCAAGGTGGTCATGATGTAGAAAAGATGTCAGGGTTCAAAGCTGGTGGCAAAGAAAGAATTCTTGATATGTCTTTGGTGCAAAAATCTGGTTTTATCAAAGCATGGTGACAGGACCCATGGGCAGAAAGAGCAGCAATCATGTCATGAGGAGTGGCCCATCATATACTTTCAAGTTGGGAGGGGGTTACGGATAACATAAGCCTCCCAGGTTGATTAAAAACATGGTTTCCAGGATCCTGATGGAGCTATCTATTGTAAGGAAAGGTGATTTATTACTGTTTAGTAAATACTCAGTCATGAGACTCTTCAGATATGTATCACTGGGCCATATGCTTGAAGGTTGATTGCCAACATGTATCTTGAGGGGTAGAGATAAAGTAAGTTTCCAAAGGAATTTTTATATGTTGAAGTAGACTTACAGGATCTTTGGGGTTGGGCTAAGATTGCCCCTTGCCCTTAGCAAAGTAGTAATGTCAAGGCAGCTGAGTTGCTAGAGGAATGTCACTCTGTCCATTTCAAGAACTTGTCAATGGGCAGTAAATAGTAAAGAAATTGAATTTTTCTTTTGCCTTTGTTTCCCACACCAGTCACAATAGAGGTGATAAGATGAGGTCATATCCAAATATATGTAGTCAAGCTGAGGTTCCTGACAGTTTGAATATAGGGTATGAGAGAAAGAATGGAGGAAATTGATTCTATAGGTTTTGAACTGAACAATATTTAAACATTTACATACTATTTCAGGAAATCATGATTGTGTCAGGCATTATCCTAAGCCTTTTGCCAATCACAATTCACTTAATCCTCATAATCCCATGAGACAGATGTTATTAGCATTCCCATTTTATAGATGAGGAACTTGCTATGCAGATTGCTTAAATAACTTGTGCAAGGTCCTTGTGAATGTTGTTGCCATTAGTTCAGATGGATCAGTGTAGGAGTAGAATGAATTTGGAACAGCATTAGAAGCTTACCTTTCTACTTTTTAAGGTCTAGAGACCACTAGTCATCCAGGCTCAGCCCACATTTGCCTTTAGCTGCTATTAGTTCATGGTATATACATTTTTTACCTACAAGGGTTAAACCAGCTACTCTAGGTTGGCATAAGGACTCCCACAGCTTCAGCTTCCACTGGAAATAGTGGCATGCTGGTAACATTTACCAGTCCTTCAGTGGGGAAGAAAGTAGCATTTTCTGAGCATTTGTTGATTTCTGTGATGCAAATATCCTCACCAAGCCAATTTCAAACAACATAGTTTTGTTGAATATGAAGTTTAGAAGAGAAATACACAATTTGCCCTCAGCTATAGCACACCACTAATTGGAACCTTTATAATGATTTTTTAAATGCTACTGAATATCTAGCAATGGTAATTCAGGGCTCTCAAGTTAGGAGAATTTATGATTGGAGACATAGCCAAACTAGCTGGGAAAAATAATTTACATTTGAACTAGAAGTTGAAGTATAGATGATAAAGCAAGAATAGACAGAAAAAAATCAAGAATGTGGAATAATGAAGGGGTTATATAACTATAGGAGAGGTCAGCGGTTGAAATAGCTGATTCCTGGTTGATGGCAGAAGGGTTCGGAGCAGAGATGACTAGGTTGCAGGATTCAGCCAGTCAGAAGTCTCAAGAGTAAGTGGAGGAATCCAGTCAATGTAGCAGAGAGGAATCAGAAAACTTCAAGAGCAGGCAGTAGCAAAAGAGGCTCAAGCATAGTGTTTATCAAATGAGTGCTTCTCCAAACCATTTGCTTCTGAAGCTCCGAAAAGCATTTTAAAAGATCTTTATGATGCAATGTGTCTGGGTTGGATAAGGACCTTCTTAAAAGTTCCATAAGTTGGGGCGCCTGGGTGGCTCAGTGGGTTAAGCCGCTGCCTTCGGCTCAGGTCATGATCTCAGGGTCCTGGGATCGAGTCCCACATCGGGCTCTCTGCTCAGCAGGAAGCCTGCTTCCCTTCCTCTCTCTCTGCCTGCCTCTCTGCCTACTTGTGATCTCTCTCTGTCAAATAAATAAATAAAATCTTTAAAAAAAAAAAAAGTTCCATAAGTGATTTATATATAATACTAGCTTTAAACCTGGTAAACAATAAAGGCAGGAGGACTCGGGTTATCAAGGCATTCCAAGACAAAATAAAAGACACCTAATTATGAGATTAGAGTTTAGGACCAGGATAGCAATACCTGAAAAGAATGGAGCAAAGATAATATTGCAGCCAAGTAAATGTGATACACAAGAACTGATACTGAGACCTGAACACCAAGAGACACATAAGGGACACTTAGCAAAACTATGTAAAAGCTCCTGTACACATCACCAAGAAGTTTTCAGCTTCATGGCAGTGAGTGCCAAGAGAAAATTTTATACAGGGAAATGACACCACCATTCTACTTGCAAAATAGAGTGGAGGATAGAATGCAAAGAAACAAGACTGAAAGGCAGAAAACTAAGGGAGCAAATGAAGCAGATGCCGATAAAGGCATGAACAATGGCTGTGACAATAAGGTGGGATAGTGAGATTGGTTTTAGAAATATTTTAGAGTTAGAACTCATATAGGATATTCGATTGAATATAGAGAGGGAGAAATAGGCAGAAATTGAAGAAGATTGCCACATGTCCAAAAAAGGTGATTCAGCAAATACTTGCATTCAGGGAGATGGGCACCTAAGAAGAAAAAGAGATGAGGAAGTGTATATTCATTAGGAATCTTGATTGCAAATGAGAGAAAATAACTCAATTGGCTTAGGGAGAAAAGTGGGTTTTCTTGCTGCATGAAATCTAAGAAAGGATTAATAGTGTAGTAGTGTACGACAATAGTGTAGTGAACTATGATAGCTACAGTGTAGTCTTCTTAGGACATTTTTTAATATCCCTTCTAATAAGGTTCTCAGGTTTTGAGCACAGCCCCGTCTGACCTACCCATGCACACAGATGTACCATGTGAACTGGGTCTGGCCAATTAGAGTACCCCATGCTTTTGGCCAGAGTGATTAACTCAGAAGTGGTAGCTCATAAGACATGAGCTGAGCCAATCAAGGGCCCTCATGAGACTTTTTATTAAAACTAGCAGAGAGCTTTTGTCTTTGGGGTCACTGTGTAGGAAGGATGAAAGACTGGGGCAGCTTGCAACTCTCATTCTCAGCAACCTAGAAATTGCCTAATTGCATGAAGTTCAAATGAGACTAACTGAAACACTGAAACAAGCAGAGATGAGAGATGGATAAAAAGAGATCCAGTGGAGCCCCGCGTTGGGCTCTCCGCTCGGCGGGGAGTCTGCTTCTCCCTCTCCCTCTGCTCTTCTGCCTGCTTGTGCTCGCTCTCATTCTCTCTCTCTCTCTTTCAAATAAAAAATAATATTAAAAAAAGAGAGAGAGAGAAAGATCCAGCTGTTCTGAAGTGTCACTTCCAGGCATAAACAGAGGCCTGGTTATTTAATGATCATGTTAGCTACTTTAATCTCCCTCCCAACCATATAAGTGGACATATAAGATAAATCTCACTTTATATGGACATATAAGTGGACATATAAGATAAAAAAATTCTTTTTTCTCCCCTAAGCTAGTTAGCAATGGGTCTCTGTGATATAAAGTATAAGGTTCTCCGTTAAGACCTCCAAAAGGCTAGAAATACAACTAGGCCTCAGGAAAACTACATCCAGGGTCTGAAATATCATTCGTCCTACACCTTTCACCTGCCTTTCTCTGGACATTGGTTTCATTCTCTCTCACTACAGACCACTTTCATTTACATCGTTAGAAATGTGACCACAACGGCTCCCTAGTTTTACTTTCCATAGGTTCTATCTCTATTTTTGAACTTAGTTCTATCTCTATTTTTAAATAGGTTTTATCCCTATTTTTGAACTTGGAAGCACAGAGAGTAAAAGGCAGTCTTACTCTCTGCCTTTTAGTCTCTGTGCTTCCAAGTTCAAAAATTCTAAGAAAGGATTCTAAGTGACCCACTTCAGGTCATAGAATAATAGATCAATCAATCGTAACTAGGGTTTTGAAATACTCTGTTTGACTTAATATGGGAGAGGCTGACATCCCTGAACCAATCAAATGAGGCCAGTGGGGCAAATTCCTGTAAGAAAATAGCAACACTCAGGGAAGCTTAAGGAGGAGGCACAGGAACAATCCCAAGAAGAATGAAGTAGTATTCCCAGAACAAGGACAAATATAGCTATCAGTGTCCCTTACTGGAAGATGATGTTTTAAACACATTGAATTTGGGGCCTGTGCAGGGCCAAAAGGCGACCAAGGAAGTATGGCCTGTTAAAATTATCAATCAGGTCTATCAGGGACAATGTCTGGATATCATTGATTCTGATGAAACAGATCCCTTTGGACTATAAACTGCAAATTTAAACTATAACCTATGTATAATTTTACCCCAAGATTACCTAGAATTTCAGTGTTCAAGACAAGCATGCACAATTTAATACGGTTATGTGCTATAGTAGAGTGGCATTGTGAAATAGGAGAAGAGAAAAGGTTGGGAATCAGAAAGGAAGGACTTTAGGAGCAAAACATCCTTATCTATGTCTCTGCTCTCTTGGGCAAGAGACCAAGAAACAAGGTCATGAACTAACAGAGCCCTGGGACCCCAAGCTTTTTGGTCTGAACAACTGGAATAATGAGATTGCCATTGACCAAGAAAGGGAAGATTGTGAGTAGAGCAGAGTTGGGGTAAGTTTGAGTTTTATCTCAGATATTTAAGTGGATATGTCAGGTAAGCTATTCAAGAAGTTATTGGATTTCAGAAGAGCAATCTGGGTGTTCCAATATTAAGGGTCAGGGATGAAATGAGAAACCAGATTGATGAAGGAGTCTTCAAGAGGCTGGAGAAAAACTGGGAGAATGTGGTGTTCTGGGAGCCACATCAATGAGAAACATCAAATAGAAGGGGAAAATCAGCTGTGACAGATCCTGATGAAGGATCACATAAATAATGACAGAGAAGTAATTGTTGGATTTAGCAATGGGGCTGCCATCGGTGATTTTGACAGTTTCCATTAAGTGATGGAAGCAAAAGACGAAAGTAACACTTTAGCCATGGATGCCAGGAGAAAAGACTGAAATTAAATGGGACACAGTTCTGGAAACCAGAGGATGCATAAGATGTAACATCTTAGGACTCGGACTTATCCATGTTCATGATGTCCCATAAGGTGACACGTCCCCCATCCCCAGAGACACCATGGGAGAGAGAAAATCAGGTTTGGGGAGGTTATTTGATAAACTGAGCACTATTGGTATGGCTTTTATTTTGCTAAGAGGGACTGAGTATTAGATAAAGCTTCTGTTTAAATGAACAATCAGACTAAGATTTAAATTAAAGTTAATGTTTTCCTGCTTATCAGCAGTGGAGAGAAAAAATCAAATCTATTAAGGACAAAACTAAAGGAACTACCTTTATTCTCATATTGGATTTGTTGCCTGTGTTAAGTTTTTCACCTTCATGGGCTCTTTTTATTATGTTTTTTCCAGGTATACTGAGGTATCATTGACAAATAAATATTGCATATATTTCTGGTTATGTGATGATTTGATATACATACACATTGTGAAATGATTACCACAATCTAGCTAGTTAACATATCCATCACCATACATATAGTTATCTTTTTGTGAGTGTGTGTGGTGAGTATGCTTAAAGTCTCAGTAGCAAATTTCAAATTTACAAGTCAGTATTATTAACTAGTCACTACACTGTACATTACATCCCCAGAATTTACTCATCTTATAACTGAAAGGTTGTACTCTTTGACCAACATTTCCCCCAGGTCCTGGCAACCACCATTCTACACTGCATCCTTGAGTTTGATTTTTTTAGATTCCATATAAAGTGAGATCATGCAGTTTTTCATTTCCTTTCTGTGACTTTCATCCACACCCCCAATGACACTTCTCATTTGGCATTCCACCATAAGTATTACATTGACTGTGAGACCCTGTGAGATATTGAGAAAAATCACATGGTCATGCCAACCATCAAGGTATGAGAGGCCATACATGTTCATTGGAGGGCATGTTAAAGATGATTTATGCAAAAGGATATCCTAACATCGGGCTCAAGAGATACTACATTTTTGATGAGTAAAGCTAAGTAAAAACTTTTAATTGAATGTGGCACTGTAATAAGTTGTTCATCGTCTAAAGATGTAGACTTTAAATTACCTAGATAAACTGTTCCCTTATTTTTAGATAATCAACAGGTGAGCCCTCCAACTATACAAATTTAAGGCATGTCCTTTGTTCTTAACAAAATTGTGATGACCTGTAGGCCAAAGTCAAGTGTTGTGGTTTGATCAGTCATTATGTAAGGTAGAATCAGAGCTAGATCTGTGAGAATATGGATTTCATTTTTTATTAGTTTTAATATCATTATTATTATTACTGGTTGACTTGTTTCTTTGATTTTGTTTTTGGGGGTTTTTTTGTTTATTATAATTTTTGAGGATTACTTGTAAGAGATGAGTCACAGAAGACAGAAGTATCTTTCCTAGAAGATAGCATGAACAGAATACTCCAACATCCAGAAGATATAGTGAGAAGAGACATCCTCTGAGGTCCTTTTAGAACCAACAACGCTCTGCTCCCTTGGTGAGCTATAGCTATGAGAACATGGCTGTGGTGCCACATACTCATCAGTCACAGCAACAGATCTTTCTTAGACTACTTGGTTGCTAGCCTGGGGAAGCTAGAACAAGAAAGGAGAAATATGAAAGATGTCACACTGGGAGTGTGAACACCTGGGAGGCTCCCGTTGGAGATTGGCAGACAAAATTGCAAGACTCTTGGATGCTGAGATCTTGTAAACATAGTGTGGGAGACATTGTAATCTGGGTATTAAAAATAAAACAGGTTTAATTTTATATACGAAGACTGGTGAGGATTTCTTTCAACCTCCTTATTAGGTACAAACTAAGTGTCTTGAACAAGATTACCCAGGAGGAGACCACGACTTGTGCATCAATATTTTAAGCTCTAGGAACTTTTAATAATGTCAGCTAAGAAAGTAAAATAACACAAAAATCTTCTCTGCCATAAAGTCAAATGCAACTTTATCGGAAAATAATCTTTCTCCCAAATACACGATGCAACCGTAAGGTACTGTAAGAGCCCAATTCTTAGAGTATCTCCTGATTTCTTACTGAGAAATCTTCTCTAAAATCACAGATTATCAGAAACACTTTTGTTTGAAATTATTTCAGTAGGAAAAAACATCCCACTCTTGTCTGGAAGAGTTAAGTTGTGAGGCAACAAAGCAGCCTTGATTTCCAGGCCATCTGTAGAGTTTCAGATAGTGGGTCTCTGCACATAACATCTGACATCTATTTTTAAATGTTTCCAAGAAAGGTCCATTTCAGTTCTGGACTGATTTTGGCCTCTTTACAGATAGCACCACTTTGCTTTGAGCCCATCGAAACTCTGATGCATTTACATTACACCTAAACTCCATTCTTTTGCAAAGTCCTTAACTCTTTTCCTTCCTTTGCTGAAACACGCCATGACTCCTTTGATGTGCAATCCCCCACATCTCAATGAGTCAGTAAACCGGATTTATTTAGTCTACAGGTTTTTCCCACAGGCTCTCAGGTGTATTGGGCTAGGAAAAGACCACGTCTTAGATTTTAGAGTCTCCTTTAAGCACAGTAAATTATCTGTATTTTATCCTGTTCCTTAGCAGAAGTAAAAAAGTGATCTGATTGCAAATCAAAGTATGTTTATAGCTGAAAGTTTCCATGTTATAAACATAAAAAATTCTTAAGACCAAAGACAGAAAAAAAAATCAGCCTTTAAAATGAAAACAAAATAAAACAAAACAGAGTTGGTTTCCTTTCACTTTGCTAAAACTCAGGCTGTGCCTCTTAGAATACAACAATGGCCAAGAAGAGGGGGTTTTCTCCTTATTAATATGATAAAGCAAGTAATAGGATATGACCATTGCATCACTTGAGAGATACTGATAAACTTGAAATATGAACCTCCAAAAACCTTCTTCCCAGTCCTCGTTCTTGACTTATGACATTATTTTCTAGCTCACTAAGAAGCAGAAAACAACAACAACAACAAACAGAAGAGAATATGCTCCAACTCCCACCACTTCTTCCCACCCTCCTACAATTGCACCTGGATACTATTACTATGGGTGACCTCTCTGTGCACCTAACAAGGGCTATGCCCTCTGCTCTCTTGCTAGATCCCACCTGCTCATGCCCATTCAAGGGTATTGTTCCAGTATTTCGCTTCTTTTTTTCCCTAGTATTCAGCATCCAGGTCAGTCCCCAGCAATCTCCACTCCTGGTATCTATGCCATCATGTAATCTCCTCTCTCATTGAATCAGGGAAGAACCACGTGACCCACAGAAGACTGTGAAAGCAATAGTGTGTGACTTCAGAAGCTACATCATAAAGGACAATGATACTTCCACTTTTTTAATTTCTCACACTGAGAAAAGCTGCATCATGTCCTGAGAACATTCAAGCAGTCCCATGGTGAAGCCCATGTGAAGAGGAACTGAGGTCTTCCACCACCAGCTAGACCCAACTTGACAGTCACGTGAGTAAGGAAACTTGAAGGTAGAGCCTCTAGAACCACATCTTCAGATGTCTGGAACCTCAGCCAACATCTGCTGCAGCTTTATGAGACATTCAGTGAGAGTCCACCCAAGATGCTCCTGAATTCTTGACTCGAAGAAACTGTGAGAGATAATAAATGTTTTGTGTTCTTTAAGCCACTACATTTGGGGATAATTTGTGTACAGCAGTAGATAACTAGTACATCTCCTGTGATCAAAATACTTCCGTGGCTCCCAATTTTTCTCAGAGAAAAACCAAAGTGCTCTTGATGACTTACATCCTATTCATTGTTACCTCTCCAACTTCATCTCCTCTTTCACTTTAGTCCCAGCTATAGTGACCTCTTCACCATTCCTCAGATATGCTTCAGGGCCTGTGCTCACCATTCCCTCCCCCTCTCCCCTACCTCTTTCAGGTCTTTACTCAAATGTCTCTCTCTGGGTGAGGCTCTTCCTGGCTGCTCTTCCGAAAACATAGCATCCCTACATGCACTCACACCCACACACATTCTCCATTATCCCTTTCTCCTCTGTTTCTTTTCCCCCAGCATATATTACTATTTAATATACTATATATATTCCTTATTATCTGTTTCCCCTTATTAAGGCAAAAGTTGAGTCAATGCAAGGAATTTTGTCTACTTCCAATGCCTGGGGCAGTGCCTGATTTGTTATAGTACACACTCCATAAAGATTTGTCCAATGAGTATATGAATGTTAAGGCTGTAAGAATACTCAATAGTAGCTTTAAAAATGCTTCAGACATAGACCTTTTGTGACCCACTCCAACTTTATAAAGCTCCTTCTAAAATTTACTGCTAGAAAGGGCTTTTCTTTCCTAAATAATTATTTCATCAAAAAAATGCAGTTAAATGGTAAACTATCCAAACCAACTGTTTGCCTTTTTCCTTGTAAAACTCAGACAAAAATTGAAATTAAACTATAGTAATTATGTGAGTCCTTAGGGTCTGCGCCTTTTGTTTCATCTTGATTGTTTTTCTTTTTTTAAGTTCCCTGTGTTTTATCCTTCATTCTTATTATTTCACTGTGTTCCCATTCTACACTGCTTCAAAGACATTATGAAATTAATATAAATAAAAACAAATAAGTAAATACTGTTTTCCTTAACTCACAACAGGAGATTAAAACCATCATTGGTTTACTATACTTATGGAAATACGAACTTTTTAAGGAACAAAGCTTTAACTCTTTTGCGAACCCTTTTAAAAAGTCAACATAAGGTAATAGTTTTATTATTCATCAAGATAAACTTTATTGTAAAATATTTTACTGACAAATATGCTATGAGTCAAGACAAGAATATTTATTTCAACATTAAGTCATCAATTCTGAGTACCGTAGTATATTTTATCCAATTTCAAATTATTCTTGGAAAATTTTATTTGCTTTCATTATATTATAAAACTCTTCTTGAAAATTATTTGTGTTAAATTGTTTCCTTCTTTTCCAAAGAACCTAGGAAGAGTTCTTTTAAACACTAAAGTACAGGATTACACTATCTGACAAATCAGCAGGGTTTGTTTTTTTGCCTTCCCACAATTCATAATTTTTCATCATATATAGAGACCCTCAAAATGGGGAGCAGGAGCACACACCCTACAGGATTCTCTAGGTCCACTTAGCAACTAGGGCAAAGAGAGAAAATAACTGAGATTTTTTTAAAGCTGTTATATCCACACCTACCCCAACGGATCATAAAATGATAAACACAAGTTTAGAGATCACATATGGGTAACATTGGTTTTGATTCTATAGGAAAGTAAAATAGTACTTGACAGTAGATGTTTCACTTTGTAAATACTTCTCATAGTTAGTGAATAGTTGAAAAAGATCAACAAATAATATATAAATTATATAATATATATACATATGTATGTATATAACCATATTTTAAATGTTATATACTTGGTACAGTTCATCTGACTGAGAACAGTATAACTGCTATAAAATAATCACAAACTTAAAGTGATAATATTTTCATATATTTTAATTTTTAGAACAGTTTTAGATTTACAGAAAAAATGAGAAGATAGGACAGAGTTTCCATATACCACCTCTCTCCCCTCTCAGATTTCCCCTATTATTAACATGTTGCATTGGTATATATCATTGCACATTAATGATGTGTTGCATCATTACAATCAATGAGCCAATATTGATAGATTATTATGAACTAAAACCCGTAGTTTATATTAGGGCTCATTTCTTAGGTTGTACAGTTCTATGGGTTCTGAGAAATGTGTAATGCCACATATCCACATTACAGTATCACACAGAGTAGTTTTACTGCCCTTACAATCTCTGTGCTTCACATACTCATTCATCCCCTCCTTTCCTTGAAATCTTTGCAAACACAGGCCTTTTTCTGTCTCCATAGTCTTGCCTTTCCCAGAACAACACATAGTTGGAATCTTTTTTTTTTTCAGATTGGCTCTTTTCACTTAGCAATATGCATTTAAAATTCCTTCATGTCTTTTTGTAATGTGATGGCTCATTTCTTTTTATTTTTAAACAATATCCTATTGTACGATGTACTATGGTTTGTCTATCCACTCACCAATTAAGAGATCTCGGATGATTCTCGTTTTTAGAAATTATGAATAAAAGCGATACAAACATTTGTGTAGGCATAAGTTTTAATTCATTTGGGCAAATACCTAGAAATGTGATTGCTGCATAATATGGTAAGACAATGTTTAACTTTGAAGAAACCCCTCAACTGTCTTCCAAAGGAACCATACCATTTTGCGTTCCCACCAACAAGGAATGAGAGTTTCGGTTGTTCCACAGGCTTACCATTAGGTCAAATTTTTGGATTTTAGCTATTTCATTATGTATAAAATGGCTTTAAAATGCAATTTAATTTGCAACTGCTGTTTTAATTTGAAATTGCTAAATGATATATTATTCTGAGCATCTTTTCATATGATTGTTTGCCATTTTTGTATTTTCTTTAGTAAGACATCTGTCTGAATCTTTATTCCACTTTTCAAGTCGTATAGTTGAGTTTTAAGAGTCTTTTAAATAATTTTGGATGAAAGTTGTTTATCAGGTATGTATTTTGCAAATATGTTCTCCTGTTTGAGGGTTGCCTTTTCATCTTTTTAATAATGTCTTGCAGGGTAGTACTTTTTTAATTTTAATAAGTCCAATTCATCAGTTGTTTACTTCATTGATTGTGTTTTTAGTGTTGTTTATGAAAACTCATCACCAAACCCAAGTTCACCTAGATTTTGTCCTATATTATCTTCTGCAAGCTTTTAAGTTTTGTGCTTTACATTTAGGTGTATGGACCATATTAAGTTAATTTTTGTGAGAAGTGTAAGGTCTGTATCTAACTTTGTCTTGAACATGGATGTCCAATTGTTCCAGCACCATTTATTGAAAAGCCTATACTTTCTCCACTGAATAGCCTGTGTTCCTTTGTCAAAGAATAGATGATTACATACTTGGAAATCTATTTCCTTGGCTCTATTTTCTG
The DNA here is from genome assembly GCF_902655055.1 of Lutra lutra. Taxonomy (NCBI): domain Eukaryota; kingdom Metazoa; phylum Chordata; class Mammalia; order Carnivora; family Mustelidae; genus Lutra; species Lutra lutra. The sequence goes on along the minus strand of NC_062279.1, from coordinate 80,811,976 downwards.
TTCCACTGATCTGTATCTATTTTTTCACTAATACCACATTGTCTTCATTGCAATACCTGATCGTAACCCTTGAAGTTGGGTAGTGTCATTTCTCCAACTTTGTTCTTCTTCAGTACTGTGTTAGTTATTCTGGATATTTTGAATTTCCACATAAACTTTAGAATTGATTTGTCAATTTTCACAAAATAACTTGTTGAGATTTTTATTGGGATTGCATTGAATTGATAAACCAAGTTGGGAAGAAGTGATATCATAACATTACTAATTCTTCTATTCATGAACATGGGATATCTCTCCATTTACTTAGTTCTCTGATTTCATCCATCAGAACTTTGTAGTTTTCTTCATATAGATCTTGCAAGTATTTTGTTAGATTTATAGTATTTTTTTTTATTTTAGTGAGTGCTAACATAAATAGAATTGTTTTTAATTATAAATTTTATTGTTCATTGCAGGTATACAAGAAAACAATTGACTTTTCTATATTAACATTGTATCCTGTAACCTTTCTGTAAGTGCTTATTAGTTCTAAGAGTTCTTTTGGCAATTCTTAGGAGTTTTCTATATATACAATCATATCATTTCTGAACAAAGACAGTTTTATTTCTTCCTTTCCAGTCTGTATACCTTTTATTTCTCTTTCTTCTCTTATTTTATTAAGTAGGACTTTCAGGATAATGTTTAAAAGCAGTGGTGAGAGGGGTTACCCTTAACTTGCTCCCGATCTTAGGGGGAAAGATCTAGTTTCTTACCATTATGTATGCTTGCTGTAGGTTTTTGCAGATGTTCTTTATTCCCTCTCTTTTCCTAGTTTGTTGAATATTTTTTTCATGAATGGGTATTGGATTTTGTCAAATGCTTTTGTTGCATCTATTGATAAGATCATGCACTTTTCCTTTTTAACCTGCTGATATGATAGATTACAGAAACTGATTTTTTATTGTTGAACCAGTTTTACATAGCTGGGATAAATCCCATTTGGTCATGGCATATAATTCTTTTTTATGCATTGTTACATAGCTTATATTAGCTAATATTTTGATGAAGATTTTTGCATAAATGCATCTATAAGAGATATTGGTCTGTAATTTTCCTTTCTTGTAATTTGCTTATCTGATTTTAATATTAGGATAATGCTAGCTTCACAGAATGACTTAGGAAGTGTTCTTGTTGCTGTTTTCTGGAAGAGATCATAGGTAATTAGTATAAGTTATTCCTTAAATGTATGATTCACCAGTGAACTCATCTGGACCTGATACTTTCTGTTTAGAAGGCTACTATTAATTGACACAATTTCTTTGATAGATATAGGCTTATTCAGATTATCTATTTCTCCTTGAATGAATTTTTGGTAGATGGTGTCTTTCAAGGAATTGGTCTACTTTATCTAGATTATCAAATGTTTGAGCATAGAGTCGTTCAGAATATTCATTATCCTTTTAACATCCAGGGGATCAGTAGTGATATGTCTTTTCCATTTCTAATAATAGTAATTTGTGTCTTCTTTATTTCTTTTTTTAACTAGTCTGGCTAGAGGTTTATTAATTTTAATGATCTCTTTAAATAATCAGTTTTTTGTTTCATTGATTTTCTTTATTGATTTCTGGTTTTCAATTTTATTAAGTTCTACTTTAACCTTTTTTTTTTCCTTACTTAGGATATAATTTGTTTTTGTTTCTGGTTTCCTACTGTATACAGTTAGATTATTTATCTCAAAACTTTCTTTTCTGATATATGAATTCTATAAGTTTCCCTCTAAGCACTGATTTCACTTCATTTCATAAATTTCATAAAGAGTATTTTCATTTTCATTTCGTTTGAACTTTATTTCATTTTGAGAACTTTTCTTTGACCCATGACTTATTTAGGCATGTTGTTTATATTCCAATATTTTGGGATTTTCCAACTATCTCTCTGTTATTTATTTCTAGCGTAACTTCACTGTGGCCTGAGAGCATACTTTCCATGATATTTATTCTTTTAAACTTGTCAAGATGTAGTCTATTGTGGTCAGTGCTCTATGTGAACTTAAGGAGAATGTCTAGGCTACTGTGATTGGATGAAATATTATATAACTGCCAATTAGATCCAAATGATGATAATGTTATTCAATTCAACTATATCTTTACTGATTTTTTGCCCACTGGATCTATCAATTACTAATGGAGGGGTTGAAGATTCCAACCACAATAGTAAATGTGTGTTGATTTCTTCTTTCAGTTTTAACTGAAACATGTTTTTGCCTCATGTACTCCGACACTCTGCTGTAATGTGCATAGATAAGATTGCCGTGTCTTCTTGGAAAGTCAACCCCTTTATCATTATGTTATGCCTCTCTTTGTCCCTGATAATTTCCTTGTTCTGAAATCTTCTTTGAAATTAAAATGACTATTTTCAGTTTCATTTTGATTAGTGTTAGCATGGTATATCTTTCTCCATCCCTTTTAATCTGTGTCTTTATAATTAAAGTGGGTATCCTGTTAATAGTATGCATCTGGGTTCTGTATATTATTTGCTCTATTGTTTAATTAGTGTATTTAGACACTCACATTTAAAATGATTATTGATAGAATTGGATTAATACCTACTATAGTTTCCTATTTGTTATCCTGTTCTTTGTTTCCTTTGTCTTTCCCTTTTTTTCTACTTCCTTTGGTTTCAATTAAGCATTTTATTTTTCCACTTTCTCTCTCTCTTGGCCTATCAGTTAAACTTCTTTTTTACCATTTTTTAAGCAATTGCCTTAGAGTTTGAAGTATACATTTAAAACCAATTTAAACCCACTTTCAAATAACACCATACCTCTTCACAGATAGTGCAAGAACTTTATAGTAGACTATTCCCAATTCTTCTCTCATGTCCCTTCTGACTTTATCGTTATTTTACTTATCCTATAAGCTATATAACCATGTAAGCTATAACCACCTAATATGTTCTTGCTATTTGTTTTGAAATTATCTATTAGGTCAATTAAGAATGCAAATAAAAGATCTTAGTTTTGCCTCCATTTACTTTTTTTCTAACTTTCTTCCTTTCTTCATCTCGATCCAACTTTCTGAACTATACTTGTTCCTCTCTGTGAAAAACTTCTTTTAACATTTCTCCCAAGATAGGCCTACTGGTAATAAATTAATCAATTAATTAATTTTAAAAGTCATTAGTTTTTGTCTGAGAAAATCTATATTTCCTCTTTACTTTTAAAAGAATAATTATACTTAATTCAGATGTCTAGATTGATGGACTTTTCTTTCAATATGAAATATTTCACTATATTCTCTTCTTGCTTGCATGGTTTCTGAAGAAAAGGCTGATAAAATTCTTACCTTTGTTCATCCGTAGATAAGGTATTTTCCCCCAAACTGGCTCCTTTCAACATTTTTCTTAATCTGATTTTCTGCAATTGAATATGATATGCCCACATGTACATATGTTCTGGTTTTACCTTGTTTAGTGTTTGTACTTCCTAGACCTCTGATTTGGTATCATCTGTCATTAATTTTGGAAAATTTTCAGCCATTATTACTTTAAATATTTCTCTTCCTTTCTCTTTTTTCTTTCCGTATTCTCATTACTTTGTGTTACACTTTTTTGTGTGTAATTTTCCACAGTGTTCAGATATCCTATTGAGTTTTTTCAATACTATGTTCTCTTTACATTTATGTTTGCAGAGTTTCTATTGCCAAATCTTCAAGCTCACTGACTATTTCTTGGCTGTAAAAAAGCATTCTTCATTTCAGTTGCAGTGGTTTTTGTTTTTTCTTTTTTTCATTCTTAAAATGAATGAAAAGCATTTTCTTTTCATTCTTAAAGTTTTCATCACCCTTATTACACTTTTTGTCTTGTATGTTAACTTTTTCCAACAGAGCTCTTACCATATTAATAATAGGTATTTTAAATCCGAAGTCTGATAGTTCCAAAATCTTTACCGTATCTGAGTTTGGTTATGAGGCTTGCTTTATCTCTTTAGATGTGTTTTTTCTTGCCTTTTAATATATCTTGTAATTTTTTTTACAAGCCAGATATGATGTATCAAATAATAGGCACTGTTGTAAGCAGGCCTTTAGTGTGAGATTTTCTTTTTACCTTGCCAGAGTTAGGTTGTGTTTAATATTTGCTATAGCTGTAGGTGTCATAGGTTTCAGTTTCTCCTAATATCCTTCCTTCTGTCTCTTGTTTTGTCTTTGAGCTTTCCTAGAAACTCCTTAAACTGTGTCTGTGTCTTGCAGCCCTCTCAGTTGTAATCCACTGTTATTGTTGGAACACTTTTTATATGCTCATAAGGTATTGGGGAATGGAAGCACTCTATACTCTTATGAGTAAGTCTCCATTTTTAGTGAGCCAGGATCCCTGAACTGTAACCCTCAGAGAAGTTTCCTAACCCTTTTTTTTCTTCATCAGAGACAGGAAAACTAGAAGGGGCTCAGATAACCCAATTATTCTTCTTCCAAGTCTGATAAAGCTCTGATAAAAATGTTTATCTAGAAAACTAGGCTTTATTTCAGAGAACGGAGGTTCTGGGCATGTTTCATAATGGCTACATTTCCCCTCCTTTTGCCCGAAGCAAGAGGACATTTTTCTCTGATCTTTACTCTGAGAACCTAGCAAGACTCCTGAAGGTCAACTCCTGAAGGTATGGGTGCTCTCTGGTCACTGGGTCCTCACCATTACTGTTGAAGAGCCCTCTACCCATTACTGGCTCTGGTGAGGTCATAAGGTATGATTCTCTGCATTCACCTACCTTTGCAGTTTTCAGGGAGGTGATTTACCTTGTGACCTCAATTATCTGGTAGATGTAAGAAGAGTTGCTGATTTTCAGTGTGTTCAGCTTTCTTCTTATCTGCATGACAGGAGTGATAACTCCAAGGTCTTCAAGTGCCATAGCAGAAACCAGAATTCTAATGATATTTTTTAATACATTTTATCTTTCGACCACATAAAAGGGTGAGGTACACAGATCTTATTATGTCAGTAATAACATAAAAAGGCAAATAGGTTTAGAGAGAGCAAATGAATTTTCTAGAGATAAATGGCTAGTATATGCAGCTAACCTGGATTTTCTAGTGCCTCCCCAAACTTTTCTGATATAGGCTTTTATGTTTAGACATTAATGCATATGAAACAACTCGAAAGAAGAATTTTAGTTAAGCGGAGGACCATCCGGGTTTGGATTAGGTCTATGGCATGATGAGAAAAGCACTGGACTTGAGACATCCTTTAATAAATGTCCTCAATCCTGACTCAGCCCCCAACTCACTTTAAGATTTTAGGAAATTCACAACAATGTGAGTCTCAGTTTCTCAATGTGAATCTGAAGCAAGAATGAACCACATGATCATTGAGGTCTCCTGAAATCATGAAGTGAAACAATTCGAAGTTGGACTTAAGCACTCATATTTTGGGGGGAGAGAGGGTTTGTGAGGAAAGGAGAATTTGTTTCCTCAAAATTTTTCCGAACTCTGAATTTCTGAATTAATCTCTTCCCTTGGGTGAAAAGCCTTAGCTTCCTTAATTCTTTATATGATGTGATACTTTTCCTTCCCATCTGCTGCTTACATTATTGGGTGTGTATGCTTACACTATTGGGTGTGTGTGTGTTTGTTTATTTTGAGAGAGAGAGAGAGAGCATGAGCAGGGAGGGCCAGAGGGAGAGAAAGAGAGAGAGAGAGAATCCCAAGCAGGCTACACACTCAGTATGGAACCTGAAGCAAGGCTCAGTTTCACAACACTGAGGTCATAACCTGAGCCAAAATCCCAAGTCTGCTGCTTAACCGACTGAGCTATCCAGGTGCCCCTGGTTTTTCATTATTGTTTATGAATATGAATACTGTTTAAAGATTTTATTTTTATTTATTTATTTGACAGAGATCAAAAGTAGGCAGAAAGGTAAGCAGAGAGAGAGGAAGGGAAGCAGGCTCCCTGCTGAGCAGAGAGCCTGATGCAGGGCTCAATCCCAGGACCCTGAGACCATGACCTGAGCCAAAGGCAGAGGTTTTAACCCACTGAGCCACCCAGGTGCCCCGTGAGTACTGTTTAAAGCAGGACTTCCTTCCAGGATAACTCATCTTTGAGCAGTCCTTATGCTTTCTTCCTCTTACAACTCTACAGTCATTACCAACTACTGAATTGTCTCTGTTAACTGTCACTTCCTCAGAGAGGCCTTCCTTGATCTCTTAGACTAGGACAGAACCCGCCACTTCCCCTTTTCTGAGCTTAATTGTTCATATCTACGTTTTTTGCTCTTCTGGAATCCATATGAAGGAGGACTCCTATAGGTCACTGCTGTACTCCCAGGGCTCTTGAGTTCAGAAAAGTGCTGTCCAACAGAAATTTTTGCAATGATAGTAATGTTCTGTAATCTGCATATGTGACTATTGAGCACTTAAAAAGTTTCCAGTACAAATAAACCACTGAATGTTTACTCTAATTTGAATTCAAATAGCCATATGCAGTTAATGGCTACATCCCTGACCATGGAGGACTAGAGCAATGTTTCTCAAAATTGAAATTGAAATGTGAGGAATCAGTATTTTAACTCCTTCTCCAGGTAATTCTTCCCAACAATAAAATTTGACTATTGATCTAGAATGTGATTCTCAAGACTGGCTACACATTAGAATCATCTGGAGGAGAAAATGATACCTAAGCCACATTCCCAGAGATTCTATTTCAGCTGGTCTGCTGTGGGGTCCAGGTATTAGTATTTTAAGAAACTAAATAAAGCAGGGGCTTCTGGGTGGCTCAGTTGGTTAAAGCCTCTGCCTTCTGCTCAGGTCATGATCCCAGGGTCCTGGGATCAAGCCCCACATGGGGCTCTCTGCTTAGCAGGGAGCCTGCTTCCTCCTCTCTCTGCCTGCCTCTCTGCCTACTTGTGATCTCTGTCTGTCAAATAAATAAATAAAGCCTTAAAAAAAAAAAAAAACTAAATAAAGCAGAAAACCTCTTCAGTGATCATAATGTACAATCAAGTTTCAGAGGCCTAGAACATATGTTCTCACATGGTACTTAGTACCTATTAGATAAATACACAGAAAAACCGGTCTGTGTGCATTTAGAAATGATCAGTGATTACAAGTGAAATCTTATGATGCCACAGAGATGTTACTGACATTAGTGATTCAGAAGAATTTCTTGATGGTGATAACAAATTCAGCTTTAGGTAGCCTTTTATGATTGTATGAAATTCCTTGGCCCTTTGCTTCATCCATAATTAGTACAAATACCACCTAACTCTGTCACCTTTAGAGGGTGACTCGCACAGAGCTCCCTAAACGATCATCTCTTAAAATACACAAAAGCCTTTCTAGTTTCCTGGTTGATCCACACACTGCCCAAAGACGCCTCCTCAGGGTCACGTGAGTCACAAGACCGCGCTCCCCGCGCAGCAGTTGGAGAAGGTGTTTCTCAACCTGCAGCCCTGGGTGGCCTCCACGTCTCCTTTATTGCAGTACTCCCTCCTTCTCCAGGCGTTGTGCCCTAATTGTCCCCGCAGGAAAATAATGGCTGGCTGGGCAGCTGGGTCGCGCGGAGGCAACAGACCTCTGGGTCATAGGTGCTAGAGCCCGCCCTTCTCCCGCCCAGTCATAGGTAATTTGTCCCGGCCGGAAGTAAAGGCCGGCGGGGCTGTCCCAGCAGCTGGGGAATAGGCGGGTGCGGGCTCCGCCGCTGGCACTGGGGAGACGGACCAGACCGAGTGGGTGCTGAGCTGGAGGGAGTTACAGCGCCAGCCCCGATCGCAGTGAGTACAAGCAACCAACTCGAAGGAACCCGGTAGCTTTGCAGTGGAGCGTCTCCTGATTTTTCAGAATGCGCTGATGATTAAAAAGAAAAAAAAAATCAAAGCTCAGAATAAAAAAGAGAAAAAGAAAGATCAGAGCTCAGAATAAGTATGTTCAAGCACTGAGAATTTTACCGAGGATGTCGGCAGATCTTGCCGGGAGAGTTGAGGAAATTAACATGAAACTAAAACTGAAATCTTAGTCGCAGTAGAAGAAGCATTATTGATTAGAACGTGCCAAGTCCTAACAAAAAAAAAGGTCTACATAGAAGTTTAAATTGACAGGAAAAATTAAGAGGAAAAACATTTACAAATAAATGAAATAAAAGTACAAAAAGAAAAATGAATGAATAAAATATCAGAGAACACTTGACGGCAAGCACTTAAAAACTATTTTATTTAAGTGGTTTGAGACTTGTTAACAAGTCTGCACTAAAAAGAATTGGGAGTTATGTGCTAAAAGTGATATTGCTTCACTTTTGCATATAAATTTTATTGATTTAGGAAGGTAGATTCTTCCTTAACAATGGTGTGTATTGCCAACTTGCCAGCCCACATTGAAATTAGGTCACTTGCTTTCTGAAATGTCCTGGACCTGTATGCAATAAATTTCATTTATTTGCAGGATATAACTTTAATATTGATAATGTTTACTCAGCAGTCAAAATGCAGTTCATACTCTCAGATTAGCTCTTCAAATTATTACTGCAATAGCAATGAAATCTAAGAGGTTTAGGGCTGTCAATGGTCTTTAATAAAGCCATCTTTTCACTTAAATAATTTGCCACTTCTGAAAGTTAGGCATTCTCTTATCAGTTTGTGTTTATAGAGGTTTTGTTTCACTTTGCTTATTTTAATTTAAATGGAAAAAACTAATTTCTGAGCTATCACCAATATCGTGTCTTCTTAGTCCTGTGATATCCTTCCCAGGTAACTCCAGTTCCTTGGAGCTATTACGGTCCTGATATTTTAGCAGCAGTACACCTGCTTGATTCTTGAGCGATATTCCATGTAAGCCATTGCAGGGCTAAACTTTACTTGTGCCTAACAATAGGACTATTATTTTTATTGAAGTAGTGTTATTATGTCAGTGTTTCAGTATGTCTCAGGGTCTCTTCCTCAATTTCATCCCCAAGGAGGATATTGTCTTACCAGCATTTGTTTTGGTTTGTTTTAAGAAAGCCCATACAATTTCAAATAGATGTTTTTCTTACTAAGATTTATTGAGAAATTTTGAAGTTATCCCTGTTTTCAGTTAAATTATCCTTAATAATGCCAAAGGATATATGTCATAGGCAGTTCTATATTTAATATTCTTTGCAAGAACACATAACAATACATGGAAAAATGAAACACCTTTATTTTTTTAAGATTTATTTATTTATTTGAGAGATAGAGAGAGTACCCCAGCAGGAGCATGGAGGGGGGTGCAGGGAGGGATAGAGGAAGACAGAGAGAGCATCTCAAGCAGACTCCCCACTGAGCATAGAGCCCCATGCATGGTTCAATCCCAGGATCCTGATATCATGACCTGAACTTAAACCACGGTCAGACGTGTAACTGACTGAGCCACCCAGGTACCCTAAAATACCTTTATGGTAAATATCATTGTAAAATAAAACAGCAAGGAAAGCTGATTTCAGGTGTACTTTATTCAACACATACCCCAAGAAGTCATCATAACATTAAATTTGGAGGGGGGAAAAAGACTGGATTGATTACCTTCCATTCCTGAGGGCTTAAGGAGATGAAGTGAACCAAAAAGTCAGTGCACAAAATATGATTTCAAAATGATATTGTGGGAAGATTCTGATTACCTCCTATGATAAAATGACTCATTTGTGTTATTTTTTCCTCAGGTAGATTATACAATTAAAAGAGTAAATTATATTCAATAGCCTTTTCTAATGTTATGAAGAATGTCTGATTCTTGGCTCTTTGTGGTTTAGATCCTTTTCTTCAAAAGGAACCAGAACTTTTTGACAAGCTTAGCAGGGCTCTCCAATAGAACTTCCTCTAATGGCGGAAATATTCTATCATCTGCATTGTTCAGATAACTACTGGCTATATGTGACTATCAAGCATTTCATATTAATTACCTTGGCTAAGGAACTGATTTTTTTTACCTAATTTTAATGAAAATTTAGGTAGCCACATGTGGCTAGTGGCTACCAGATTCCACAGATGGTTAACTGCCTCACATTGTTCTACTGACTAGGTGATAGCATTGTGCTCCATACCACAGTCATTCTTGTATTTTAGGAGATTCCTTTTTTTTTTCATTCCAAATTTTTATTTAAATTCTAGTTAATTGACATATATTGTAATATTGACTTCAGGAGTAGAATTTAGTAATTCATCACTTACATATAACACCCAGTGCTCATCACAACAAGTATTCTCCTTAACCATCGCCCGTTTAGCCCACTCCCCACCCACCTCCCTCCATCAACCCTCAGTTTATTCTCTATCCTTAGGAGCCTAGGATAGGGATCCCTAGGTGGCTCAGGGTGGCCTGGGATCAAGTCTGGTTTTTCCCTCTGCCTGCCACTCCCCCTGCTTGTGCTCTCTCTCTCTCTCTCTCTGACAAATAAAATCTTTAAAGAAAAAATGTTAAAAAAAAAAAAAAATTTTAGGAGATTCCTGAAGGGATACCTCAAGGACCTAAACCTTGAAGAGATTTAAGAAATTCTTGAAGAGATCTTTAAAGGGTTCTTTTATCTGTTTAGTTATTTTTTCTTTTTAAGTCATAAAGATATAAGGTTTCATGAACTACTTCAACTAATACACACCATGAGGGTACTACTGATGAGGACAGTGCCTTTGTCTCTACGTAATCCCTGAATCTATAGCAGCAACACAATCTACATGTGCCCTTAAGCTCCTATCTAAAATTTTTTAAAAGCTTTTGCTTTTGAAGCACTGATAGTTCTTTTTTTATATATTTATATTAAAAAGAGGGGAAGGGGCAGAGGGAGAAAGAATTTCAAACAGGATCCATGCCTAAGGCAGAGCCCCAAATGGGAACCGATCTCATAACCCTGAGATCATGACCTAAGCTGAAATCAAAAGTCAGATGCTTAAACAGCTGAGCAGCCCAGGCTCCCCAGACTGTAAGTTCTGAAAGTCTTCACATTTTTAATTGTCATTAATTGTCATTTCATTTTTAATTGTCACAACAACCGTTTGAAGTAAATTGAGTCCTGGTCCACCACAAATCTTTTCATTATGCCAGTCCACGTACACAAGAGAATTTTTTTATAATATAATAAGAATTATCTGCAGAAGTGCCTGGGTGGCTCAGTTCGTTAAGCATCCAGCTATTGGTTTCAGCTCAGTTTGTGATCTTGGGGTCCTGGGATGGAGCCCTGAGTTGGGCTCTGAGCTCAGTGGGGAGGCTGCTTAAGGATTCTCTCTCTCCTCTCCACCTCATCCCCACTCTCTCTCTTTTTCTCAAATCAGTGAATGAATCTTAAAAAAAAAAAAAAAAACTGTCTCCAGATTTTGGAAGAAGTTAGATTTTCAAGCTCTGAAGACAAAGTTTTTTTTTTTTTAAATTGTAGATTAATGATCAAAAACTATTTGTTGGTAAAATAAAAGAAAAAAACAAATGAACGTGGAGTATGAACATAATACATAATTTCATAGTGTCCTAACTTTTTATCTGGAAGAAGGAATTTTAGCATTACTTTTTGAAAAGCTCAATAAATATCACATAGTAATCACAATTTATTCATAGTCTCACAATTTCTTACTGGTTTTATTTTTATTTTATTTCAGAAGCTCTTGAAAAGGACATCAAGTGCAAAGTGAACCAGCTCACTCCCAGGCAGTACTGGAACCATGAGCAGTAACGCAACAGACCTGACCGTTGGTTTTGTGTCCTCTTCTGTAGCTGTCCTTTTGTTTGGCTCAAACTTTGTACCACTTAAAAAATACGATACTGGTGATGGTAATTATTCTTCCTTCATAGTTAACTTTAAATTATATATAAATGTGAAGTTCTCTTTTTTGGTGGTTTTTTTGTGGTTTTATTTGTTTGTTTGTTTTTAACGATGGCTACAAACTTTATTCTACCTGGCACCACATAAATAGAACTTATAAATAAATCCTTTGATAATGCTCATTCCATTTTTTCTGAGATTTAGTCAGTATAGATTGGTCTTAAGGTTGTGTTTCATGGTAAAGCTAGGAGAGTGACTATCAGGAAAGACTTTTAGCCTTATCTGTTATGTTTACAGAAGAAGAAAGTTAGTTCTACCAATATACACTTGTTTTGAAAACGCAAATTGCAAATACACTTCATATAATAGAGAACAGTTTGAGCACAACATGGATTTTGTGCTTATGCGCCATTTTGACTCTGATACAACACTAGGTGAGCACAGAAAATGGCACCCAGATGAATAAAAGTACATAGGAAAGCATGAGATGCGCTTGCTCACACACCCCTCAACATTCCAAGGCTCCCTCAGTACCACACCTGTTCACATCTGGTGTTAGGATCCCCCCATCCACCAGCTTCACAATAGCTCCAAACTGCCTCACTTCTGATGCCCACTCCCATAAACAACCTTCAAGTCTTTTTCAAGTTGAGGTGCCATATTTATTGTAATACTTGTGAATTTAACCACTTAGCTAGTGTAAAACTGTACTTTTTTTAAATTGGGTTCCTGTCTTTTTTTTTTTTTAACTAGGTTCCTGTCTTTTTCTTTAAACACATTGTTGATGAAATGTTTTTTGAGTGTTGTTCCCTTTTCCCCATAAAAACTGTGGTTTTTATTATGTGATTTTGCATAGTGCGGTGTTTTTAGGAATGCACGTGGCATGTTAAAGTTGACCTGACTGTAATGTGAACTTCGGGAAAGAGAAGCAGGAGGTTGATTGTTTGTTTTTTGTTTTTTAATCCACCTGCCTATATATAGTCAGGAGAAGAAGACGTTCAGATGTTATGCTGAACACCTGGTGGGAAGCCCTTACTTTATCACCTCTGTTCCTTTTGTCTTGCTACTACTTAATAGAATTACAAATCTTTTTCCCCAGAGCTTTTCTCCTCTTTTTCTTTGGAATTAGGATGGAAATGGAAACTACTAAAAGAAGAACAAAATCTATACTGAGGGGTAGAGGAACTGGTTTTCAGGTGTCTCCCAACTACTGTGATCCTGGACAAGTCTCACCAGCTCTTCTGTTCTCAGTTCTCAATTCTAAAATGAAAAACTTGTAAGATGAAGTTCTCTTTCATCTCTGTGATCTTCCTTTTTTGCCCTAGGGGCTAACAGCCACTTTTTTTTTTCTCTCTCTCTCTCTCCTCCACCATGAGATTGAATTGAAATAGGCAAAAATCTTCCACAGGTAGAGTCAGAAGTGCTACAGTGAGTTATCCCTGCCCTAGTATTTCTTCCTATATCGACTATTTCTTTAACCTATGAATCCCTAAACCCTTGAGGGAACAGAAGCCTGGTATAGCTAGACTTCATATCACCATGTCATCTTCAGCTAACTGGCAGATGGCAACCCAGAGCACAGAAAGGAGAGTGCCCCAACCCAGAATGCTAATTCTTAGGTTTGGACTGTCAGGCTCATCACAGGCATTCAACTCTAGCTGTGAGGGGTCTACCTGTGGCCATAAGTGGCTTTGTGTTTATCCCAATGGTGGTATAAATGATCCCGAATGGTCTAAATTACCATTGTGCTATTGAAGTTCTTAATGCTATGTTTTGGTGAAAGATGGCACTAGGTGTGGCATTCAAATAAAAATATATAGATTTGGGCTTACCAATACTCTTTGGTAGAAAATTCTTGATTTGTCTAACAGGTGAAACAAACAAAAGAATGTTAAGCAGGAATGCACTGTCCTTGGCAAGCTCTGGAGTAAACAGTAGGTTTAAATTTCAGCTCTACATTAGCTGTTGAGACACATTGCTTCATCTCACATTCATTTTCTCCGTCTTTAAACTAGGGTTAACTATGATGCATAGTAGTTGTAAAAATTACATTAAGTGTGCAAAGTACCTGCATATAGGCATTCATTAAGTGGTGACCATTCCTCTAATAATATTGCTTTGATACCCCTAAGGGTTAATTTACTCAAATCAGTTTGAACCACTGAAACCAATTTCTTTTATTTCCAGGAATGTTTCTCCAGTGGGTACTTTGTGCTGCCATATGGTTGATTGCCGTGGTGGTCAATCTGATATTACATTGCCCTAAATTTTGGCCTTTTGCAATGGTTGGCGGCTGCATTTGGGCAACAGGTAATGCATGATTTAATTTATTTGGTAATCACTTAATACTATGACCACAATAACTCTGGTTCATAATAAAAAGAGATAGCACAAACAACAATTCTGAATAATCCTTAGACATAGATACTAGAAATTCATTTCATTCAGATGCTCAATAAATATTTTGGGTACATTTTCTGACTTTTTCCTCTTAATGATTTCTTTCTTAGTTCCTGATAAAAATGATAGCAAAAATGTTTCAGTTGCTCTCTTTCTGTTCAAGCATAACTCATATATTAGTTTAAGTGCTCTAGGCTTTCTTTTCTCTATGTTAATTGGAAAATGTTTTTTTTAAATAGTAGTCTCTACTAATATAGTATTTAAGACTTGTTCTTAAAAGTTGGCAGACACATTTTCATTTCAAAAGCATTGGCAAAAAAAAAAAAAAAAAGCAAACAAAAATCTTCCCTCTGTTGCTTTAACAATATCTGAAATTATGTAACTGGAATTTATACCTTTGGCCCGTCAGGACAGTTTTTCTTCTATTAATATAAATATATCCCAGGAGAATTCTATTCTATTTAGCAAAAAGATTTCCAAGTATCAAAGATTTTTGGAGGTTAATTTCATTAAAAGCAAGTAAATTTTAAAATATTAAAAACTTATTAGGTACCCACTAAATTTGAATCTCTGCAGAATTAAATGATTTAGTGAAGTTCCTGAGTTGGAGGACAAAAGAGCTCACTTTTAAATTTCCACTGGAATTTAAGTTATTATACCTCATTTATACCTTGGTACAATTATGTTTATCACATCTAATGGGGAGAGAGAAACAGAAAGCTCACTGTATCCTACATCTCTTTATAACAACTATAATATTTATAATTACCCAGCAGGCTCTATTGGGATTCAGTGGGGAGGGTTGTAATTTGAGAAATATTGCAGATGTGGATGGTATAGGTCATAGTAACGGAATGGAGATGGGGAGTAGAGGAAAGGGAGCAGCCAATGATGATGTAGGGATTTTATCATAGGTGATTAGGAGGGTGGTGGTATCACTGATACAGGTGATGAAAATAGAAGTATGTGTCCAAAAAGAAAAATGATGAGTTCAGTTTGGGACCTTTTGAGACTGAAGTTCCTGTTGTTCCCACATTGGGGGACATCTGGTTGGAGATGTCCTGTTGGGAACAGACACTAAAACTGTGAGAAGGTCCAGGCTAGAGCAATAGCACTGGGAGTATGTGTCTCTAATTGATAGCTGAAATCTTGAAAGGGCAAGTGCCCAAAGAAGGCTATATAGCAAGAGGAAGAATGTGTTCAAGGGGAAATATTTAGGGGGCACCTAAATCCAGACAGTATGACAAGAAAGAGTACCCTGTGACAGAGAGAGACAAGAAGGAATCAGGAAATGAAGGCATATTGAAAGCCACCAGAGGAAATCTTTCAAGAGAAGATTGCAGGACTGAGGCCAGACTGCTGAGTGGTTAAGAACTATTAAAAAAAAAAAAAAAAAATCATGCATTTGGTCCTGAGTGACCTTCCAGAGCACAAAGCACTGAATACAGGGTTTTAGAAGGTATGTCAGTGAGCATGGGAGAGCATAGTCTGGGGCCATATTGGGCCAAAGACTTCTGGTCTTTGGCTCTGGTTCAAGTCTAAGAGGATAGTCACCACTGATTTTATCATTGACAGTTTCTACAAGAAGTTATAGAATAGAGACCTACGTTAAGGATAAAGAGTGCTGGTGCAATTAGGCAAAGAGCTAATTCATCATTTTTCTTTGTAGGATTTTGTTTTATGCCTAGTTCTTTTAGCAATCATCAACCTGAGTTTAATGCCCAAAAGTGTAGTTACTTAATTTAAAAACTGAGGAATTGTGCTTGTGCTTTCCTAAATTTGTCCAAATCCCATAAACTTCATCTGAAGTTAAAAATTAATTCAATTTGGGGCACCTGGGTGGCTCAGTGCCTTCGGCTCAGGTCATGTTCTCCGGGTTCTGGGATATAACCTCTCTGTTCAGCAGGGAGCTTGCTTCCCCCTCTCCCGCTGCCTGCCTCTCTGCCTACTTGTGATCTTTCCCTCTGTCAAATAAATTAATAAATCTTTTTTTAAAAATTAATTCAATTTAAAAAAAATTAATTCAATTTATAAATTTATTTTTGTATTAGAAATAACATATTTTTTTCTGTATGTTATATCTCCAGGGAACATTGCTGTTGTCCCAATTATCAAAACCATTGGTTTAGGCCTTGGAATCTTAATCTGGGGATCATTTAATACCTTAACTGGCTGGGCAAGCTCAAGGTAACACAAAGTAATTTCAACTAAGATTCTCTACACTGATGTAAGGCAAGTCCTAGGGATTGGGCTAGCTGAGAGGAATAACCTGGTTTTTACCCTTACAGAGATTATAGCTGGTAAGACATACACATGAAATATGCTACTTTTAATTATTATTTGCCTGAAATTCTAATATCCCATCTAAATATTTGGTTAAGATACAGTAAAAAATTAACTCCTCAGACCAGAAGAAGGAAGAAAGGAGGGAAACTGATGTGCATTTCCCTTTTTTATTGTGTGACAATTTCTTGGACATGTTATATGCATCATTCTCCTCTCACTTTCACAAACATGAGGTAAAGCACTGCCTTAGAGCTGAGAGACAAGGAGACTGAGTAACTTGCTGAATGTCACGGAATGAATAAGCTAGGCTTCAAACCCAGGTCTTCTAGTTCTAAAGCACATATTCCTTATGGATCCTGGGCCATGGTCAAAAAACCATGGCCCACCTTCCCAGCCACTTTTGTAAATAAAGTTTTCTGGAACACAACCAAACCCATCCATTACATATTGTCTCTGGCTGCTTTTAAGCTAGAGTGGCAGAGCTGAGTAATTGCAAGAGATCATCTGGCCCACAAAGCCTAAAATATTTACTCTCTGGCCCCTGCCAGCCCCAGCTCTGGAGGGGTCCAGCAGGGTCACCATAAATTAAAATTTGATAAAATTAAATATTCAGTTCCACGCTGCACTGCTCATAGATCAAGTGTTCAATAGCCACAGATGGCCAGAAACTACCCTGTTACACTGTGCACCTGTAGAAGACCCCCCCCCATTATCATAGAAACTTCTATTTGATTGTGCTGCCCTTGTTCGGTATTCAAATTAACACTCAAGTGGAGTTTGAGAAAAGGAATACAAAGGAGGGTGTCACTCTTACCTTAATTTTGGGGCTCCTCTTCCCTCTCAAAGCATCAACCTCAGTAATAATAAAACAAATTAACTTCCAATCTGTTCTGTCCTTTCCCCGTTCTTTCACCAGCTTCTCACAGGTGTATTTTCTTTTGCTTCTTCTACTTGCCTCTTTCATTCTTGCCCTGAATGGGCAACAGTACTAACAGTAATTGTTAGTAACAAATGCTACAGTTGATGTCAAGGCATGAAAAAAAAAAAAAAGGTGATGCCAAAATGTTGTGATCTTTAACCAAGCAGTTACTTAAACGTCTGTCTCAATAAACACTGTACAAAATTGCAGCCAATTAATTAGGATTCACTGAGCCACTAATGTATTTTGTTTTTCTTCTTCCTTAATCTTAATAAGAAAGGACACTCACAAGAACTTTTATGTATACTAACTCATTTTAGATATCTTTATAAGAAGGAATGGATATATATGACAATTATACCTACCTTATAGGTATCCCATTTTAAACATGAGGAATTGAAGCACGGCAAAGAGTTGTTCAAGTCACAGTTAGTAAGAGAGGGATGTAGGATTTGAATCCAGGGATCTGACCCTGAGTTCATGCTCTTGAACACTGTGATGAACACATTTTCAAAAATAGCTATGCTGATGCAGCTTTCTCAATTCCAGGTTTGGCTGGTTTGGAATGGATGCAGAAGAAGTATCAAAACCGGTGCTAAATTACGTCGGAGCTGGATTATCAGTAGTGAGGTACACAGTCGTTTTGGACTTAACTCTTCTTCTAAAAGTTTAGAATGCCTTTCAGAGATCCCAATGTGTTTACATTTTTTTTAAACCTGCATTTCATAAAAGTGCGATGATTTGCCCTCTGATTCTTCATTTATATTCACAGATTTGGCTTTCAAGGACAAAAGTGTCAGCTCTGGGGTCCCAAGTCCCAAGCCCCAGCTTTAGTTCTCAAAAGCTCTGAGACCCCGGAAAATCATTGAGCTGTTTTGAAGCTCATTTGCATTTATCTGTGATCTTTAGAAAAATCTTAGTACATAGGTCCTAAATTAGAATCAAAAGGCACATTATTTTGCAAACTCAACTATACTCTATAAATAAATGTTATGCTGGCTCCCCAGTGCCCCTGGAGTAGTCCTTGATTCTCTCCTCTTATCTTCTCTCATTACTCACTTCCTCTTTGCTCACCCCTCACCCCCCACCCCACCCCCACCTGCTGTCACTTCATCTCTGCTCATCCCAGTCAGATAACTACTCTCTCACATATGAAAACATGTATTCATTTAAATATGTGTTTTGGGATGTATCTGTGTCTAGTCATATGCACTATGTGAATAAAGATGAAAATGACTTTAGCGCCTGGGTGGCTCAGTGGGTTAAGCCGCTGCCTTCGGCTCAGGTCATGATCTCAGGGTTCTGGGATCAAGTCCCGCATGGGGCTCTCTGCTCAGCGGGGAGCCTGCTTCCCTCTCTCTTTCTCTGCCTGCCTCTGTCTACTGTGATCTCTCTCTGTCAAATAAATAAATAAAATCTTAAAAAAAAAAAGAAAGAAAAGAAAATGACTTTAAATCTCTATAGGTCAGTGTTCAATCAATAAAACTCCAGCAGGAATTAGGTCACCTTAAATTCAGTCCCCTTTCCTTTCTAGTCTCCATTTATATTCCCTCAGTGCTTCACATAATGGATAGCCGTGCCTGGAAAGATTTTAGTACTTTTTTATTCTTCAGGGAAAGAACACTCTATTTCTCTTCCTCCTGCAATGATGGCTTTTCCCCTGCCACATTCAGGAACAATCTCTTTGTCATTGAAATGTTGCCTAAGAGAGTGGTTCCAGGCCAATTGGAGAAGAAATAACATAGGTTATTCTAAAAAAGCAGATTCCTGACATTTTTGGTTAGAGGCAATTTTCTGTATTTTGTACAATTCACAGAGCATCCTAGCTTTGAATAGCTCTCCCAAAAACAATTTATTTACACCCCAAAATTGTAATGTAGCATGCCCTAGTTTTGACTTAATAGTAATTTAAGGCCAAATTATTCAGTCTGTCAGGCATTGTTTTTCTCCATATTTCTTCTTTCTTTAGAAAGTGTCCATTCTCTAAAATGGCAAATTATTCATGTTCTACCCACTTCTATCTGTATGCCCTTGGGCAAATCACTTAATTTCTCCAAGTCTTGATTTCTTCATCTGGGGCTAAAGTGAGGGAAATAATTGTGTCAGCCTTATAAAATATTTTGAAGATGAAATGAAAAGAAATATGCTAAGTACTTTGTATATTGCTAGGTAGATGGCTAACACTCTAAAATTTGGGTAATTTGTACTATAATAATCATTATTTGTATCAATAGCTAGTTCATGTTCAATTACTGGTTTCCCCTGGGGGGGGTGTTATTCAGCTCTGTAGTAAGCTGTCGGTGCACTTGGAGATCATGCAGTTTGGTTTGGAGCTTAGTCTGTGCCACAGAAATGTGATTATCTCTTCCTGTAGGGCATTCCAACTCCCTTCTGGGTTTCTTTACCAAGAGGACCTCTGGAAGCTTTTGTTTCATTATTTTAACTCCATTAAATCAGTTAGTTCAAAAGGCATTCATTGAATAAGCTTGGAGTTTCATGGCCTGTATAAGGAAACTTAGAATATGGTCATATTTGTTTA
Organism: Lutra lutra; assembly: GCF_902655055.1. NCBI lineage: Eukaryota > Metazoa > Chordata > Mammalia > Carnivora > Mustelidae > Lutra > Lutra lutra. Next base: position 80,792,114 of record NC_062279.1, on the reverse strand, counting down.
GTCACCTCCTATTGCTCTTCTTTTTAAAAGGATAGGTGAGATAGATTGTTTCTAGCCTTACATTTTTCCTATATGTGGTATCACTCAGTTTCTACAACTAAAATCACTCTAGGTATTTTATTTTATTTTATTTTATTTTATTTTATTTTATTTTATTCGGGAAGGGGGTTGGCAGAGGGAGAGAGAATCTTAAGCAGGCTCTACGCCTAGCATGGAGCCCCATGAGGGGCTCAGTCTCATGACCCTGAGATCATGACCTGAGCCATAATCAAGAGTCGGATACTTAACCGACTGAACCACCCAGGCACCCCAACTCCAGGTATTTTAAACAGCAAAGCATTTCATACAGGAAAATTTTCACAAAATTGCAATAAGGCCCAGTGGTGCAAAAGGAGGAAGGGCGCTCTGCCCAAAGCCCTGGAGCCCACACTCCAGCCAGCCCAGCTGCCTCTGCCCTGAGTTACCACCACTGCTGAAACTACCGGAGCCGCCATCAAAACAAAACAGCCTCTCCCAACTTTTAAGCCTGTTCTTATGCCTCCTGTTGGCAAAACTTAGCTGCTAATAGAGTTTGGGAAGACATGCTTTTCAGCTTTCTAGGCACCATGGTTCAGGAGAGAATATATAAGAGTGGGTGTGAAGCAGACACCAAGAACAGTGTTTTCTAAAACAAACTTAAATGAAAATCCAGGAGTCAGAGTTCATTAAAAAGCCAATTTCTTTGCCAATTAAAAAAAAAAAAAAGTGCTTTGGATTATCCTTGAGTCTGCTCCCTATTTCTTTCTCAACTTGCTGTTCCTGGAGAGTTGTATGTAAGGAAACCAGTTTTTGTTTCCAGCCCTTACCTTTCTTCAGAGCCACAGTCCTTATATCTAACTAGGGTCAAACTCCACATCTCTACCGAGATGCCCCCAGGCACCTCCTCCCCAGCCTGAGGTGAGATAACCAGTGGAAGAGAGAACCCTGCGGGGTCAGGACGTGGTCAGCAGTCCTACAGACACTAGCTGTTAGTTCTTTTCTCTCTACCTTCATTATTTCCCAGTCAGAATTACTTTTCTTGTTCTCCCCTTCCCTGTCAACTGGTTCTTCTTCCTGTGTTCCCTGTCTCATAGAATGTAATAGCCATAGTTATTCAAATTCAAAACCCTAGTCATCTTGAGTTTTTTTCCCCTTTCATATCCCATCCTATATCTAATCCTGTAAACATTTTTTCCCTAATGTTTCACAGGTTCTTTCTCTCCTTTCCCCCAGTTCCTTAATATAAATTCACCTGTATATGATTGTAAAAATCTCACATCTAGGGGCCCTTGAGGGGCTCAGTTGGTTAAGCGTCTGACTCTTCGTATTGGCTCAGATCATGATATCAGGGTCATGATCTCAGGGTCATGAGATGGAGCCCCTAGTCAGGCTCTACACTCAGCTTGGAGTCTGCTTGGGATTCTCTCTCTCCCTCCCTCTCTGCCTCTCACCCTGCTTGCTTGTTCTTTTTCTCTCAAATAAATAAATAAAAATCTTTAAAAAAAAAAACAAAACAAAACTCAGAGCCATGGCCAGGGAGTAGCAGCCCCTGCTGCCTAGGCTTAGGTCCTTAGGGAGGAGAGATGGCAGATGACCTCAGTGCTGCCAACAGGAACATGGAGGCCTGGAAGATCAAGAAGCTCATCAGGAGCTTGGAGGCGGCCCACAGCAATGACACAAGCATGATATCATTGATCATTCCTCGCAAAGACCAGATTCCACCAGCTGCAAAAATGTTAGCAGATGAGTTTGGAACTGCATCTAACATTAAGTCCCAAGTAAAATGCCTTTTAGTTCTGAGAGCCATTACATCTGTACAACAGAGACACAAGCTTTAAACAAAGTACCTCCAAATGGCCTGGTTGTTTACTGGGGTACAATTGTAACAGAAGGAGAGGAAAAGAAAGTCAGCATTGACTTTGAACCTTTCAAACCAATTAACACATCATTGTATTTGTGTGACAACAAATTCCATTCAGAGGTTCTCACAGTGCTCCTTTTGGATGACAGCAAATTTGGCTTCATTGTAATAGATGGTAGTGGTGCACTTTTTGGCACACTACAAGGAAACACAAGAGAAGTCGTGCACAAATTCACTGTGGATCTCCCAAAGAAACATGGTAGAGGAAGTCAATCAGCCTTGTGTTTTGCTCTTTTAAGAGTGGAAAAGTGACGTAGCTATGTTCGGAAAGTAGCTGAGACTGCTGTTCAGCTGCTTATTTCTGGGGACAAAGTGAATGTGGCTGGTCTGGTTTTAGCTGAATCAGCTGACTTTAAAACTGAACTAAATCAATCTGATATGTTTGATCAGAGGTTGCAATCAAAAGTTTTAAAATTAGTTGATATTTCCTATGGTTGTGAAAATAGATTCAACCAAGCTATTATCTACTGAAGCCCTCTCCAACGTGAAATTCATTCAAGAGAAGATTTTGATGAAATCAGCCAGGACACAGGCAAGTACTGTTTTGGAGTTCAAGATACACTAAAAGCTTTAGAAATGGAAGTTGTAGAGATTCTGATAGTCTATGAAAGTCTGGATATAATGAGATATAGTCTTCATTGCCAAAACACAAAGAGGAAAAAATTATCTAACTCCAGAACAAGAGAAGGATAAATCTCATTTCACAGACAAAGAGACAGGACAAGAACATGAGCTGATTGAGAGCACACCCCTGCTGGAATGGTTTGTTAACAACTATAAAAAATTTGGTGCTGTGTTGGATTGTCACAGAGTCACAAGAAGGATCTCAGTTTGTGAAAGGATTTGGTAGAATTGGAGGTTATCTTGCAGTACCAAGTAGATTTCCAGAGAATGGAATACCAAGGAGGAGATGATGAATTTTTTGACCTTGATGACTACTGGGTAGTCGACATGGGTCTGGCAAAACGTGCCTCACCCTCCAGCATCCAACCCAAGGAGCATACCTGTGGTGGAATCCAAACAGTTCAATTATATAAGAGAATATTATGAAAATGTATACAGCAACAAACTGGGCAACCTGGAAGAAATGGACAAATTCCTAGAAACATACAAACTGCCAAAACTGAAACAGATAGAAACAGAAAATTTGAACAGACTCATAACCTGCAAAGAAATTGAATCAGTAATCAAAAATCTCCCAACAAATAAAAGCCCTGGGCCAGATGGCTTCCCTGGAGAATTCTACCATACATTTAAAGAAGAGTTAATACCTATTCTTCTCAAACTGTTCCAAAAAACAGAAATGGAAAGAAAACTTACAAACTCACTCTACAAAGCCAGCATTACCTTAATTCCAAAACCAGGCAAAGACCCCACTGAAAAGGAGAACAAGAAGCCAATATATCTAATGAACATAGATGCAACATTCTTTTTCTTTTTTTTTAAGATTTTATTTAGTTATTTGACAGAGAAAGATCACAGGTAGGCAGAGAGGCAGGCAGAGAGGCAGGCAGAGAGAGGAGGAAGCAAGGCTCCCTGCTGAGCAGAGAGCCCGATGCGGGACTCGATCCCAGGACCCTGGGATCATGACCTGAGCCGAAGGCAGAGGCTTTAACCCACTGAGCCACCCAGGCGCCCCTAGATGCAACATTCTTAATAAAATACTAGCAAATTGAATTCAAGAGTACATTAAATTATTACTTTATTATTTATTTTTATTTATTAATTAATAATTATTAAATTATTCACCACAATCAAATGGGGTTTATTCCTGGGTCGCAGGGGTGCAGATCTCTGCCTTACAACTCGAATAGTTCCAGAACTTAATCCATGAGCATTGGATATTGAGAAGAAAACCAAAACAAAACCAGACCCAACCCTGCACTTTGGTTTGTCATGGCGTCACTGTAGCAGCCTAGAACTAAGTTCCTAAAATGCCACTTTGGACTAATTTAGAAAAGAATTCCAGTTGTAACTTTTACTTGGTGGTAAAATTGGTTGTTCCTCTATTTTATGAAAGAAAATTATTTTTTTAACCTACATACATAGAATCAAAAATACTTTAACTACTGTAAACCTTCAAAAGTTAATAGAAATTAGATAATTAAAAACAAACTCACATCTACTTTACCTAGTTCCATTTTTTTCTATTGCCAGTGTAACTTTCTTGTATCTTGTATCAATCATCACTCTTCTAATTAAGAACCTTGGAAGACTCCCATTGGATTCAGAATAAATCTGTCTCCTTAGTCTGGTATGTCTTCACCATCACAGATTCAACCCTTCCTAGATTAGCCTTCTCCCTGTATTATCAATTCCTGACCCAGATTATTTATCACACCATACCCCAGACACTTCCCCCAGCCCAAACACACTTTCCTCAGCTTCCTTGGCCTCCTGTAAATATCAGTTGAGATTTCTTGGGTTGTTTTCTTGTGTTATTTTCTTTATTTCCCTTCTTCCTAATTAGAGTGAGTTGCTCCTAAACTTCCATTGCATCTTGAACTCTTATTATAGAAGGGTCTGTTTTGTATTATTCTTACAATTCCTTTATCCTTGAACTGTGAGATCCTTTGAAGGATGAAGTCTGTTATTTTCTTAAAATACCATTCTCCCACCATCACCATTAGACTTTGCCACACAGTGCCTGAAACTTAAAAGATGCTCAATAAAGACTTGTTAAATTGTCAGGGTAAACACATACAAACAAGTTCTATTAATAGTAAGATGTATAGAGGTACAAATCTAGGGAAACTGGAAAGATCAAAAATGTAGAGAAGCACTCTTATGTATAACATTGATTTTTTTTTTAAAGATTTTATTTATTTATTTGACAGAGAGAAATCACAAGTAAGCAGAAAGGCAGGCAGAGAGAGAGGAGGAAGCAGGCTCCCTGCTGAGCAGAAAGCCCGATGTGGGGCTCGAACCCAGGACCTGGGATCATGACCTGAGCCGAAGGCAGCGGCTTAACCCACTGAGCCTCCCAGGTGCCCCACATTGATTTTTTTTAATTGTCCATGCTTTTGACAATATTCACAGACTTTATCATATATCTTTGTGTCTTAGACACTGTACCAAGTTCTGTAAGTCTGTAGCCCAAAAGGCCTTGTGATCTATTTGGTTTTATGTTCGTATGCATAAGATAAATTTCATTACCTGGTCCTAACTTAGTGCCCTGCACCCCCTCTTGACCTAACTGATCTGACTTACCTATTTTGTGACAAACACTAGTCACACGAGCTCAAAACCACTGAATTCTTGGTCCTGATTTTTTTTTTTTTTCTCATGCTCAAAACCCCCCTCCCATCCAATATTCCCTTTATTTCCTAACATATTTTGAGATTTTACCATGTTCCCAAAAGTACGCTAAGCATTTTGCATGCATTGTTATTTAATTCTCATCACATTTCAGTAAAATTGGCCCATCCCCACTTCTTTAGATGGAAAAAGTTGAGACTTAGAGAGCCTAAGTGATTTGTGGGAGGTCATATAGTTGTTTGAAGAAACACTCAAAGACTTTCTCCTTGGTACCGTTCAAGTATTTCTAATATACCGTCTTATATTGTCATTAGGAAAACATACTCATCTATACAAAGTTGAGGGTTTTCATGATAATTTTGAGAAGAAAATGCAATTGAGATGTCTAATAATAGCTTTGCAAATTAGCAGATATGTAAGCACACATTTAACTAAGATACACACGTTTAATTAGGTTTCATGCATTCATTCTTAGTGAGTGTCAAGCGCTTTGAGGACCTTGAAGGAGATCTTATCTTCCATTGATATAGAAAATCTGTAGAGAAAAAAGCTCACAAGGACTTGTGGTAAATGGTCTGGATTATGTGATGACTATTCTTAGTATTGTGGGAATTCAGAGAAGAGGAAGAGTCAGTGAGGACCAACCTGGGAAGAGGGAGGATTCTTGTCACATTCAACCTTCAGTTCTTCTTTAGTGTGGATAAGAGGAGAGTGTGTGCTGTGTTCAACTAAGAAAGATAAACAAGCAAGAGCAGGTGGTTGTGGAAGATGGGGGTGGCGGAGAGGTTGGAGCAGGGACAGGTCAGAGACGAAAGTCGCTGTGGAGAATTATGTGGAGTAGGTTATGGGGAACATAATGCAGAGAGTAATAAAACTCAAAAAGGACAGTTACATTTGCTATAGAAGGGAATATGGAACCATTCAATTTTTGAAAGCAAGTAAGAGGCTGAACTAAGAAATTTTAAATTCGTATTAAAAAAAATCACACAGGGGCACCTGGGTGGCTCAGTGGGTTAAAGCCTCTGCCTTTGGCTCAGGTCATGATCTCAGGGTCCTGGGATCGAGCCCCACATCGGGCTCTCTGCTCAGCAGGAGGCTTGCTTCTCCCTGTCTCTCTCTGCCTGCCGAGCTGCCTGCTTGTGATCTCTGTCAAATAAATAAATAAAATCTTAAAAAAAAAAAATCACACATTATCAGCACTTGTCTGTCCTTTGCTACCTACACTATTTCAGCCTCCTCTGTACTTTGAAAACTCCTCTTATATCTTTAACTTTTGAACCATGCAAACATATTTTTTAAGATTTTATTTATTTATTTGACAGACAGGGATCACAAGTAGGCAGAGAAAGAGGAGGAAGCAGGCTCCCTGCTAAGCAGAGAGCCCGATGCGGGGCTCGATCCCAGGACACTGGGATCATGACCTGAGCTGAAGGCAGAGGCTTTAACCCACTGAGCCATCCAGGTGCCCCCATGCAAACATATTTTAAAAAAGGAATGTCAAAAGTATACCAGAGTTGTTAATTTCCTTAAGTTAATTTAATATTTTAACACATTTTAACCTATTTGCATGGTTCAGAAGTCAATAATGGTAAGCGAAGCATTTGTTACAAAGATACTGGACATGAATAGAAAATGCAGTATGCAACAATGTCAAAGGGGGGAAGTCATTAGGCTTATGCATGTGTTTTCATCTCTTAAATTATACTCTGGAGATCTTTCCATATCAGAGCACAGAGGGTGTCCTCATTTCTTTTTTTATATCTATGAAGCATTCTGTTGTGTGACCATGAAGACTGCCTCATCTGAGTGTGGGTGTAGTGGCCACGGCATCTCTTCCATGGGGGCTGTGCATTCTCTGCTCACACCCGTGGTACCTGTCTGCTGAAGTTTGTCCATCAAGGATGTTGTTAAACGTCTAGGGTTTTGTCAGTATAACAGGTGGTTTTCACTTGTATCTTTTTTTAACCATGTGATTCCAGAGATAAGCAAGAATAAAAGAAAGATGCAGCTATAGACTGAAACAAGAAAATCAAGAGAAAGATCTGATTTGAGGGGAAATTTCATGAGTTAGGCTTCTAACTCATTGCATTTCAGGACACAGGAGATGTCAAAGAGAATGGCATCCTAGAGAAACGGCAGGACCCCTGGAGAAGCAGCAGCATGGCAGTAATCATCCGAGCATTAGGACTGGATTTAAGCTGTGTTTTCTCATAAAATGCAGGCAGCTTGATATGAACCAGGGTTATGATAAACATCACTAAAATTTATTTTCTTTACAGTGCTTTCATATTTTTGTTCATCAAAAGTGAAATACCAAATAACATGTGTTCTGTGGACACCACACCATTAATGACAGATCATGTGAGTACAGTGTGAGAAACAATATGATTTGAAACATAAAATTTAGATAAAAGGAAGATTTGAAACAGATGAGAAGGTAGTTTTTTTTTTTTTTTTCATTCAAGGCCATTTACACTATGTTTGAGTATTTATTATAGTTAGGTCTGTGTGGCAACCAATCATGATTGCCACAGGAAAGCTTCTCAGCAAACTCAGAGGTCTATTTATATCTGTTAATGGTAGATCCCAACTAGAAGGTGTATATACAAGCCCATATTTTGGAATGGCTTAAGGATTTCTGTGGTGGGAGGACCCTAAGTACAAAAGAGTAATATGAAAGTTACTTAAGAAAGAGGGAGGGGGGCGCCTGGGTGGCTCAGTGGGTTAAAGCCGCTGCCTTCGGCTCAGGTCATGATCCCAGGGTCCTGGGATCGAGCCCCACATCGGGCTCTCTGCTCAGCAGGGAGCCTGCTTCCCTTCCTTTCTCTCTGCCTGCCTCTCTGCCTACTTGTGATCTGTCTGTCAAATAAATAAATAAAATCTTTAAAAAGAAAAAAAAAGAAAGAGGGAGGAGGGAGGTATTAAAGTAGGCCAGGGGAGAGCAGTGGGGAATAGCTCAGAGGCAACCAATGAAAGGAAAAATCAAGTTGTAAGAAAGGAGGAGTAGTACTTGATTTTCTTCCTTTTTCTCTTTCATCACATCCTGTTCCACTCAAAGGTAATGACAAGAAATATGTAAGAAGTTGCTGTTTGACCTTGAAGAACCTGAATTAGTCTGGGGTAGCAAATCTATATTAAACAGGAACAAACTATAAGAGATCTGATAAAGCACAAGGGCCAGTGGCTACATATACAAAAATGATTGCAGAGCAAACCCCCATGGCCATGAGCCAGACTCCAGTCCTTCCTGTTTCAAGTCTCTCTTCTGTCTGCTGTGGGTCCAGTGCTATCCAACTGCCCTCAGAAAAACCAGAGCCCTACACCCCCACAGCCACACTATCTCCGTGGAAGGTGCTGGCTCTACTCCTTACTTCAAAATTAACATTTTCTTCTCCCTTCCTTCTTCCCTCTCAAAACGCTTATCGAATAATGTGACTGAAATGTTAGTTAAGTTGACACTAAAGTTAACTAATAATTAGCTTCAGGATAAAAGGAAAGAGATTTATTAACCTATAGACATCTCTAATCTGGAAAATGTTGCAGAGAGAGAATGGAGGAATTGAGACAGAGTGAAGGGTCCAATATTCCTTACCTCCCCTAGGGATTCAGATACTTGCTGACCAACCACTCTTCACACCTAGGGAGAGAAAAAGAAAAATGCAACTCTGAAAAAGATACATAATAGGTTAACTGCCTTAGATTTTTCTAGGCACGGTGGAAGGGTATAAGCAAACCAAGTGTAAAGATGCATAAACTGCATGATTGGGTAATAGGCAGCCATACATTATGAGCTCCTCATCATTGAAAAAAAGCATTGTTACCAAACTTGCGTGAACACATGACAAGTAATTCAAATCTAGTCTCTTAGCTCTTACAAAGGCATCAGGAGTATCACATTAAAGTAATTTCAGCTAAAATGCAAAGATGATTACATTTGACATTAGAACTATTATAAATTGGCCTATAATTTTTCTTGACTTAGAATATTAACCTAAAAATGAATCTTAACCTCATCAAGAAACATGGCTGGAAATGTTTTATTAACTAATTCAGTTAAAGAAAACTGAATTTTAAAAGTACCTGTCAATTTTAAGTATCCCATAGAAGAATATGAGTTTTCCTTGGTTCTAATTTTTTTATAGATTATTAAAACTTGCAGATGAAACACAAACATTGTTAACTTATGTTACTTTTGATAGGTGTATCAAAATAGCCATAGGTTAAACTGAAAAAATGTAAACAGAGAAGTTGCCAACTGCCCAACCTTTTCTGAATGAAAGAGTAACAGAATCACAAACGTTCGAATCTGAAGATAGGCCCAGGATCAGAATGCATAGTGTCACGTGTTCCTATTTTAAAGTCTGTTTGAGAAAGAAAGATTAAAAACATTGAAAATCTTCTTGACACCAGGGTGATTATCAGTTGAATGCTGTTTTTGTTTTGGTTTGTGCCACTATTTTCCATAGGTGATCAACAGCACTCAAGATTCCTGCCCTGACTGTTCCTGGGTGGATAAACTTTCTACAGCACAACAGCGCACAGTGTAAGAAGAGGTTCTGTTACCCTTTTTCTTATTTGGGTAAAGTAAGGATTCCCGGAGTGAAGTGGTAGTCCTCTAAGTTCAAGAAGCAAATGGTAACATAGGCTTTGACCCTCATAGTTCCATGGTGGACAGACTTTCTTGTTTCCTGCTGAATTTTCAGGTAGGGAGGTCCGTGATCTCAGTGTTTCAAGAAATTCCTAAGCCACTGCAGTATATCTCTAGCCAATAAGTAGCTGACAAAACCAATCTCCTTTTGCAGCACTTTTGTGCCTAAAGTAAAAGAGGTAATACAGGCCACAGCATATATTAATCAACAGGCTCTCAGCAATTATAGTCAAATTAGGCAATACACTTCTCTAATACTGCTTGGCCTCCAAAGGAAATCCCTACACTCATATTGGATGATTTTATAATCTCAAGATATTCATTTTCAAATATAGTAGTAGAATATTTTGGGTCCATAATAGTTATACCCCTCACTGTCGTAAAGACTGAGTTTGGCTCACCAGGAGCCCCTGTATTTTAGAGTTTCTTGTGGTATGTTTTTGGATTAGCAGAGAAATATGGAAATATGTAAGTGGTACCTTGCATTTTACAATCGGTGACTGTTTTGAACTTTATGTGGTGACACACATAAGCGCTTCAAGAATATAAAGCATTTCCTCTGTTAGTATCCACACTAACCTCAGAGTGGGGAAGAGGCTGTGCCTGGTGCCTAAGAAATGCTCAATAAATATTTGGATCAATTGAGTGAAAGAATGAGCTCACAAATAAGCTTCAGAAGATAAATACATTGTTGTTTTTGCTTAGAGTAAAACAGCTCCCAATAAAAGGCAACAACAAAAACAAGAACATTTTTTCACAAAGTTTCTCCCTTTTAAGGGAATATTTGTTAAGAAAAACATTTTTTATTGTCTCATGATTAGCCAGACCTGGTGTGTTAGTCTGGTCTGTGTCTGGGACACCGCTTTCAGGACAATGGAGTCTAGGCTTCCCCATGACACAGGGATTTCCAGTGTGGATGGAACTGATTGTCAGGTTGGTCCTGTGAGTTCCCATTGAAATAGACTTTAAGAATTTGTTTTTACAGGGTGCCTGGATGGCTTAATCATCAAGCGTCTACCTTCAGCTTGGGTCCTGATCTCTGGGTCCTGGGATTATGTGGGGCTCCCTGCTCTGCAGGAAGCCTGCTTCTCCCGCTCCCGCTCCTCAAGCTTGTATTCCCTCTCTCGCTGTCTCTCTCTCTCTCTCTGTCAAATAAATAAATAAAATATTTTTTTAAAGAATTTTTTTACATTGAAAAGGAATGTTTTTTTGTTTGTTTTTGCTTAAAATTCTTTCCTGTTTCATGCCATTGCCCTTTATATTAAGTTAAAGGGAGTGTTCCAAAATATTAATCATCTCTCCCCAAAATTATTGGGAAACTTACCTCATGCAAACATAGCACAAGTCTCAGGAGTCCACATGGTTCCATTGCTTAAGATGAAATATTTTCTTTTTACAATAGGAAATGTTTTACCCAAAATTGCCAAATTATTTGATTAAATCAGTGCCTCCTGACCATACCCTAGTCAACGAAGGCATGGGCAAGTCCAGGGATATCAACAGTTCTTGAATGAGCATGCATTAGTATTTTGTCTATCCTAGCCCTGTACTAGATATTGAGTGTTCAAAAAGAAGCATAAGGCATATAGTCAGTCCACAAATAGTTCATATTTAGAGAGCCAAGTTCATTATGCAGACGGTATAATGATAGCAATGGTTATGTCTGTGTTAGAACAATTTATAATGATAACCCATTATAATTTCTGTAAATTGTATATTTCTAAAACTAGGAAGTGGGGGACAGAAACTGCACTTTCAGTCCTGATGCTGCTCTGACCCTAGAGGATATTGCATTGACTTTTTGACAGTCATAGAGTTTGAAATAGATGTGTGATTCTGCATAACTGCCTGTGATTTACACTTAGAAGCATGCTTTAGTTATGATTGCATTTGTGTGTTTGTCAGAAATATTGCTGTGGGCCAAGATTAACAGTGATGTGTTTGTTTTTTAAGGGGCTGCACTCTTGCAGTGATATCTGGAATACTCTATGGGTCTACATTTGTGCCCATCATTTATATCAAGGACCACAGCAAAAGAAATGACAGTATATACGCAGGGGCAAGCCAGTATGGTAAGAGTAAAACATTTTTCTTTATAAATGAACTCAATACCTGTTTTGCTACTTAAGCATATAAAAAGAATGTGATCATAGTAAATCCTGGTACATAGATTCGACTTACTTTTTCATTGTAAGTGGTAGATTAGAAAACCACCGAAGACTAAAAGTAATAAAGGACTGTTTGAGTCTTTTAATATGATCGTCAAAATACAAATATAATCAACTTTATTCTAGTCAGGGTTGATATAGGCTACTTAGATCTTAACACACAGTTCCTGGATTTACAGTAAGATTTGGAGATTATTTTCCAGTTAGGTAATCTCTGAGAAAATATGTATTCTTCTGCTCTTTTAAAAAAAGCTAAAGTGCAGTACATACCACTTTAAAATCAAGTAAAGGCCAAAGTATAACCTGCCTAAAGGTCAAAGTATAGCCTAGTCAGAGGATATTGTTTTTAAAGCATAGAGTAGTATATTGAAAAGCCCAACATAATGCCCCCAGATTATCTCAGTTTCTAGGGATAGATTGAGTCTGTCAGATATAAACTCAACACCACGTGCAATAGCCCTTGTACAGGCTCATCAGGAGATTAAAGAAGGTCTACTTCAGGGGTCCTATCATTTTTTTGAAACATGGCTTCCACCCATGAACTCATAAAGGAATGAGATCATAGGTAATAAAGTTCTAAATTGGATGGAACAGAAAATTAATGTGATCTACATTCAGATAAGGGAGAAATTTGGCAGGCAAAAGTCATGAAGGAGAGACTGATGACAAAACTGGGATTTGAAAGACTTTAACTGAGTGGCTAGACTGTGTAGACACCATTGTTTCTTCGTTCTTGTTTATATTCAGTCCAAATAACATTCAAATCTTTTATGAACTTGTCCTTTTTTTTAAGGTATTCTACAAATACTTTTTGGGTTTTTAGTATTTTCATCTGTAAAGGATAAGAACCAATAAAAATAGAATAACATAAGATAAATTAAAAGAGAAGGAAAAACAAGAGTGAAAAAAGTAAAACAGAATCAGGAATGAGTCTAAAAACTGTAACATATTTTTACACTTGCTAGAAATGAGCCATAAATTTGGCTCTAAGATTTCTTATAGACACAAGGGAAATCAAATCTGTCCCACAATTCAGTGAACACAAGATAAAAAGAACTAATCATCCAGGAGTACGGTTGTTCTTGGTCCTGGGCCATAATAAATAATTTCAACAATCTCTTTACATAAATAGTACAATCAATCCTTAGGGACCTTTCTTACGACAACTTTAATGCCATCTAATAGGAACACACTTTATTCCACTTTATTAAAACATAATTCTAGGGAGGTGCAATTTTTTATTTAACAAACACAAAGTATTATATGCACTGTACTAGCACTCTTCTAAGCACATTACAATAATAACTCAGTTGACCCTCATAACAACCTTATTAGTTAGGTACCATTATTATCCTTGTTTTACAGTTGAGAACATTTAGACTGTGAGAGATTAGGTAATTTGCCCAATTCTCAAAATTAGCAAGTAGTAGATTGCAGATCCCACTCATGTGGTATGTGCTTTTATTAACGATGTTATGCTGTCCCTTGTGGTAGTTCATACACATGTTGTTCTTATATGATCCAGAAGTAGGGTTTAAGATTTTAGAAGAACAGACACACTGATTGACCTTCAAGCTTTTCCCCTTAAACATGACCCCTCACTTTTGCCAGAATTTCCTTTGAGAGAAACATTGAGTCTAGTATGACCTTCCCAGCCAAGCACCTATCATATACACATCTGTATGACTAAAGGACAGTCTGCTCAAACAGTCGGTGCAGTTGGGGTTTCTCAGATATTATACCACCATCATGTGTCATTAACTCCCCCATGTAATAAGGCCTATAGTAAACAACTAAATAAAACCCTTTTTGAGATAACTTCCTGAATATCCTCTCATATAGTTGTCATCTGCAACAGAGATGTTCGTCTCCAGATTGGTCACCATATAAAATTAGCACTCTCCCGTATTTTTCACACCACCCCCACTACTGTCTACTTGGAGATTTGCTACATTGGCATTAGTAAAATTAAGCCTGAAATCTATTTTTAAAAAGAAGATGGTTTTCACATAATATTTATAGTTTCTTATTTATCTTTCCAAGATAACTGTAAAAATTAGCCTTCTAGATCTGATTATAGTAACTAATTTACTACTTAATATTTCTAAGTTTTAGATATGTTAATTAAAATTCTTTATAAACAGTATGTAGAAACCTAAGATCATAAAATATAATTAATAGTTCCTTTACTTTTAAGGTTAATTTTGGTGAGTTTGTTTTATTTTTGGAACCCTAGATATATTTGAAATGAATAAAAGGATACATTTGAGTCTTATGGTCTGTATTTTCAGATTTAGACTACATTTTTGCACACTTCAGTGGCATCTTTTTTACAAGCACAGTCTACTTTCTGGCCTACTGTATAGCCATGAAAAATAACCTTAAGCTATATCCTGAAGCAGTCTTGCCAGGTAAGAATATTTACTACCAAAAAAAATCTTCTTACTCTGTGAAAGTATTCTCTACTCACTTAGCTTGAATAATCATCTCCTGGAAACCAAGCCACCCTGTGTGTCTTTATCTGTGTATATATGTTCATTCCCTAGTTGCTCTGGCCCAACTCACCAGTAAATGGGAAAGATTTAAAAACCATGAAACTTGATATGAAATGCCAGTTATTATAGAACCTGAAACTTGAAAAATGAATCTAAGGTGATTTCCTATGCCAAAATACCTTGTGTATTGACAATCAGACTCTATTATTTCTTCCTCATTATCTAAGGATGCTTATTAAAAGTCAGAGTCAATAGAACTTTGTAGTCACTTAGGTAAACAAACATTTTCTCTGAAAAGGAAGGAGAAATCCATATTAGAGTTTGAAAAGGATATATGATAAATGCACATGCTTTGGACTTAATCCATTTGGCACTGGTGGTAAAAAATATATATATATATATAGTTTCTTATTTTTTAGGAGTTTGCCATAAAGCAATATGGAATATAAGTCCACAAGGAAAAAATTTTAAGAACAAAATAAAGCATATGTCAGAGATTCATTTTGAATACCTGATTTGTTTAGGTCAAAGTATGCCTGTATACCATTATAAAAAGTGATAGAGTATTTATTGAACACCTAGGTAAATATCCTGAAAATTTTATCTGGTATTTCCATTCAAATTCTAGGAGCTTTTTTTTTCCCCCTTAAATGGTGTTCTCAGAGCATGCCCAGATCCATTATCTTCCCTAGGTCCCTCTCCACTACCAAATCTTTATCTCAACTACAACTTTGGGTATTTTATTTAATGTCAATAAACTGAAAAGGTTGATAATTATACCCACGGCCATCAAGAAGAAAAAAAAATGACTCGGTTTCCAAATGGATCCTAAAACCATGTTGGCCAAATATGTCGATAAGAATGCTTTGATAGCGGGTGCCTGGGTGGCTCAGTGAGTTAAGCCTCTGCCTTCAGCTCAGGTCATGATCTGAAGGTCCTGGGATGGAGCCCCACATCGGGCTCTCTGCTTAGCAGGGAGCCTGCTTACCCCCTCTCTCTGCCTGCCTCTCTGCCTACTTGTGATCTCTCTCTGTCTGTCAAATAAATAAATCTTTAAAAAAAAAAAAAGAATGCGTTGATAGGAGCACTTTAATATTCCCACTGTATCTAGAGTGTGGACTTTTCAGGAGAGGAACATGGCTTGTAAGTGTGCACTGTTTACGTGTGTTTCAGGATTCCTGTCAGGAGTTCTTTGGGCAATAGCCACCTGCTGTTGGTTCATAGCTAACCATGCTCTCAGTGCTGTGGTCAGTTTTCCGATAATCACTGCTGTAAGTAGCTGAATGTTTTTCCAAGTTGTTTTTCAAATGTAAATCTGATTTCTCTGAAGCATTCTTAGTGAATCACTGGGGACTACCATGGAGTTCGATTTTTTAGGAGTACAGTTTGTATGACAGATTCATGTAGATTCACCAACACCCTCTCATCTCACGTCCCTAATTGCTCAGGAAACATCGCTAACCTCATTTTAGCAGGTTTGTTCATTCTTGATATCCTTGCAGTTTTTGTCTGGTCATTTTACTTACTGTCATTTTGGATACATTGTAATTTTCTATTTATAACAATGCTTATCTCTATGTAATATTTACAAATTAAAAATGCTTTTGTGCATATTCTAAATCTCCTGACAACCTTGTGAGACAGAAAGGACTTCAGACTCCTCATATGGTCCTTTGGTATTTTTAAAGGCTTTCAGAAAGTTCTAAAGCAAACTCTTGTCTCTGGATGAGTCATGTGATTAAACATTAAGTTTTGCTTTGTGTTTACAACAGGGAGTAAATACAATGGGATAGTAATTCTTCTTAACTGGTAACATTATTTCTTCAGAAGATATTATTTATTTTCTAGCACTAAATTCTTAATAGAATGTACCATATGGGGCCTTTTACAGGGGACACTGAATAACAATAAATACTATTTCTTTTTTTTTTTTTTTAATTTTATTTATTTGACAAAGAGAGATCACAGTAGGCAGAGAGTCAGGCCGAGAGAGAGAGTGGAGGAAGCAGGCTCCCCGCTGAGCAGAGAGCCCCATGCGGGGCTCGATCCCAGGACTCTGGGATCATGACCCGAGCCGAAGGCAGAGGCTTTAACCCACTGAGCCACCCAGGCGCCCCTAAATACTATTTCTTAAAAAAAAAAAAACTTATAATGGACAAGATTTGGTTTTTCTGTCACTGTTTCTTGTATTAAATTATGGTAAAGATTTAGGATAAAACATTAATGCCTAATTCCATGGAAATAAATTGCTGAGGTAGGTGCAGTATGGGCAGAGAGTTGATGGGAGTAATCACCGTGGCTCTTGGAGACTTGCCTGTCAGATGAACTATTCTCCAGCCACTGTGATATAAACACAGTCTTCTCACCCACCAGGTTCAGCTTCTCTTGGTGCGTGGGGATTATTACCTGTGAATAACAGGTGTTTCTGGGACTTGAGGGAATTGGGAAAAATTGCTATTAGGTTCTTGCTTGGTTTCATTTTTGTTATTCTAGTCAAGAACAATATTTTCCACATACAGAAAAGATCCAGTCTTTTCTTTAAGGAACTTACATTCTTCTTTATTTCTTGAGAGAACTGGATTTTTTTTTAACATCATTTTTTTTTAGTGGAAAATTTTAAACATGCCCATCATCTAGCTTCAACAATGATAAATATGATCAACTTTATTTTATCAAAAGAGCACATTTTTTGTTATTCTAGCAGCACTGTTCTTCCCAGGTACATATATTTCCACTGTTATATAGCCATTGGTAGCTAGATTGTGAATTTCTTGAAGGTAGCATCTATAGTTTATTACAAATAACATTTAATTAAAAAGGAGAGAGAGAAAGGAAGGAAGGAAGGAAGGAAGGGCGGGAAAGGGAGGGAGGGAGGAAGGAAGGAGAGGAGGAAATGGAATGGGAGGGAAAGGGAGGGAAACGGGAGGGAGAGAGGGAAGAGGGGGGGGAGAAAGAAAACAGAAGAAATGATGTAGCAGCAACAAGGGCTTGATATCTCTGCTCCAAGTCTTCGCTGACAAATCTGAAAGCTGACTCAGTTTATCCAGAAGTTCAGCTTCTCAAGGTAGCTCAAGCTCACCTTGTTTTCAAAGGCTCATTTACAAATATGTAATTTATATTCATTTTACGAAAGGAAAATATGCAATCCTAATTGCCAAAACAGCTATGTCTCTTATCTAAGATGTGCTTCCTATTTGGCTCTCTTTTGCCTGAATCAAAGAGTATGTACACACTTTGACCTGTGCTTGTTTTACTTTTAGCAAAGCACCACTTTCTGTAACCACATTACTCCTCGCAATAACCCTTAGACCACGTCTAAAGTAATATTTAGGAAGTGATCAGCCAAAAAGCCTCAAAGGTCAGTGATACCTTTTGGCATTGTCTTCTATCATGTTCTCTGAAGAGAAATAAATTTCCAGATTAGAGAGGATAAAATTCTTGAGCGATTTTGGCTTGATAACATTAGTATTATATTTCCTTTTCTATTGTTTCCTTCCATCCTGTCCAAAGTCAGTATGGAATTGCCTAAAGGACACAGATGCTTCTTGTTTGGTTTGGATTTTGAGGCTTAATATCTTACGTCATTGATAAAAGTTCCTTTGACCTATTTCTCTGGCGCTTTTGATGTTGAATTTTCCAGACACTGATAAACAGAGAGTAATGTATTTTTATTGCTTCGCTTACATCCCTGGAGTGGAGTCAGACTTTGTTGACCCAGTCATGTAGACAGTTGGAGTAGTGGAGGGCAAAAAAATCTGTTGGAATTGTTTATGAGAAACCCTTCCAGAGTTTATGCAGGGCTGGAAAAGGAATCATAAAAATGCTGATACGATACACTTTCTCCACAAAGACCATGATTAATCCAAATACCAATTTTTTTTTCCTTCTCAGCTAAAAAAAGTTAATAAACTTGAGTAGCTTCAAGTTTCAAACTTCAGAATCATTCTTTCTTTCCACCTCGTTTCTTCTCACTTACCTTTCCTAGATTATTTCATTCCTGTCTGAATAAACCTTTTGTTTATTTTTCCTTACATGGCTTTTCTATCATCCTATAATACTGTCTTTAGCATCCACTGGAGTTTAATGTCAGACATAGTTCACCACCATGCAATAGTACCAGTTTAAGAATTTTTTTTTTTTTAAAGATTTTATTCATTTGACAGAGAGATAGAGAGATCACAAGTAGGCAGAGGCAGGCAGAGAGGGGGGCAGGAAGCAGGCTCCCCGCCGAGCAGAGAGCCCAACGTGGGGCTCGATCCCCGGACCCTGAGATCACGACCCGGGCCGAAGGCAGAGGCTTAACTCACTGAGCCACCCAGGCGCCCCAAGAATTTTTTTTAAAGTACAGTATTTGACGGGTCCAAAAGAACATACTACAGTTTCTTCGGTTATGAGATTGCTATATGGCAAATAAAGTTATAAATTATTCCCACACTTTGGGGGCACCTAGGTGGCTCAGTCGGTTAAATGTCTGCCTTCAGGTCATGATCCCAGCGTCATGGGTCGAGTCCCACTCGACCACTCGATGGGACTCCCCCATCGAGTCCCACTCCAGGTTCCCTGTTTGGTAGGGAGTCTGCTTCTCCCTCTCCAACTCCCCCCTGCTCATGCTCTCTCTCTCTCTCCCTATCTCTCTCTCTCAAATAAAAATAAATAAAATCTTTAAGATAAATTATTCCTACACTTTCTCCTATTATACACATTTCTAGTGTCCTAAGCTCACTAGAAAAAAAAATAAATCATTTGCTTATTAAAATTTACTATAAATAGATCACATTTATTTATGTAAATCACATAATAATATGACATCATCAATGTAATAAATATGAAAACTATAAAGAAACAAGAAAAATCTTTATTTTTTTACTGACTGCTACCTTAGTTTAATGTTGAGTTAGTGTTGAGATTATGAATAGTTTTCCCTGACAATACTGTTATACTGTTTTTACAGTAGAAAGTTACTCAATGGAAGTATTAGGTCAGCTCTCCAATATACTATATTTATGTAGAGTACAGGTCACAGAAAAAGTAACCAATTTAATGACAGTTTTTCTTTTTATTCTAGGGTCCAGGATTTATAGCTGCAATGTGGGGTGTCTTCATGTTTAAGGAAATACAGGTATGTATAAGAAAGGGGACAGATTAAGAAAACAGGTGTAGAGCCAGGTAAGAAAGGTATTTCATACTATGTTTGTGTCATTTCTGAAAACTGTATGTGACCCCTAAGCACTTCTGCCTCAGATGTTCAAAATGTTATCATCCCTAACAAGGAAAGAAAATACTAAAGATATGATAAGTATTATGAAACATGTTTCTCTCCACTCCAGTAGCCAGTGGAAAATGATTTAATTGACTTTTTATTTCCCATAAGAGATTTTGGTTACATAATCCAATAAAATATGATAAAAGGAAATTTTATTTAATGTAAAATATGATAGATAAACAAAATGAAAGTTTTTTTATCCTAAAGATTAAAATATCCTTGAGGTAAATGGAATTTGGGAATAAATTCTTCTGTTGGTTCTCATGCCTCCCAAAGGCCTCCATATTAAACCAGCAATTTTATAGGAAAATAGTATGGTAGCAGGTGACTACTACCCCTTCTCTTTCAAGTGTAAATGATAATGATTTAAAATTTCATTTATTAAATAGCTCTAGGATGTGTGTGTGTATTTTCACTAAAAATTGTTAGGGACGCTTGGCTGGCTCAGCTAGTGGAGCATAGGACTCTAGATCTTCAGGTTGTAGATTGGGTGTAGAGATTGCTTAAAAACAAAATATTTTTTAAATATTTTTAATTGTTTTAGAATTTTTCTCATTAGCCTTTATTTGAGGAATATATGTGAATAGTATTTTGAAATAGTTTTTATTATAAATATATATAAATCAAAGACAGTCTGTCAAGGTAGCATAGATATATTTTCTGTCTTCATATGCAGCTGTAATAACAAATAATTCCTGCTTCTAAAAAGATCTGATGTTTCTAATCTCTGGGAACCAAAAAGCAACCTGTGTACCTGGATAATTCTTAAAATGATTATTCAATTTTAGATTTAAAATATCATTTCATTTTTCCCAAGTGAAATGTTTTGATTTAGAAAGCCATAATTTGATAGCACAGGATTCTCAGACTTAAAAAATAATAAATTTGCTTAGGATATATGCACCAAGATCTTAATTTTTGTACTTTTTAAAATACAAAAGACAACTTAAAACATTTATAGATCCATAAATTGCTTCCATCCACATTTCTCATTTGTTTTAGTTAGGGTTGTTTTCCACAAAAAATAATTATATGTTCAAAACATGCCATAATCTTTTTGCAAATATTTCTTCTGCCTCCCAAAGGATAATTACTGCTATTTAAGAATTGGGTTTTTATTAACCAGTATAACATCCTGAAGCCTTAGAAAACCACAAGTGAGCATAGCTTATTTGCAGTTACAGATAGAAAGAAGCACAAACGAAGAATAGATTTAATATAAAGGATTTGAAAATTCTTTTAGTCACTACTACTGTATTAATTATACAAACTTAAAAAACCCACTTCCATAGTTATAAGAACTTGAGAGAGAGAAAGAACCTCTAGCCATTCAGCCTAATGGTAATTCCTGACTCCTCTAAAATGATGCTAAAAGTCATTTAAAGAAAACTTTTTTTTAAAGGCACCTATAAAAAGACAGCTCAGATCGAATAGAGAAGAATTTTCTTAAAATGATAAGCCATGACCAAGTAGGGCTTAATTCAGGAGTGCCAGGAAAGTTTATAAAATGCAAATTAATCAGAGTATTATAATATTAGGTAAACAGAAAAACTATGTGATAATATATATTCAAAAGACATATGCTGAAATTAAAAACCAGTTTTTAATTAAGAGAAAACCTCTTAGAAGTGCTACAAATAGGAGAAATCTGTCTATCAAAAACAACATAGCTAAGATAACACCTAAAAGTTCTCTCCCAATTATACCTCAGTAAAACTGAGGAGTTGAAAGTCAAAGATTTATCTATATTATTCAGTATCTTCTGGAGATCCTAGCCAGTATGGTAAAATAAAATTTAAAAAATAAAATTAAAAAAGAAGAGAAATAGATGTAGGAAAGAAAAATGAGAAAACTGTCATTTGCATGTAACATTATCTGCTTTAGAAAGCTAAGTGAATCAGCTGAAAATCTCGAGATCTAATAAGATCATTTGGTAAGTTCTGAAATAGGATAAATATAAAATCAAAAGCTTTTTAATATGCCACCAATAACCAATTTTAAAAAGGAAAATAAGGGAAACTGGATGGTTAAGTAGGTTAAGCGTCTGGCTCTTGACTTCAGCTCAGGTCATGATCTCGGTGGTCCTGGGATCGGGCTCCATGTAGGGCTCTGCACTTAGTGGCAGGGGGTCTGCTTGGGGATTCTCTGTCTCCCTCTCCCTCTGCACTTTCCCCCGCTAGTTCTCTCTTTCTCTCTCAAATAAGTAAATAAATCTTTTCTTAGAAAATGAAAATAAATGCTATTAAAAATTACAAAAGTTATAAAAATATAAGAAAATAATCAACAAGGAATTGTTAGATTTAGAAAATCATTCACTTTACCACAGAAGTTTCCTATAGAACGTAAGAAAATATCAGAACAAATGGGGAAGCTTACCACATTCCTGATGGAGCAACTCACAATTGTTAGTAGGCAGTTGTTTCCAATTACATTCAGTGTGATTCCAACAAAATTCCAACGGAGTTCTATCTGGAATTTTGAAAGTGTGCTCTAAACTTTGGCCAAGTTTGTATGTAAATGTAAAGAGAAAGAAGACCAAGCTGGAAGCAAAGATTGACTTTTATTGACTTCTGGACTTAAAAAAAAAAAAAAAAACATAAAAATGGAAAAAAAAAAACCTACTTACAAATCTGTCTGCAAACAAAATTCAAAATTTAAGAAATATCCAGTGAGACTTGTAATAAAGTGAAGGTGCCTAATTGCCTCTTAACAGGTAGTTTAAAGCCAAGTTTTAAATACTCTACCTGCCAACTCCTTTAAGAAAGAGCTAGGAACTAAACACTGAAACCAAAATCCTATTGGAATTTTTTTTTAAGATTTTACTTATTTGAGAGAGTGAAAGAGAAGGCAGGAGCAGGAGGAGCAGCAGGCAGAGGGAAAAGTAGGCTCACCACTGAAAGCCCAATATGGAACTCCAACCCAGAACCCTGGGATCATGACCTGAGCTGAAGGCAGACATTTAACCAACTGAGCCACCCAGGCGCCCCCTATCAGAATTTTTTGAATTATTTTTCTTAGAAACAAGATAAGACCTAGAGGAAAACAAAAGCAAAACATGTATCTTTCCTTTTAGGCCCTATTAGTTATGTCTTGAAGCAGTACTTGAAGACACATATTTGAAAGTCTACAACCTACAGCAGTAAGAACTTAATCTGAGATCCAAGCACTTTTTGTGCTAAAGAGTTTTAATGATTTTAGTTAGTCCTAATGCCATCCAGGCACCAGCTGGAGGCGTTTCCACTTTCCACAATGCTCTTTTATATCTGGTATTTGTTCATCTTTGGGAAGTTTGTTTTAGAATTTTACTTTTAGCTATTTTAAGCTAGATGTACATTATTATCTTTAGAAACAAACTTCAGACACAATGTCTACAGAAGTAACAATGCGGGGAATTACTACCACAACAGTTTGTAGGTCAGTAGCTACTCCCAGATAAAGAATGGGATTATCTGTTATCTTAGTAGCTGTTTCAGAGATCCAAGTTTAAAACTTTTTGCTTTGGGGAGAATGTTAGTATGATCTTTCTAAGTGTTAATATTCACTTTTGACAAAGGGAAAATA
This sequence comes from Lutra lutra, assembly GCF_902655055.1. Lineage (NCBI taxonomy): Eukaryota > Metazoa > Chordata > Mammalia > Carnivora > Mustelidae > Lutra > Lutra lutra. The sequence continues at coordinate 80,768,782 of NC_062279.1, read as the reverse complement.
TTGCTATAGCCCAAATATAATCAGTCTTTGTCTTTAGGAGACTGGGCAGTTTAGACAGATTCTTAACCTTAAAAGGGAAAAATACTTTAATCTCTGAGAACATCATTCTTCTGACTACGTAGACAATAAAGGAGAGAGCCCAACAAAGTATTCACATAATTAGGTTGTATAAAGTGCCGATAATTGTTTTTCTTATTTTTTTTAAAGGTTTTATTTATTTGACAGAGAGAGAGACTGCAAGTGAGGGAACACAATCAAGGGACGTGGGAGAGGGAGAAGCAGGCCTCCTGCTGAGCAGGGAGCCCAGTGCAGAGCTTGATCCCAGGACCCTGGGATCATGACCTGAGCCAAAGGCAGATGCTTAAGAGTGAGCCACCCAGGCACCCCTATTTTTCTTATTTAAGTCATTGTATCAATTGTCTAATTCACAAAGGAGATTTGGGAATCTCCTGATTGTATTCCTTCTTTGAGCCTATATTTGAGTGCCTATTCTCCATCAGTGCTGATATCTAGGTAAAGTTGCAGTCTTTAAAACTGACAAGATGTCAGGGAAACTTAAAGCTCAGAAGGAGAGAGAGAGAGAGAGAGGTTTGAGAGTGTGTGTGTGTGTGCGCGCGCGCGTGCGCGCGCGCACCCGAGCACGCCCAAGCACATAAATAAGCTGCTCTGTACTCGGCGAGGCTTTGTGGTGCTTTCATTTGTGGAACTTGCATTAGAGTGACTTCTGGTAGTACTCATACTCACAGTGAATCAGAAACTTCAGTTGGCCCCAGCCCAACTTAAAAGACCTCTTCCTGTCATCAAATACAGATCATTTCATCCATTTTCCCCCCAATTCTTTATGAAGTTGAAGAAAAAAGATATGAGCTTTTGGAATTTCGGCTATGTATTAATTGATATTAATGTTATAGTAAGAGATAAAAATAATATTATATGATTTGACTATCAAGAGATCTCAATGCTGTTTTAGAATTTTATCTGAAGTTAGGGAGGTACTGGTCCTGTTTTACTTTATAATGTTCAAACCTTGCTTTAGAGCATCAGGACTTACAATTAAAGAGGGATATAGTGTGACAACCATTAAGATGGAAACAGCCAAGGAGCCTGAAACTATTTCATATGAAACATGGTCAAAGGAGCTAAAATAATGATCCAGAAAATATAAGCTTTAAGAGCATAAGACAGTTATTTTTTTAATATTTGAGGGTTTATCTTTTGGGATAGAGATTAAAATTGGTCTATCTGTACCTCTGGAGATAGATAAAACTTACAGTAAATAGGAACACCTGGGTGTCTCAGTTGGTTAAGCATCTGCCTTTGGCTCAGGTCATGATCTCAGGGTTCTGGGTTGGAGTTCCACATTGGGCTTTCAGCAGGGAGCCTGCTTCTCCCTCTCCCTCCGCCTCTCTACAACGTTCATGCACTCTCCCTCTCTCTCAAATAAAAAAATAAATTTTTGAAAAGGAGAACTTAAAGTAAATAAAATATCTCTACTTAACACAGAAAGATACTTCTTTGTTAGGGACACTGGAGTGGACTGTCAGTTAAGCGTCCAAATCTTGATTTCAGCTCAGGTCATGGTCTCAGGATAATGAGATAGAGCCTGGTGGTCAAACACTGAACTCAGTGGGGAATCTTTTTGAGATTCTCTCTCTCCCTCTGCCCCTTCCCTCTCTCTAAAATAAATAAATAAATAAATTGTTTAAAAAAAAATAGATACTTCTTTGTTAATCAAAGGTGGACTGGCTACATTGGGAAGTAGTTGTCAGTGTTTCCTGTCTTTAAGACCAGTGCACGTACCCCTAGCTGGGCAAAGCAAACTTAGTCTCTGTTTCTTCCTCACCCTTCAGATCCATCTCTGTCTCTCCATCTGCTCCTCAGCACCTTTGCCCAGGAAGGCTGTCATTGCCTCCTTCATCATCTCCTTACACCCATTCTGGACCCCTCCAATCTGTTCACCATCTGCAAAAAAAGGGTGGACTTTATGAAATGTGAATCCCATCTTTTCACCACATCCAGCTGCCTGTTTCTTTAATGTCTTCCCATTACTTGGAAAAATAAAACCCCAAAGTGTACATGGACTGTGAGATCCCCATAAGCTCTGACCATAGCATTCCAACCTGGTTTTGCTCCGTTTGACTCTCATAATCTGTGGACACACTGCCTTCCTTTCAATCCCTGGCAAGTATCACACTTAATCTTACAACAGAGATTTGCACATAAAATTCCTTCTACCTGGAACCCCTACTTGTTTCCCTACCCGATTAATTGGTACTTATGGTTAGAAGCTTAATTCCTCACCCTCCAGACCAGCCTCACTAAGATTTCTTTGTAGCCCCCCTCAGAAACAATCATGGTCGTTTACTTATTAACACCCCTCTCACTTCGTAGCATTCTTTCTGTGATGATTAACTTCTATCTCCCATCAGGGCACATTTCCTCAGCATTTTAACCCCCGCATATGTTGCTGCAAAGTGGGTGCCCACGTGTATTTACTGAGTGGGTGAATTAGGAAGGTTCTAATGGGTTTTTGAGAGACTCTGGATGATTATTTGGCAGGATAGCAAAAGGCATACTGGTGGATAGAGCAGATGGTTAGTAAGGTCCCTAGAAATCTTGACATTCTGTGTTTTCTGCATGTTTGATTCATGTTTCCTTAATTACACTTACTTTTTTTTATTATTCAGGGTCTACAAAACTACCTATTGATGATATTTGCATTTTTCATCATCTTGACTGGAGCATTATGCACGGCTTTCTCCAAAATCTAACAATCACAAGACCAGCAGATGGCAGCAGTGGGTAAGAGAACCCTGCTACAGGACTTGAGTGATTATGCTGAGAAGAGAGTTCATTTTCTTCCAGCAAAGGGATCTCAACCCGTCTTGGACTGGGTAAATGATTTTTTTTTTTTTCCACAAACGTGAGAATAAAGGAGAACTAAGTTTCAATCTAGTAAAAAAATGGAAAATTCTTCTAATGAACTATTTATGGTGGTAGGACTTTACTGGGTGACTAAAATGTCGGCCTTTTACAGCATTATAGACAAGAGTGCTCCTTTTATCACAATACACACTCGGTGTTGCATAATCAGCAAAACAGGGTGAAGTTCATATACACAAAGAATTTTATACATGTCCAAGTTTCCAACGTATTACCCTCGTTAATGAAGAGAGGCAGAAAAATGTTGGGGAGAGAAATGGGGAGAATACCTACCTTAAAATAGAATTAGACTCCAAAGCTATCTAGATCCTTTGCCAGAAAAAGTAAATGTCAGTGTTAGTAATTGAATATGAAAAGGCCATTTCATTTTTTGCCCAAACTTAATTTTACTTCAAATTAATATTGCTCAACTCTACATCATCCCCTCATCTTAGCTCAAAATGCTTTTGATTATCTCCAGATAAAATCCATCTTCAGAGCACAAAAGTTTCCAACCATTGAGAATATGTGTCTAATACATATACAGACATATGCAGGTAGACACACGTAAATACACACATGTGTATGTCTGTATGATTCTAAACTTGGGGGGAATTCTAGAGTTGCTATAGTGAGGGTCCTGCTTATTAGAGTAAGAATTTGCAGGGGTCAAACACTTTGAATGTAAAATTTATTATTATTTTTCTGAACTATACCTTTCTAAAATCCCTTTTTAAACTGGAAGTTTTCTTCCTGTTTTAACTGGTGGTTTCTATTAGGGAAAGAAAATTAATGGACATGTTATTTTTATATATATATCAAAAGAGACAGAATAGCATTCTGCTTATGTGTTTGTACTCTGGTACTAACCCAGGTGGGTTTCATCTTCATTGTATGACTTCAAAGAAGTTCCTGAGCCCCCTGTATCAGATTCCTCATCTATAAATAATAACGATAATAATAATGGTTATTGTAAGGCTCAAATTAGTTAAAATCCATAACATGTTCATGAGTATCTGGCACTTGGCAAACATTGTATAAGTCTTAGCTATAATTATTATCTATTGTTTAAGAATGAAGATGTGTCTATAGATTGGAAGATATTTTGTAAGAGCTACTGGTCTCACCACCAACCCATCCAAACAACTAATTATTATTCATTCCTCTATTTGAGTACAATTTAAATAATGATGCTGGAATCTCTATTTCATTATTGAATTCTTTGATTGTAACACCTTACCAAAACTCATTTGAATTTTAACTGGAAGTATCACTAAATTATGTTGATAACTTTAAATAAATTGACATGACAGAAAAGCTATTTTGCTTACTTGAATATATTTTCAAATTTCATATTGATTTAATTATTTAATTAAGCATTTAATTATTCTGTAGTTGAGAATGCCAATTTATACACAAAATTTTAAATGTGAAGTAAAGCAATTACAGAAGAAAAATGAGGGAAAAAATCTTATTACCACTATACAGTTTCTGCTACCACACAATGCTTTTAGTGTTAAGAGTGTTAAGAGGTAAGGGTAGTGGGGTTGGGTGGGGGGACAAGCTTTTCAAAATGGTTACCATGTAGAAAACTTGCTATGTAGAGATTAGTCTAAACAAGTGATTGCCAAATTTCTACTTTCTTTGCTCAATTTAAGAAATTAACACCTATCTCTCCAGAACTTTTGAGGCTTTGTTTTTCCTTGTCTAGTATGGTCAGATTCTTGTGTTTTAACTTTTTCTTGCTTCGCTTTCTGTCTCTGTATACAGAGAAGTCACTACCTTAAGTAGGGGAGTGGCAGGCCAATGAGGCCGGCATCCAGATTATGGGAATTATTTATTATCAGAATAAAAACTCCTAACTTCTCAAAATTCCTAATGGGCTTTATGGAATTAATAGTGCAACATTTCCCCAGAGTTAACAAATCTCCATTCCTCTTGTATTCATTTATTTGTACTACCTATATGTATCAGTATTTGTGAGCTGAAAAACACATTTGAGTTAAAAAGGCAAATTGTAGAACCATGTGCAAATATGATACCATTTAGGTAAAATTTTAAGAATCAAAATAGTTTATATTTTTCAATAAATACGATTCTATAAGTATGATTTCTATAAATAGAAAATCAGAAAAATACATATAAAAAGGTCATAATAATGCTTGCCTCTAGTGAGGATAAATGAGATAATGGCAACACTGGGGTCAATGTGAACTTGAGCATTATCTGTAATACTCTAATTTTTATGGCAATGAATTCATATTTTTTCTTTAATATCTGTTAAAGAGTCAATAGCAAAAGAACTCCAAACACATGTCTAAATGTTGAAGTAATTAACACTAAGTAAGGAAAATATGGGTGTATGTTATTTTCCTCATTTTTTTAAGTACTTTTTAATTTCAAAGCAAGCATGCACATGCACAGACAAATAAAAGAGATCAAGGTAAAGTTGGGAAATTTTCCAACTTAAAAGTCCCACCTTCTAAGGATAGAATCTAGAAACTCACTTTCCTAGCCTCCCTTACAGTAGGATGTGTCATTCATGGTTATATAGCCTCCAAATAGACAAAGTAATCTAGAATGACAGAAAACAAATTATGGTAGCCTGGGACATGAGGGTTAACTACGAAGAGTATAAGGGAAACTTATGGGTTGCTGGAAGTGTCCTGTATCTAGATTCTAGTGGTAACTACATGAGTGTGTATATTTGCTCATAATAGTCTCCACCTGAGTGGGAGAATTTTATTGGATGCAAATTATACCTCATTAAAGTTGATTAAAAGTTTATTAAAATAGGCTATCTGTGTGTGTGTGTGTGTGTGTGTGTGTTTTAATGAGGCCAAATTTCTGAAACAAGTGTTTTAGATAGGTCACAGAATATCCAGCAGGACCATGGAATTGACGTTGGAGGCTACATAATCAGGAACGATACATCCTACTGCAAGAAAGGATACTATATTTTATGAAAAAAATTTTTGCCTCTTTTGAGATAATCATGTTTTTTCTTTTTACTCTGTCAATATGGCGAATTACATTTATTACTTTTCAAATATTAAACCAATTTTGGATTCCTCTAGTAAACACTACTTAGTCATGATGTGTTTTAGCCTTTCTATATATTGTTGGATTTAATTTGCTTTTCTGTTCATGATGGATATTGTTCTGTAATATCAGGGTAATGGCTTTAAAAAGTTTGCAAAGGATTGGTACTATTCTTCCTTAAATGTCTGGTAGAATTCAAAAGTAAATCTATCTAAGGCTCATTTTCTTTAACATATAGGTTGATTCACATCATCTATTTCTTGATTGAATTTTCTTAATTTTTTTCTTTCAAGGAATTTACTCATTTCATATACATTAAGATTATTAGTATAGTATTGTTTATAATATTTCTTCATTCTCCTTTTCATATCTATAGGATCTGTAGTAATATCCACTTTTTTTTTAAGATTTTATTTATTTACTTGACAGAGATCACAAGTAGGCAGAGAGGCAGGCAGAGAGAGAGAGGAGGAAGCAGGCTCCCTGCTGAGCAGAGAGCCCAATGTGGGACCCTGGGACATGACCTGAGCCGAAGGCAGAGGCTTTAACCCACTGAGCCACCCAGGCACCCCAGTTGTCCACTTTCTCATTCTTGATATTGATAATTTGTTCCTTCTCTTTCTATGAACATTCTAGCTGAAAGTTTATGAATTTTATTCATCTATTCAATAAATTAGCTGTAGATTTACTTGAGTTTTCTCTACCCTGTTTTTCTCTTCAATTTCATTGATTTGTGTTCTCTATTATTTATTCTGTTTCTTATAAGTTTTTAACTTGCTCTTATTCTCCACCCCCCTCCTCTTTTTCTGTATCTCCAATTATACATACATATATTCTACCTTCCTTGATCTTCCCAAACTCTTATTTCTATCTACTTAACTCAGGAAGCCTTTTGGGCTCTGTGTTCCTCCTTACAGCACTGCAGCCTGTAAACTCTATGTAGGCAGTAAAATTGAAAATTACAGTGCTCAGCTTATTCGATTCCCCTTCTGACAGGGATCATGGTCATGTCCAGCGTTTGGTCCAATGTTTCATACGTTTTGCCCATTTTGTTGTTTCTTCAGTGTATAAAGATTAACATGGTTCTTATTACTCCATCTTTACAAGAATTAGAAATTCTCTGATTAGCATTTTGTTATATTTTAATTTCAACTTCTCCTCCGTCATATTTTCATGAATAGCAACATCAAAGAATAATTAGGCATTCTAGTTGGTTGAATATGTCTCCCCCCAAAATATGTCTAAGTCCTAATTTCTAATACCTGTGAGTATGACCTTATTTGGAAATAGGGTCTTTGCAGATGTAATTAAATTAAGGATCTCAAGATGTGATCATCTTGGATTTAGGATGGACTCAAAATCTAATGACTAGTATCCTTATAAGAGAAAAGAAAGAGATTATTTGATACAGAAACATGAGAAGAAAGCCACATGAAGATGGAGGCAGAGATTGGAGTGATGTAACTACAACCCAAGGAAAATGAAGGATTGTGGGAAGACACTGAGCTAGGAGGCAGGCTTGGAAAGTGGTTCTCCTTCAGATCTCCTGAAGGAACCAACTGTCCCAGACTTTAGCCACTAACTGTGAGAAAATAAATTTCTGTTGTTTTAAGAATTCAAGTTTCTGATAATTTATTGTCTCATCCCTAGGAAACTAATCCAATGATCTTACAAAATAAGACACACAAATGCAACCCATAACCTTTAATATTGGCAATACTACTATCCAGATAAAGATGTTGGCCAAGCTGCAAAGCAAACACAGAATAAGTAGGAAAATTACATGTTATAAAGATCTCAAAAAGTGGCTTTTTGTCTTAACAGAGTTAAGTAATTTATCATTGGATAATACAGGATGGGGCATACCTCTCTTCCTCTATAAAATGCAATAGAATATGTCAGATGCAGAAAAACTCACCACAAAAAAAAAGAACAAGAGGCAATACCAAAGGCTAGGGACCTAATCAATACAGACATTGGTAAAATGTCAGATCTAGGGTTCAGAATGATGATTCTCAAAGTTCTAGCTGGGCTCAAAAAAGCCATGGAAAATATTAGAGAAACCCTCTCTGGAGAGATAAAAGCCCTTTCTGGAGAAATAAAAGAACTAAAATCTAACCAAGTTGAAATTTAAAAAGCTATTAATGAGGTGCAATCAAAAATGGAGGCTCTCACTGCTAGATTAAATGAGGCAGAAGAAAGAATTAGTGATATAGAAGACCAAATGACAGAGAATAAAGAAGCTGAGCAAAAGAGGGACAAACAGCTACTGGGCCATGAGGGGAGAATTCGAGAGATAAGTGAAACCATAAGACGAAACAACATTAGAAAATTGGGATTCCAGAAGAAAAAGAAAGAGAGAGGGGAGCAGAAGGTATATTGGAGAGAATTATTGGAGAGAATTTCCCTAATATGGCAAAGGGAACAAGCATCAAAATCCAGGGGGTGCAGAGAACCCCCCTCAAAATCAATAAGAATATGTCCACACTGCGTCACCTAATAGTAAAATTTATAAGTCTTAGCGACAAAGAGAAAATCCTGAAAGCGGCCCGGGAAAAGAAGTCTGTAACATAAAATGGTAAAAATATTAGATTGGCAGCAGACTTATCCACAGAGACCTGGCAGGCCAGAAAGAGCTGGCATGATATATTCAGAGCAATAAACGAGAAAAACATATGGCCAAGAATACTACATCCAGCTAGGCTATCATTGAAAATAGGAGGAGAGATAAAAAGCTTCCAGGACAAACAAAAACTGAAAGAATTTGCAAACACCAAACCAGCTCTACAGGAAATATTGAAAGGGGTCCTCTAAGCAAAGAGAGAGCCTAAAAGTAGTAGATCAGAAAGGAACAGACAATATACAGTAACAGTCACCTTACAGGCAATACAATGGCACTAAACTCATATCTCTCAATAGTTACCCTGAATGTTAATGGGTTAAATACCCCAATCAAAAGACACAGGGTATCAGAATGGATAAAAAAAAACAAACCCCATCAATATGCTGCCTAAAGAAACTCATCTTAAACCCGAAGACACCTCCAGAATTAAAGTGAGGGGGTAGAAAACAATTTATCATGCTAATGGACATCAAAAGAAGGCTGGGGTGGCAATCCTTATATCAGATCAATTAGATTTTAAGCCAAAGACTATAACAAGGGATGAGGAAGGACACTATATCATACTCAAAGGGTCTGTCCAACAAGAAGATCTAACAATTTTAAATATCTATGCCCCTAACATGGGAGCAGCCAACTATATAAACCAATTAATAACAAAATCAAAGAAACACATTGACAATAATACAATAACAGTAGGGGACTTAACACTCCCCTCACTGAAATGGACAGATCATCCAAGCAAAAGATCAACAAGGAAATCAAGGCCTTAAATGACACACTGGACCAGATGGACATCACAGATATATTCAGAACATTTCATCCCAAAGCAACAGAATACACATTCTTCTCTTGTGCCCATGGAACATTCTCCAGAATAGATCACATCCTCGGTCCTAAATCAGGTCTCAACTGGTATCAAAAGTTTGGGATCATTCCCTGCATATTTTCAGACCACAATGCTCTGAAGCTAGAACTCAATCACAAGAGGAAATTTGGAAAGAACCCAAATACATGGAGACTAAACAGCATCCTTCTAAAGAATGAATGGGTCAACCAGGAAATTAAAGAAGAATTGAAAAAAATTCATGGAAACAAGTGATAATGAAAACACAATGGTTCAGAATCTGTGGGACACAACAAAGGCAGTCCTGAGAGGAAAATATATACAGTACAAGCCTTTCTCAAGAAACAAGAAAGGTCTCAGGTACACAACCTAACCCTACACCTAAAGGAGCTGGAGAAAGAACAAGAAAGAAACCCTAAACCCAGCAGGAGAAGAGAAATCATAAAGATCAGAGCAGAAATCAATGAAATAGAAACCAAAAAAACAATAGAACAAATCAACGAAACTAGGAGCTGGTTCTTTGAAAGAATTAATAAGATCGATAAACCCCTGGCCAGACTTATCAAAAAGAAAAGAGAAAGGACCCAAATAAATAAAATCTTGAATGAAAGAGGAGAGATCACAACTAACACCAAAGAAATACAGACAATTATAAGAACATACTATGAGCAACTCTATGCCAACAAATTTGACAATCTGGAAGAAATGGATGCATTCTTGAGACATATAAACTACCACAACTGAACCAGGAAGAAATAGAAAGCCTGAACAGACCCATAACCAGTAAGGAGATTGAAACAGTCATCAAAAATCTCCAAACAAACAAAAGCCCAGGGCCAGATGGCTTCCCGGGGGAATTCTACCAAACATTTGAAGAAGAACTAATTCCTATTCTCCTGAAACTGTTCCAAAAAATAGAAATGGAAAGAAAACTTCCAAACTCATTTTATGAGGCCAGCATCACCTTGATCCCAAAACCAGACAAGGATCCCATCAAAAAACAACTACAGACCAATATCCTTGATGAACACAGATGCAAAAATTCTCACCAAAATACTGGCCAATATGATCCAACAGTACATTAAAAGGATTATTCACCACGACCAAGTGGGATTTATTCCAGGGCTGCAAGTTTGGTTCAACATCCACAAATCAATCAATGTGATACAACACATTAATAAAAGAAAGAACAAGAACCATATGATACTCTCCATAGATGCTGAAAAAGCATTTGACAAAGTACAGCATCCTTTCCTGATCAAAACTCTTCAAAGTGTAGGGATAGAGGGCACATACCTCAATATCATCAAACCCATCTATGAAAAACCCACCGCAAATATCATTCTCAATGGAGAAAAACTGAAAGCTTTTCCGCTAAGGTCAGGAACACAGCAGGGATGCCCATTATCACCACTGCTATTCAACATAGCACTAGAAGTCCTTGCCTCAGCAATCAGACAATAAAAAGAAATTAAAGGCATCCAAATCGGCAAAGAAGAAGTCAAACTATCACTCTTTGCAGATGATATGATACTATATGTGGAAAACCCAAAAGACTCCACTCCAAAACTGCTTGAACTTGTACAGGAATTCAGTAAAGTGTCAGGATATAAAATCAATGCACAGAAATCAGTTGCATTTCTCTACACCAACAACAAGACAGAAGAAAGAGAAATTAAGGAGCCAATCCCATTTACAGTTGCACCCAAAACTATAAGATACCTAGGAATAAACCTAACCAAAGAGGCTAAGAATCTATACTCAGAAAACTATAAAGTACTCATGAAAGAAATTGAGGAAGACACAAAGAAATGGAAAAATGTTCCATGCTCCTGGATTGGAAGAATAAATATTGTGAAAATGTCTATGCTACCTAAAGCAATCTACACATTTAATGCAATCCCTATCAAAATCCCATCCATTTTTTTCAAAGAAATGGAACAAATAATCCTAAAATTTATATGGAACCAGAAAAGACCTCGAATAGCCAAAAGAATATTGAAAAAGAAAGCCAAAGTTGGTGGCATCACAATTCCGGACTTCAAGCTCTATTACAAAGCTGTCATCATCAAGACAGCATGGTACTGGCACAAAAACAGACACATAGATCAATGGAACAGAATAGAGAACCCAGAAATGGACCCTCAACTCTATGGTCAACTAATCTTCGACAAAGCAGGAAAGAATGTCCAATGTAAAAAAGACAGTCTCTTCAACAAATGGTGCTGGGAAAATTGGACAGCCACATGCAGCAAAACGAAATTGGACCATTTTCTTACACCACACACGAAAATAGACTCAAAATGGATGAAGGACCTCAATGTGTGAAAGGAATCCATCAAAATCCTTGAGGAGAACACAGGCAGCAACCTCTTTGACCTCAGCCACATCAATTTCCTGGGAACATTGCCAAAGGCAAGGGAAGCAAGGGCAAAAATGAACTATTGGGATTTCATCAAGATCAAAAGCTTTTGCACAGCAAAGGAAACAGTTAACAAAACCAAAAGACAACTGACAGAATGGGAGAAGATATTTGCAAATGACATATCAGATAAAGGGCTAGTATCCAAAATCTATAAAGAGCTTAGCAAACTCAACACCCAAAGAACAAAGAATCCAATCAAGAAATGCGCAGAGGACATGAACAGACATTTCTGCAAAGAAGACATCCAGATGGCCAACAGACACATGAGAAAGTGCTCCACATCACTCGGTATCAGAGAAATACAAATCAAAACCACAATGAGATACCACCTCACACCAGTCAGAATGGCTAAAATTAACAAGTCAGGAAATGACAGATGCTGGCGAGGATGCGGAGAAAGGGGAACCCTCCTACACTGTTGGTGGGAATGCAAGCTGGTGCAACCACTCTGGAAAACAGCATGGAGGTTCCTCCAAAAGTTGAAAATAGAGCTACCCTATGACCCAGCAATTGCACTACTGGGTATTTACCCTAAAGATACAAACGTAGTGATCCGAAGGGGCATGTGCACCCGAATGTTTACAGCAGCAATGTCCACATAGCCAAACTATGGAAAGAACCTAGAAGTCCATCAACAGATGAATGGATAAAGAAGATGTGGTATATATACACAATGGAATACTATGCAGCCATCAAAAGAAATGAAATCTTGCCATTTGCGACAACGTGGATGGAACTAGAGGGTATCATGCTTAGCGAAATAAGTCAATTGGAGAAAGACAACTATCATATGATCTCCCTGATATGAGGAAGTGGAGATGCAATGTGGGGGGTTTGGGGGCTAGGAAAAGAATAAATGAAACAAGATGGGATTGGGAGGGAGACAAACCATAAGTGACTCTTCATCTCACAAAACAAACTGAGGTTGCTGGGGGGAGAGGGGCCAGGAGAGGGGGGTGTGGTTATGGACATTGGGGAGGGTATGTGCTATGGTGAGTGCTGTGAAGTGTGTAAACCTGGCAATTCACAGACCTGTATCCCTGGGGATAAAAATACATTATATGTTTATAAAAAATTTTTAAAATTTAATTTAAAAAAAAAAGAATATGTCAGATGATTTTTGTTTGTTTATTTTTAAGAAAGAAAAGAACCAAATAACCTGGAATATTGCATAAAGTGTTTTAGGCACACATCTCTGTATAGAAAAAGCTGTGACAAGAATTAGATAAAAGGAATAGGAACTTTTTTTTAAGTTTCTTGATATTTACAGGAAGATTCTTCTTGCAGACAAAGGACACCAACGCTAACTCTGTTGTTTTTTAGCTACTGAAGTCTTCATGAGGGAATGTATCTCACTTTTTGTTGAAAACAACAGTTAAACTCCTATCTTTTTAAGCATCCTAAGGAAAATGAAAAATAAAATTGAACAGAGGATTTTAATATGTGTTGTAACTTATCATTTGTTTACAGTGATGCTACTGTAATCTTTATATACTTGACTCACATGACATGGAGGTTGAGAAATCTTAAGATCTGCAGTTGGCAATCTGGAGACCTGGGAAAGCTCCTATAGTTACAGTCCAAGTCAAAAACCTGAGAAAGAGAAGCATTGATGGTCGAAACTGCTGTCTACATTTGAAGGCCTAAGAACCAGGGTAGCCAATGCTCAAAATTCTACTCTTGAGTCCAGGTCCTCCAAAGGCATGAGAAAACCCACATTCCAGCTTAAAGACATTGAGGCTGGCAGTGAATTCACTCTTATCCAGCCTTTAATGAATTGGATGAGGCCTCTGACATGGGAAGGGCAATCTGTTCTACTTGGTACACCAATTCAAATGTTAATCTCTTCCAGAAACACACTCATACACACACCAGCAATAATGTTTAACCAAACACCTGGACACCCTGCAGCCCAGTCAAGTTGACACATACAGTTAACTATCACAAGTATGGTAATGCATTTTGTGGTAATTAGCTCTTTAACCATAATAAGAATTTGAGTTTAAACCCTTAAGTACACTGCTTGGTATTACTATTCTGTGAAGATTGTTTTATAAGGTGTCTGAGACTATAAAAACATGTTTATTATAAACACACAGAAGAACATGGAATTCTTGGGAAGTTCTCCTCTGGGTTATACCTGATCTGACAGTAATTAGAATTTCACTTGCTTATATTGAAGTCAAATTAATCAAAGGTGTTGGAAGCAGGAAAGTAAGGAATCTAATAAAAAATATGGTGAGAACTTTTTAAAAAATTACACACAGTCTGAAGAAGGAAATGATATAGCCTCTCCACATACATAATGTATTTCTCAATTGAAACATGACATATTGCTCTTGAAAGACAAAGTAAAGTAAGTTGTCATTTACTTGACTGGACACAGCATTATGAGTTTGGTGGTCAATTCATTCATGATAAGTTTTAAAAATACCTAAAATGTTTTATTATATATAAAATTCCATAAATTTTGAGGTTAAAAACCTGTTAAGACTATTTTCAAAAACAATGTCTATATTTGGTTCAAAATATGATATAATAAGACATAGAGGTTTGGGGGAACTTTGAGAATTAGTTTCAGTGAGGCAATTTATGAAACTTGCATGTTGATAGAACATGGATAAGAAGAGTTAAAGAGACAATAACAGTCCAACAAATAGAAAAATTGTAATTGAATATGACATTTACTTGATTGAGGCACAATTTATATACAATAAATGCTCACCCTGATCAATTTTTACGAAGTTAAACATTTGACCTACCATGACACAAATCAAGTTATAGTCTTGCTTCTATCACCCAAGAAATTTCCCTCATGACACTTTGTGGTCAATTCCCCAGGCCTAGGCCTTCTACCCCTCCCCACGCACATCGTTCTATGCAATAGCTGTTCTTCCACCACTATAAATTTTGCTTGTCCGTATAATATATATAGTGAAACCATAAAATGTTTCCTTAGTGTTTGGTTATTTTCCCTCTGCATAATGTTTTTGAGGCTCAGATATTTTGTTGGTTGTCTTTGTTAATGAGTAGTAATCCATCGCATTTTATGAACATGCCACAGTTTGTTTATCCACTCTTCCATTCATAGACTACGAACACTCCTGCACTAGACTTTCTATGGATATATGCAGGCATTTCCTTTAGACATGTACTGAGGAGACAAGCTGCTGGGTGGAGGTGAGTGAACGCTGAGAAAAACGGCCCTGATAGCCAGGAACTGGGTCCAGTACTCTCAGGCCTTGGGTTTCTGTTGAACAGAAGCAACTTCACAGAACAGTATCAGTCAAGGCCTCTCTGTAACCAAATGGATCAAGAAAAAAAACTCACAATCATGTCTGAACACAGACAAAACATAAATATTGTCCGAGCCACAAAACACCCCTTCTGGTTGAGATGAGTGACTGGCTGCTTTACCAATGGACAGCTTTGGCCTCTCTCTAGTCTTCCCCCGTCCTAGACAAGATTTATAAAGACAACCAGTCATAGAATTATCCACTTCCTGACAACATCCAATCCAGAGCAAAGATCCACTTTATTAAACCCTCTCCAAAACCACCTAACAGAGTCTCAACCCTAATTGTAATTACCAATATACACAAAATAGGGAAAGAAGGAAGAAGTTAAGGACACCACAGGAATCAAAGCAGCAAAATACCAAGTGTGGGAAACTGTACGGGACAGATGATGACTTGATTCCTTCAACAAATACGCATGTGTGTGTACATACGTATTTCTGTACATCTATATAATGTATATTCAGCTGTTTATATGTATGCATGTGTGTGGAGGTATACATTCAGAGAGAGAAAGAGAAAAGGATCTATAGATTTAAAACAACTTCATAGACATGTGAATCAAAAGCAGTATGTGGACCTTATTTCAATCCTTATTTCAAGAATAAAGCAATTGAAAATTTGAAAACTGACTAAATTACCTTGAAGTACGTTTAGGTTTGATAATGGTATTTTGGTTACTTTTTAAAAGTGTCCTTTTTTAGAAATTCAAACAGAATTACTTCTGAATGAAAACAAATGAGGTCTGGGATTTGTTACAAAAGGCTACAGGGCTGGGGTTAAGTGGGTTGGTCTTTTAATAACAAAGCTGGATGTTCACTGAAAGTTGCAGAAAATGGTTGATGGGTTCTTGGGGTGGTGTTATGTTATCATTTTGCACATTTGTGTATGTTTGAAATTTTCCCTATTAAAAAGTTAAAAGCATTTTTTAAAGTTAATATCCAGTAGACTAAAAATAGCCTGTCATTTACTTAATTTGCCTTTCTTTTATTACTTGTTTTAATATTTTTCTGTCAAAGTTTTCTCTTCGATGAATTGACATTTTGTGCCGCAATCCTTTGATCTATTAAAATACTAATATTTTCTTCTGGATTTGCATGCCTTCCACATTAAAAAAAAAAAAATTGCTCCTCCTTCTAGTTTACCATCTGCCCATCTCCTCAAGGAGTTTTATTTCAGCTTAAGCACACTCCTGGTCATTTCTGTGATACAAGTGCATGTCTTCACCTTCTCTTTACAGTCTCACTTTCCTTAGACCCTTCGTGCCTCTTCGCAAAGCTCCAGGCATCTTAATCTCAAGATAGGTTTCTGATTTATCTTTGTAGTTCTCCCTCACTGAATTAGGTAGCCAACACAATATTTTTTTTAAAAAAGGTACACCATGAATATTTATTGAATGAATTAAAATAAGCCAAATCCCAAAGGCCTTGTTTGGTGCTAAAATTATCTTCTATCACATATTTAGGCTTTATATTGAAAGATGTTGGGTAAGCCTGGTGGTGGGTATTAAGGAGGGCAAGTATTGCATGGAGCACTGGGTGTGGTGCATAAACAATGAATCTTGGAACACTGGAAAAAATTAAATTAAATTTATAAAAAAGAACCCCCCCCAAAAAAAGAAAAAAAAGAAAGACGTTTATTTGAGAAAGAGAAAGTTTGAGATACTAAAGTTCAAGACCATTTATAATTTCACTGTGTGACTTTTTTAATAAGAGCTCACATCCAGTTAATACAATAGATAAAATATACAAAGTTAACAGGAAACCATTTTAAATCCTCTAATTATCTGAAAGAACAAAAGTAAAACATAGATTCTGTCCTATCTTCCTTAGTTAAAAACATGTCTTATGATTAGAATAAAAAGAGGAACCAAATAAAATTATTTATACATTTTAGGGATGGGGGGGATTTTTTTGAGGCTCAAGTAATACAGCAGTAAAAAATTTTGTTGGCTCTCATATGAAATTATACAAGATGATGTTAAAACTAAATAGTCAAGAAAATGCAGGCTTTAATTTTCTCTAGGTAGAAAAATTAATATTCCAAATAATGTATCTATTTATCTATTTTTCTTAAGGATCCATACTCTAAGATATGTCTAAGGTTTGTATACAGTAGCCAAAAAGCACTAGGTTTGGTTGCTGGGTGAGATTCTATATCCTGATATTCTTTGACAATCATGTATGTATCTGTGTTCCTAAAATTTTCATTTTAATGTTCATGATAAAATAAGGCATTAAATAAGTCACAGCCTACTTCCCTAAAATGAAGTAGCCTAAGAAATCTAGAAAAACATTCCTATTTATTCCTACATAAATTGTAATGTACATGAATACCTAAATTCCAAGTATATAGGCTGTGTCATCTAATACAACTTACTACTTATAGCCCCTGCATTACAGGGGAAAGTTTCATCTGGTTGCCTCACCTTTAGTTATTAATGTGTATTAAATAATCATTCATTTAATTTCTCTGTAAAAATACATTTTCAATTTTGACCACCAGAGGACAGTGTAGGTTTAATTGTTATAGTCTTTATGTTTTTTAAAAAAAAAGTTTGGACTTCTTTCTCTTTTTTTCCCCCTGCATCTCTCCTCTGAAATGCCTATATTTTGTCATTTATGGATTTTTTAAAATCTGAACTGAGAAACCCTACTTTCTATCTCATACCATACATTCAGTTGAATTGTCAATATGACATCTGATTTTCAGTCTTGGGTTTTTATTACTTTTTGACTTTAGTCTTTATCATTTAATTTCCTAGCAGTGGAACACATCACAAAATAAATCCATTTTTAGAGTTATGTAAACAGGAGAGTGTGTTGCCTGAGAACATTCAGGACATAGGAAAATTCTAAAAGCCAGGGCTACCCGCAGTGGTGAATGTGGCTGATTAAATACTGAGCTAGCAGTCACATTATTCTCTGACCTAATGACAGAGAGACATCATTACTAAATCATTAGGCTGAATAGCTTCAGGTTTCTCTATGATGCTCTAATAACTCTTTTTCAGCTTCATTAGACATTTTAGGTCACAAAGACCTGGGACTATTTGCCCTGCTATTTTTGAAGACCTTTTTGCAACCCAGAGGCGGAAATGTTTTCCCAATAGGCTATTAAGTAATCATTTGCTGTAATTGGATGGATTCTGAATATGGATTCTTACAGCTTCTTACCACCACTGGGTGGAGTGGCTTGAAGAAGGGGTGTCCTCAGTTCCTATTTCCTGGGTACAAAATGATGTTTTACTAAGGTAAACGTCTGAGGTGAAGTCGGGTACCTAATGGTCCTGTTTCAGCTCTGAAATGCCTAGTGGAAAATTACCAAGAAGCAAATTCCATGGAGATAGGAAAGTTGGACATGTCTAAAATACTCAAATCATAAGCTGAGATATTTTCCAGAACCTTTTTCATTTCTCTTCATTTACACAACAAAAGTCATTTCAAATCCTGTCTCTTCACTGGTATCATCTTATTTGTGATGCTTCTTATTGAGGACCTCAGGTCTGAAATTCAAAATCACATATATGTGCTGTCCTGGTAATAAAGCCGTCAATTTTAATATGGGAGTGTTACAGATTTCTTAAATAAGTGGTAAGAAAATATATAAAAATCTAAATCTCACAACATATTCCAAGAGATTTTTTTTGTGCATTTTATGTGGGGGCTGGGGAGCCAATTGGAAGGCAACTTGGAATTGAATGTTTTCTTGTAGGAGGGATTTTCTGCAGAAACCGGGCTTTCTCTACGTGCTGCGCCATTTTATGTAAATTCGGGTCTCTTTTCTGTGGCTGTTGCAAAAATTCAAAATACCTAATTATTTCTGAACTTCAATGCTTTGTGGAATTGATTTCTCCTCCTGAAAAGATGTTTCAAAATTATAAATCAAAGGAAGACAACGTAATTTCCCTCAGCTTTTGTGTGGTTTTACTAGGTTCTGTAGCCCCAGCTGTTTGACTTAACTATTCAGTCAGGCGAACTTTTCAGAAAAGTCTCACAGAATCCAACAGGGCTTTCTTATGGCCCTTCCTTAGGCAGTTCAATTGTGGAAGAGAGAGAGAGAAAGAGAAAGGAAGAGAAAGAGGGAGAGAAGCACATCAATATAAATTGTTATTCACATTAGCTGGAGTTTAAACTACACTAAAAGAAATTTCTTTAAAGAACAAGAACCTTCTTTTTTTATCATAACTTACGATGCCCATCTACATTCTCACTGAAATGGACATAGGTTTTGTTTAAATTGGTTTACCAATAAAAGGAGTTTATTTTAAAACAATGAAAAAAACAAAAGTATAAAACAAAATTAAATAGCATCTTGATTCATTCTATCATTCTTTCCCAGTCTCTCAGTTTCTATCTTTCACACACACACACACAAACACACACAGGCACACACTCGGTCTTAGAGATTATTTCTTACATCTGTTACTAAAAAACAAAATGCTGTTATTAATATACTTGCATGTATATTTTGTGCATTTCTGTGTATATGTTTATAAGTCATATTCCTAGTAGAATTATGATATCATAAGATAGATACACATTTTAAATTTTGATAGATATTGCCGTAATACTCTGCAAAAGTTGTAATTGTATTTTAACCCTGCTAACAGATTTCTCTGTAAACGCAAAGTGATTTTTATCAGTTTCTCAATTATTTACCAATATGATTTGGTTAAAAATGGCATCTAAACATCTAAGTGTGTCTAGGTATGTATTAGTTTGTGAGCAGAATTGATCATTTCTTTCTATGTATTACTAACTCCTTGTATTAGATTTCTCTGGAAATTTCTTCTTGTTCCTATCTCTTGACAATTTTTTCTAGGAAGTTTGGGGACTTAAAATGATAATTCGTAGGATTCTTTTGTATATTAAGGGAATTAAACTCTTTGCTTGTGGTGTACTTTTTGGTAAATACTTTTCTTAGCTTATTTTTCATTTTGCTTTTGTTGATGATTACCACCCATACGTTTAATTCTTACAAGGTAAAACATATCAAGTGTTCCCTTTTAACAGATTATGGTCACACTCTCAAAATAATTTTTATCAATCTCTGTAATTTTTTCCTAACACTTTTATTTACATGTCTTATATTTAAATTGTTAGTTCATATGGAGTTAATATTAGAGCTATGGGTGAAGATTTACCTAAGTAATTTTTCCAAAAACCCCTTAAGTTTTCCCAGCACCATTTGTTGAATAATTCTGCTTTTCTTCGATGTTCTGAAATGTTTTCAATGTATGCTAAGTCCTATAGGTACTTGAGTCAATCTCTAGATCATGTAATCATTTTTTGTGCTAGACAAAGAGTTGTGCTTACTGTGTCTTAATAGTACATCTTAAAGCTGGTTAGCTTATTCACTGGGACTCCTCTTCCCTTTCAGGTTATTTCTGGTTATTCTTATATGTTTACATTTCAAGCTAAATTTAGAATATGTCTGTCTTGCTCTAAGCAAACAAATAGCAGCAATAATACATCTGTTTGTTTGTTTGTTTGTTTGTGGTTTTGGAGTTTTTTTTAGAGGAGGGAAGGAGCAGAGAGGAAGAGAATCTTAATAGGCTCCATGCCCAGCACGAAGCTGGGCATGGCGCTTGATCTCACAACCTTGAGATCACGACCTGAGCCAAACCCAAGAGTTGGCCACTTAACCAACTGAGCTACCCATGGGCCCCCATCTATTGGTATTTTGATTGGATACCATCTAAATCTGTAAATTTAATTCTGGGGTGATTTACAGCTTTCAAATTTTTTAGTGTTTTGGTTGTGCTACTGCATGGTTTTATATTTTATTATTATTGGTTTAAAATGCCAGTTTGGGGAAGAAAAACAGTTCTTGATTTTATTTATCAGTTCTATGACTTGTCTTTTATATTTCTGCTGTAATCATTTTAATCCTCTATTTTTAATCTGAGTTGGGTTTTTTTTTTAAGGTTTTATTTATTTATTTGACAGACAGAAATCACAAGTAGGCAGAGAGGCAGGCAGAGAGAGAGAGGAGGAAGCAGGCTCCCCACTGAGCAGAGAGCCTATGTGGGCTCGATCCCAGGACCCTGAGATCATGACCCAAGCCAAAGGCAGAGGCTTAACCCACTGAGCCACCCAAGCGCCCTTGAGATAAGTTTTTAATTCAATATTTTATTCTATCTCCTATAGTAAAGTATAAGTATTTACATCTATTAATTTTTCTCTGAATATAGCTTTCGACAAGTCACCTAAATTGTGATATATCTAATTTTAATCTTCATTTTCTAGACATTCTGTACAATTAGTTAAAATATTGTTCTTCACAAGAATAATTAAGATCGCATTTTAAAATTTCCAGATGGTTGGGCACCTGGGTGGCTCAGTCCATTAAGTGTCCAACTCATGATTGCAGTTCAGGTCATGGTCTCAGGTGAAATGGAGCCCTGTGCCCGGCTCTGCACTCAGTGGGGAGTCTGCTTAAGATTCTCTCTCTCAGCCCCCACCATCTGCTCTTCCCCTCTTTCTTTCTCTCTTTCCCTCAAATAAATAAATAAATCCTTAGAATTTCCAAGTGGCTAAAGTTTTTAAATTTTTATTTTTGTAATTTTTATTCTTCATAAAATTAATGTAATCCATATTCTTTCTAGTTAATAAAATTCATTGAAGCAGTTTTTGTGCACTAAGATAGGATCAATTTCTATAAATACTTAATGGAAGCTTGAAAATAAGATGCCATGACTGTTCTCAAGCATTTAAATTCTGCATAAACAAATCAAATCAACCCCATTTATTGTCTTTTTCGCACCCTTTAAACCAAATAATTATTTTTAAAATCTAATCTGTCCATTAATGTTTCCCAAAAGGATTGTTTTCCTATTCATTTCCTTTTCTATTTCTTATAGGTTTGCTTCTTGAATTCTGATGTTATACCATTTAGTTCAGAAAAATTTATTCCAGTTAGATCTTCATCACAGAAGGTAAAAGTTCCACTGTGTCTTTTGAATGCACTTTTTGACCTACCTTTAGATGAGCCGCTTGTGAACAGCATATAACTGAGCTTTGCTTTTTGACCCAATATGAGTCTTTTTATCTGACCAGAGAGTTTATGCTTTATCATTATCCCTACAAATCCTGTCTAGTTTCCTTTCTTCCATCTTATTTTATGTTATTTTTTCATTTTTCGTAACTTCCCTTTCCCCTTCTTTTTCTGTTTAATCTGTATTTTCTGACCCTCTGTCCTTGTAATTACAAAGTGTGTGGGCCCCTCTTCACTTTTCTGGTGTGGTGTACTGTCTCTAAAAGCGTGAACCAGAGACTAACAGAATCAGCTCGGTTCTTGTCACACAGGCAGATCCCAGGGCTCCTGAGAGGAGAAAAGTTGTGTGCTCTTCACAAGCTTACTGTGGTTCTTTTAACTCAACCCAGTCTTATTTTGCAAAATATCAAACATATCAAACATACTGAAAATTTGTGTGACAAACTCAGGTTTGAAAATTTGAAAGAATACTAATAGAAATACCTGTATCCCCTTCATCCAACTTTAATAATTGTTAACATTTTGCTCCCTTAACTTGTGCTCTCTCTCTCTCTCACTCTGTCTCTCCTCCCTCTCTCCAGCCCTCCCTCCCAGAGTTCCGAAAGATAGATTCCACCAATCGTGTAACAAATCATGTCACATTATTTTAACAACTTCAGCCTTTATTACTGAAGACTAGAATATTGTGCTTCATGATCACAATCTTATTGACACAGCCAAAAAGCTTAATATTGATCCAAATCCATTATCTAATATGACGTCTGTGGTTGATTGTTACATTGATGGGCACTGTGAACCTCTGAGACATTAACAAAAGAACCCATTGCAAGCAGAGACTAAATAAGCATATGCTGACCAGGGCCTGTCCTCATGGAAGGCTGCTGATGCCACTGAGGACACTGGTCTCGCCCTCTTCGAAAGTAAGAGAGCCTGTGAAGAGAGGATCCCAGCCATCCAGTCGTTCCTCCAGCTGCATGAGCGAGTACTAACAATATCAACAGAAGAACCTCCCAAGCCATCCACAGATCCCTGATAAACAGTAATTATTTAAGCCACTGAATTTGAATTTGTTACACAGCAATAGCTATTTGACACTTAGTCTATATTTAAATTACCCTGATTGTTAAAATAATGTCCCTTATAGCTTCTTATCACTTTTTTGATCCAGATCCATTCAAGACTTACACACTGAATTTAGTTATCATGTTTCTTTACTGCCTTTTTATTTATACCAATTCCCTGTTCTAGCTGTTTTTATCTTTAATGATATTGACTTTTTTATTAAAGAATCTCAGCCTGTTGTCTTATAAAATAGTCTATAATCTTGATTTGTCTGATCATTTCCTTGTGAATAGCTGTAGTGTAGATATTTTTGTCAGACTACAATAGTTAATGTGGTAGACTTCCCATTATATCATATCAAGAGAGGTGCTGAGTTTGATAATTTGATTAAAGTGTTTCCTATCAGACTTACACATTATTAAAAAAATACTTTGAGAGTTTGTAAATATCCTGTTCCCCACCTAACTTTCACACATTGGCTATAGCACCCAGTGATGATCCCTGCCTGAATAAATTATATCAGTGACTGCAGAAAGGTGATTTTATAATTCTATCATTAATTGTGCATTTTCTACCCAGTATTCATCTGTGAAAATAAACTTTTCCTTCTCCATCCCTTCTCTCTTTTTCTATGGGCTTGAAAACTTGTTGTTGTTGATGTTGTTCGATGGGTCAAAAATCTATTGTAAACGTCATTGTTTTTAATAGTTCAGTTCAGCCAGCAGGGAGGTCCCTCAGTGCCCCCTCCATCAATCTTTGTGTGCTTCTTAGCTTTCTGGTACATTAATTCACCCTGCACTTCTCCCACCCAAACCATTATCAATCCTTTCTTCAACGAGATTAGTTCCTTTTACTGGGAAATGACATTTAGAAACCAAGAATGGTCTAATTCTCTTGCATACTGGAGAAATCATTTTACTTATCTGTATTTTTCATTTGTCATTTACTTCCCACACTTCTTTTCTGCTGTTTTGTACTATCCAAGGAAAGGCCATGTGTTAGACCTTTCTAAATATCATGGTTTTAATGAGGCTGTTATACTTAGATATGCAGTTTGCTCAAGAATATTGTGGGGAAGGGGCTGGACCTAGAAAATTATAGCTTTAATTTCAGCAATTCCTTTCAGAATTTTTCAGGTCTACTGTGTTCCTGTCCCAGCGAGTTACCTCCTTTTACCTTCTATTACTTCCTGTTCAGAAAAAGAAGATGCCCCCGGCAACAGCTGGGCATAGCTCAAAGAGAAAGCATGTAGCTCATAGCTGTTCATTTGGTTATTAATCTGTATTCCTCCAACGTTGTTCAGCAGCCTGCTTCTCTGGACTAAGAGTCTAGATCTGACAGAGTAGAGAGGACACCTCTGCACTTTTCCTTGCTCTTCTGCAGCAAAGAAGAAGCCCTAACAGAGGCATTTCCAACTTTTCCTATGGCTACCCTCACTCTCATTTCTTGGTCTTTCTAATAAAGGATTTTAGCAGAAGCCACAAGATAATTTCTGCCTGGCTTCATCTAGCACAGCTCATGTGTTAAGTCTTTTTATTTCAAGGGGGAAAAAAAACCAACATAAACCAGCTTGAGATAAATAGAAATTTATCCATTTATATAAATAAGGAGAGAGTAAGTGTAATGGTATTCAAGCATGACTTGAGAATTGGAGGGTGCTCAGTCTCTGTCCCTCATCCCATCTTGTTCTTGTGTCCCACTGCTCCCCTATGTTTTCTAGGACTCTCATTCAGCCCCACATATCCTTGCTTGCTTCTGCTTTCCTTATTCTTATATAGGCTATCCCTACATGGTAGTGAGACTTCACAAGCAGCTCCAGCTACTTGCCATTCTTGCTCTAACATCTCTTTAAGAAATCACCTTCCATGTCAGCTAGGAAATGGAGAATCCCAAAAGAGAACGTCAGGCACATGCTTACCCTTGAAGCAATCACTAGACTGGGGGCATAGACTACCATGAGTGGGTGGACTGTTTATTCCCAAGTGAGGAAGAAGGAATCTGTGAGTGGCACCCCTAATAGAACATGAATGAAGAGAGAAAAAGACCAGGAGGGAAGAGGCACATCAAACAGAAATAGCATGTATCTACTACAGCTCAGCTTTTATAATAGCGGTACCTCTGGCCCAGAAGATATGAGGCAAACATTTTGGTATTGTGATCACTATGTCCAATGTTGCAGCATCTGCTAATCCAACATATCAATGGCTCTTCAGAAGCATATGTGGCTTCACGGCATCAGAAACTGACCCTGACAGAGAGCCGGAACGGAAAAGGAAGTGGGAAACTCCAAGAACTATATCATTCAGTTTAGACTGAGTCAGGCTGCATCTCCAAACAATCCCAGAACTACAGTGGCTCACACAGCAGGGTGTCTGTCTTGCTTTGAGCTCTGGAGATACACATTGTCTTCATTCCAGGACCAAGGCTGAAGAAGCAGCTTCCATCTGGAGCCTTCCATTCTCCTGGAAGAGAGAAAAGGGAGAAAGCAGAACGACATGATGGTACCTAAAACTTCTGAAGTGTCACCATTACTTCGACTCACACTCACCTTTCCCTGGTCAATGCCAGTGTCCTGGCCAACCCCGGTATCAACAGGGTAAAAAGTATATTCACTCAGCAGAGACAGCGGAGTCTCTGGTAGTGTAGCCAGGTAGAAAGTGGTCCAGTAGAGAAAGCCAGCAAATTATTTTCTCAGTAATACAATTGACCACAATATTAGAAGGACAAAGAGAACTGTTTTTTTTTTTTTTTGAGGAGATATAAGCTATCTCTGAAGACTCCTAGGAATCATGTGTCAGTAAATTGTAAGGGATATCCTAGCGAGAGTTTCTCTGAAATACCACCCATTGGACCCAAAGAGATATTGCTTATATGCTTGTTCTAGGGACACAGTGAATATACCGAGCTAGGGAAATGTGAAAGGAAGAAGGAGAAGCTATATATATGTCTTCCCTATTTCAGGAAAGAATGGCCTATTCTTTGGATGGCCATATTGTTGTATCACATAAAGTGGGATACTTTGGAGTATAGAGGGGGAATTTTTGATAAGTATATTGGGCCAACTCATAAGCCTTAGCAAGTCAGGACTTATAATCACTCTACTTTTATCCCATGAATTCCATTGATTGTAATAAATAATTTTTGTATATTCTAATTTATTTATTCCCACACATGGGTCCCCTCACTGGACTTACCAAAATTTTAAAGAGCACTGTTAAAAGTACAGCTTACTGAGCCTTATCTATAGAATTTAAATACCCACATCTGAGTGAGTCTGGCTGAATGTGATAATATCAAAGTATCCAATAACTTCCACTTCTGGTGCCTCCTGTGGAAATATTATACTTCCTACTCCACTGACAGGTACTTTAACCATGTGACCTATATTGGCCAATGAAATGTAATTGGAGTGAAGCTCTTGTCAGAGCAGAAGCTTCAAGGCCGTTAGTGCTTCCACCTTCTCTTTTTTTCCCTATGCCAGGAAGATCAGCAATGTTCCATATGGGGACTCCTTCTTCAGCCTTAGTCCTCAAGGGAAGAGGACATGGATCACAGCTACAGCCAGCCTAAAAGGGAAGTGTAGCATGAACAGAAATAAATCTTTTTTGTAAGTAACTATGATTTGGGGTGCATTTGTTTCCACAGCATAACCTAGGAGGATGTGTCTGCCTCTCGCTTGAAAACCCTAATCAGCTTAATTATTCATGCTCCATTAATTTTATTCATTGCTCAGTTCTGTTTTTTAACCTAAGCTTCTTACACAGGACAAAGTACAGATGATGTGTCCAGTTATTATCGACCGTATTAATTTGATTGTTGTATTTGTAGTACTATTAGATTCACTACCAATAATTTACCCTAAATAGTTTTGAGGTACTCTTGCATTTTTTTTCTAAAAGAAGGAACTGTACACTGTAGACAACTCGAAAATAGAGAGTATAAAAATTCACACACCATCCCATAAAACTTAGATTAACTACTGTTAATATTTTAGTTAATTTTCAAGTGCTTCCCAAAGATATATTAATTATTCAATCATACTATACAGTATTAAATATCATTTTCTCATTTATTTCTACAAGAATATTTCCTATATTGTCAAATATGCCATAAAAACATTTTAATTAATATACAGTGTTCCAACATGTCAAAGTCATAACTGAGCTGACCCTCTCCCAATTGGTTGTTTCCATTTATTACTATAATTAATACTGTTACTAGCACCTTTGTACTGAATCATATAAGCATCTCTATTTTCTTATATTAAAGTGTTGGAAGGCAAATTACAGGGCCAAAGAGTATAAACAATTTTAAGACTTGTAATATGTATTGCCAAATTGTTTTAAAGAGAAGTTCTACCAAAAATATACCTATGTGCATTTGCCTTACTGCACACTGACCAGCATTGTACCTGACCCTTATTTTAATCTTTCCAGTCAGATAATCAAAACTAAGCTCATTGTTGCAATTTCCATTTCAAATACGCTAGAACATTGTCATGTGTTTTTTAGCCATTTGTCTCTTCATATGATTTCTGTTTCTGTAATCTTAATGTAATTGGTCCACAGGGAGTTTTATACAAAGTCCCCACCAATTTGCAAATGAACTTTCAGAATGTATCTCATTTGTAAGTTAGAAGCTATTTATATTAGCTACAAGAAAGATAGCACACTACCAAACTCTCCCTCAGTGCTATGCAATAGAACTTTCTGCAAAGTTAGAAATGTTCTGTTTCTGCATCATCCAGTATGGTAACCACTAGCCACATGTGAATACAGAGCCTTTGAAGTGTGGTTTAGTGTGACTAAGGAACAGAATTTTTCAATTTTATTTTATTTCAATTAATGTAAATTTTAATTTTAATAGCCATATGGGGCTGATGATGATCATATTTGACATCACAGGTCTAAACAACTTACTCATCTCAGGGAATGGGTCAGCCTAGGGTTCATACTTGACCTACTAAATCCATAAGCACGAGGGACAAAAGCAAGATCAAGGGGAAAAGTGCATAGTGTGAGGCAAGCTCAGTATATATGCTCAATACATTTCTGCAGGGTTTTCTTTTTTAATTATTTAAATTCAAGTTGGCTGATATATAGTGCAGCATGGGTTTCAAGAGTAGAATCTAGTGATTCATCACCCACACAAAACACCCAATGCTCATCCTATCAAGTGCTCTCCTTAGTGCCCATCACCCATTTAGCCCAAGGCTCCCAACCCCCTCCCCTCCAGGAGCTCTCAGTTTATTCTCTATAGTTAAGTCTGTTATGGTTTGTCTCCCTTCCTGTTTCTATCCTATTTTATTTTTCCTTCCCTTCCCCTACGTTCATCAGTTTTGCTTTTTAAATTCCACTTGTGAGTGAAGTGGTATGATATTTGTCTTTCCGACTACTTTATTTCACTTAGGACTCACTATACTTCTGTTTCCATCCATGTTGTTGCAGATGGCAAGATTTCATTCCTTCTGATGGCCGAGAAATAAATAAATATATGTATATGTATATGTATATGTATGTGTGTGTGTGTGTGTGTGTGTGTGTGTATATATATATATATATATATATATATATATATATATGTAAACTCACCTTTTCTTTATCCATTCATCAGTCAATGGACATTTGGGCTCTTTCCACAATTTCCATTGTTGATAATGCTGCTATAAACATGGGGGTGCATGTGTCTTGGGTTTTTCAATTCAAGTGGTCATGTTACCCTTGCATATTTCCCATGTACCAGTCTGTGTGCCAAATGCTTTTATATAATAACACGTATCCCCACAATAAGCCTATAATATAGCTACTATCAATTTTTCCTCCATTTTACAGGTTAAACAGCTGAGTCACAAAGAGGTCAGCAGGCCTAGGAACATAGAGCTAATAAGTGCCAGAGCCAGGGTTCAAGCCCAGCTAGTCTAGCTCTGAAATCCTTGCTTTTAATCCATCCACTCCCTTATATTGCCTGTGGGTATATAATCACCAGGGGAACATAGTATGTATTATACTTAATGAAACCAAGTATGCTATTGCCTGAAATGCTTCTAACAAGAGATAAACCTTTTATTTCAAAACTTAGAGTTGTTTTTGTAATATAAAATAAAAATTTTAATAAAAATCAGCCCTGTCTGGCACATGGTTATTTGGAGGAACAAGGGAAGTAAAGCAAAGGGAAGCATTATTGTGTAAACTAATGTACTGTAACAGTAAGTGCTCATTTTTATGTTCTATACTGTTCTATACTATTATGTTCTATACTGTTCTAATCAAGTATACTTAAGAGACAGCTTTGCTTACATCATTATCCTAGAAAATGTAAATGTAATAGTAGTCAAATTAATAGTTATTCTGAGTATCTTTGCTGCTTATGTGAAACAGGAGTAGACATGAAATCATGCACATGTGTTTATATTGTTTAGGATTTGTATATCTCTGGTGGATATTTACTTTTACTTGTTTGTTTCATAATACATAGCAACTGAGCTTTCTTTATACTATATGAAAGGTCAACAATCATGTATGACAAAGTTGAACATGGAATAATAATTTGTAGTGATTTAGTTGCTTATTACTTCTAGATACTTCAGGACTGCTTATAATGTCTGATAAGAATAGGCTCTGACACTTTAAACACCTGGGTTAAACCCCAGTCTTACCACTTATCACCTGAGTAAATCTTATCATAAGTTTCAATTTCTTCTTCATTTGTAAAATGGAGAATATCATCCCTACAGAAGTTCAAAGAATGAATGAAATAGTAGAAAGAGGGTGTCATTGGGTCAATGCTAGCAAGTTGCCCCACTTTGTAGGTGTCCACAAATGGCATTGGTCTCAGCGATTCTATAACAGCTGGAGTCTGGATTTCAGTCCTGAAAGCACAGAAACTAAAAGTCGTAGGGACCTTAGACAGACTGGCCTCGGCAATTCTGAGTCAACCTACTTACACAGAAGAGACAAGTATACATTGTTGTACTTTAGTTTTAATGAGAGCCTCTGCCACGTGAACCCTCTGGTGCATTCCATCCCTGGAAGTACGCTACATGGAAAGCCAGCTGAACAGAAAGGTTCTTGCTGAATGAGGAATCAGAATGAGGAAAGTGGATTGTTTGATTTAGGCATACAACATAGCTGGCGTATCTTTCTCCACCAATGTCTATGATCAACATACCACCCCCAAAATGCCACTTGGGTACATTATTTTGAGCCTAAGGCAGTTGAAGAAAAGCAGATGTAGAAAGGCTCTCTGATCTCTCCTTTCTACCTAAAAAGCGGGACATAAATTTCCTGTGGAAAGTATTTCCTCTCCCAGAAGAGAATATTCTTATCAACTCTCATCACCGGAGAGGAGGAGTTAGCACCAAGATGAACAACTATACGAATAAGCCTACTAAAGTAACCATTACCTTCCCTTAGTCTTCCCCTATACCTGCCAGGCACTTTCCCACAGTACCACCCTAGTGCACATACCTTTTCTCTTTGTCTTGTCACATCTCCCCAAGATATTGTTAAAATGGTATATAAGCTCTCAGGCCCATCTGCTTCTTTGAGTCCTCATTTCTTACCTATGAAAGCTCTGTGTACATGTACAAATATTAACATCAAATAAAATGGGTATGCTTTTCTCCTACTAGTCTGTCATTTGTCAGTTTAATGAGAGGCTTAAACACAGAACCCAAGAGGGTCTAGGAAAAGTCTTTTCTCCCCTATAGCTGTATTTGTCATGTTGTCATACTATTCCAGTTCAGAGGGCTCCTGATTCATTCATAGATGGGCGTTCTCAAAATTGGCCTCCACTTTTTGTTTTTCCTCCAAGTTTCCATCACATTTTTTTGTTTTTCAAGTTTTTTATTTATTTGACAGAGACCATGTGTGTGCACAAGCAAGAGAGGGAGAAGTAGGCTCCTTACTCAGCAGAGAACGCAATGCACCTGGATCCCAGGACCCTGGGATCCTCATTTGAACCAAAGACACCCCCCTAAGTTTCCATTACTAATCAGTTTCCCTTTTGATTGATACAGTACATAAAGAAAGGCATATTAGGGGGACGCCTTAGGGGGACGCTCAGTTGGTTAAGCGGCTGCCTTCAGCTCAGGTCATGATCCCAGCGTCCTGGGATCGAGTCCCACATTGGGCTCCTTGCTCGGCGGGGAGCCTGCTTCTCCTTCTGCCTCTGCTGCCGCTCTGCCTGCCTGTGCTCGCTCTCTCTCTCTCTCTCTGACAAATAAATAAATAAATAAAATCTTTAAAAAAAAAAAAAAGAAAGGCATATTAGGGGCGCCTAGGTGGCTCAGTGGGTTAAAGCCTCTGCCTTCGGCTCAGGTCATGACCCTGGTGTCCTTGGATTGAGCCCCACATCGGGCTCTCTGCTCAGCAGGGAGCCTGCTTCCCTTCCTCTCTCTCTCTCTGCCTGCTTCTCTGCCTACTTGTGTTCTCAGTCAAATAAAATAAAATCTTAAAAAAAAAAAAAAGGCATATTAACCTTCAGTTTTTTTTAGAAAGGAGTCTTCTAGGCCTAGTGCTCTTCTTTCTTTTTAGGGCACTTTTTCTGATTTTGTAGATAAACTCTCAAGAGATGGTCTTCTTTCTCTCCCTTTATTGTTTTTTGTGCATTCCTCAGTTCATGGTCAAGCATTAACTATAATACCTACCTCATACCACCTGGTATTTAGTAAGTATTTGATAAATGCTAGGGTTTTTAAAAAATTTTTCCTCATCATGAGTTTATCTTTATTTATAACCATACTCTACATCAGAGAAATAAAGTCAAATTTTGTCTGCCATCTCAGTTTTCTGCCATCTCATTATATTCTCTCAAATGATATTAGCTAAAATTAAAACTACCCAAACTGCTTTGCAGCTGCTACTCAATCATCCTATCAGGCAAACCTCCTCAGTGTTAACAGCATATTAAAACACAGGTCTCTCTGGTGTGCCTGGGTGGCTCAGTGGATTAAGCAGCTGCCTTGACTCAGGTCATGATCCTAGCATCCTGGGATGGCATACCATGGTGAGCAGGAGGGAACCTATTTCTCCCTCTCCCTCTGCCCTTCTGCCCAACTTGTGCTTACTTTGCAGTGCTCTCTGTCTCTCTCTTTCTAATAAATAAATAAAAACTTTTAAATAATTAAATTAAAAAATAAAATAAAAAGCAGGTCTTTCCTACTGTGTGGAAGTAGAACATTCCGATGAAAACTTCCAAAAATTAAAATGGCATAAAGTGAAGAAGAAATCAACATCAATTTATATGAAAAATGTTTGAGCACTCCCAGACCCAAAAAATTACCATTCTTAAGCTTTTCAGATACCTTAGAACACATCTTACTAACAAATGGACAGAATAAAATTGAGATAAAGCACGGATGTTCATAGACACGATTCAGAGCTCTGGCAGCTTGATGCTGAGAGGCTGAGTGTCCTTCCTAAGCAAGGAGCTTGCGGGGGGGGGGGGGGGGGGGTGGCTTGCTGCTCCAGGCACATGTTGTCTCTATAAGCTGGAGAAAAACCCACACGAAATGCTGTTTTTCCTTTTTTTTTTTTTTTTCTTTTTCGTAAAAGTAAAATTCCCTTGGATTTCTTTTAGTTGCCGAAAACAGGTTTGTCATCTAGGTCTTTTATAAAAGTGACATGGGGAAACATGAACTTTCAAAAAGTTGAGGATACCTGTAGTTTCACTGATGATAGGTTTAGGAACTTGGAGAAGAGTATTCTCAAAGGAGTTTTGTTTTAAAGGAAGAGCAGGAAAGAAATCAAGAGCAGCTATATTCATAGTATTCGTTTAGCAGTTTGTTTCTTCTCCTTCACTTCATGTTAAAAAGAGAAAAACAAAATGGGATATGGAAAGGATGAGGCACAAAGAGAAAGGCATTTTTAATATTTCAAAATCACAGGTAAAAACTACTTAACCGTTTTCCTCTGGAGACATTCTTCGCAACAGTGAGGAATAGTGGTCGCCATTACAATTTCTGCTCATTTGTACAGCTGTTTGACCACCTGCTCCTGCACTTAAAACATGCCTCTTAACTGCTTCTGTATTTTAAGTGAGAACATTTTCTTTCTTTTTTTTTTTAAAGATTTTATTTATTTATTTGACAGACAGAGATCACAAGTAGACAGAGAGGCAGGCAGAGAGAGAGGGGGAAGCAGGCTCCCTGCTGAGCAGAGAGCCTGATGTGGGACTCGATCCTAGGACCCTGAGATCATGACCTGAGCCGAAGGCAGCGGCTTAACCCACTGAGCCACCCAGGCACCCAAGAACATTTTCTTCTTTTAGTCTTTGATGTATTGATTAACTAATGAGAAGCCCAATGGCTGGTAGACAGGCAAGAAACTCTGTGAACAGAAGACCACAAATCCATCAACGGAGGAATAAGCCTCAAAAAAAGAAGCGAGTGGGGCGCCTGGGTGGCTCAGTGGGTTAAAGCCTCTGCCTTCAGCTCAGGTCATGATCTCAAGGTCCTGGGATTGAGCCCCACATGGGGTTCTCTGCTCAGCGGGGAGCCTGCTTCTCCCTCTCTCTCTGCCTGCCTCTCTGCCTACTTGTGATCTGTCAAATAAATAAATAAAATCTTAAAAAAAAAAAAAAAGAAGAAGAAGCGAGAGCATTGAGAGGAGCTGGGAGGGTTCAAGGCTGGGTAGGCTTCGGCCTCCCACTGAGGTATTTAAGGGGCCAATGCCCCAGGCCATGGACAGACTACATTAAGCCAGGGTGCAGAGGACAGACTCAGTAGGTCCAAACCTGCACAATTTGAATCATCCACACTAGGGATCGGTAGCAAATAGGTGACCTTAGTGGAACCAGACAAATGGGAATCGCCAGCAAGGAAACCATTTACACCTACAGAAGTGTGAAGTCTTTCCTCACGTTGTCACTAGAGATACTCATTATGAAAGGAAACTAGACATTATGCCCCTTAGGTGGGCGACTTTTGAGGCTACTTGTAAGTGAGGGAAATGTCTAAATATTTAGCTTAACGATTCTCTGAAAAAAAAAAAAAGCCAAATTTTCATTTAGACACTTATAAAAACCTGGAGTAAAAACTCTGAAATGTTTATCTTCCCTCTGGAGACAATTATTTAGATTTCCATAGGCAAGAACCCAGAGACCTTTTCTTTTCTTCCCAAATGGAATTTGTTTACATTAGGGAGATGGGGTTTCTCTTTGTCTCTCCAGAGACTGTACTTCTCCTATATAAGTGCCTAGGCTCCCAGTTTTGAGGTTCCCTTCTTGTAATGACCAAAAGATCCCTTTGCACACACTGGTCTGCCCATGGAGTCCTCCTCACATTGCTAGAGAAAGGGCAAGACCTGGTGCCAAGGGAATTGATGTAATTATTGCTCTAAGTAATAATAACCTACTTTGATCTAGAAATGCACAATATGAATAAATACAGAAATTAAAAGCTCATCATATATCTTAGGTGGAGAGACAGGTAAATAATATAGAGATAGGTATGAATATATAAAATGGTAATATATATTTTGGTAATACTCCTTATTCATGCTCCGTGAACATGTGTAATTTTCAGTGATTGAACTTTGCACCATCACTATTTGAGGGTAGCGTATGATATAGAAAATCACAATGATTCTAAAAATGTGGTTTGATTCACATATACAAGCTTTTGCACTGGAAACCAAAGCTACTTGGGCTATAAAAGAGTGCCCTTACCACCCAAGATAGCCATGAAATTTCAAGAAAAATAATTAGTATCTTCCTGCTATTATTAAAAT
Source organism: Lutra lutra (assembly GCF_902655055.1). NCBI lineage: Eukaryota > Metazoa > Chordata > Mammalia > Carnivora > Mustelidae > Lutra > Lutra lutra. The sequence continues at coordinate 80,733,840 of NC_062279.1, read as the reverse complement.
GACCAAGCATGTTTTGCATAGGTCACTATATTCTAACTTTTTCCTCCACTTTTTATAGATACTGGCATTATCTACCGACAGTCCCATTCCAGTGTTTTGCATAGAAAGTCCTTACTGGCCCACTGCAATGTCAAGACATTCAAGGTTTTCGGGGCAGAACATTCGACTGGAGAGATCACAAACTTGACTGGGACTTACTTGATATAACAGCATATTTTAGAGATTTATTTTCACTGTTGACCAACCAAAATATAGAGTGCATCCATCTCCTGCAAGCAGTGCAAAGTGAATGTAATAATACGGTGATAGCAACAGTGGACACATTTTCTGATGATGTCATGGTAGCTTCTGTTTTTTATAGGACCTGATCATGAACAAACTTTAAAGAACTGCCTGAAAACATTTCGACTATTATGAAGAAACATTTAAAAGACAATAAAACAGGATATTCATTGAATTAAATGTTTAAATGATTTGAATAGGTGTCCCTGATGATATTACCTTGCGGATTCTGTGGGTATTTGAATTCAGAACCCTTGTTTAAAGTATATGAAAGGAAAAGAAAAACAGTATTTCAACACCAATAGACTATTCTTAACTGCTGTAGCTCCTTCGCTATTTTGTATAGCTTGATTCAGTCTTCAAAGACCATTTCAAATAGAGATATTTTTTTCTGAAGAAAACTTTCCCTAGGCACTACAGAGGAATTAACTGCTCTCCCAAAAATGCTTCATTCATTCCGCTAATCTGTTACTTCCCTCACAGTACAAATTAAGTTCAAACATGCAGCCGCCATCTAGACACCTGCATCTTTCGTATGCATTTTTTTAAATCACCAGAATATAACAGATACTTAATAAATATTTGTTGATTTTTGAAAAGTGTAAATGCATTTTTTTAGCATTTGTATTTTTATCTATGAATGCTCTCAGACACTATTAAACACATATGGAAATACATTAATTTTTGCAAGTTAGAAAAGTACAAATTAATTTGCGGACAAGAATTCAATGCCATTCATGCCACTCTGTGACACCTCAAGCAACTTCAGGAACATTCTAACCAACTCCTCTAGGTTCTATATTCTTTCTTTCTTACCTCCACCACATACTCTTCATGATTATAGTCCTGCATGTTATCTTTCTTGCCCTTCTCTCCCTGACTCCTCGTGGTTGATGGCAGAAAAGAGCATCTCTTTGAGTAGTGCTGAGAGCCACAAACTGTTGAATCTTGATTTGGAGCATTGCATTGGTCTGAAAGAATTAATACAGCTTTTGTTAGGAGTGAATTAGACTTTGGAGAGGGTATCACCCAACATTCCCTGCATGATAATTTTCCTATACTTTTCCGTATTTTTCTAGAACTATGGCTTACTGATCTATAATTCATTACTATGTATATTGTTCACTTCAGCAAAACATGATTGCCTTTAATTGTGGAAAGAAAAATCATTTTTCTTTTAACTTTGTGTGATTATAACCAATCCAAGTAATTTCCTTTACGTGAAACATCTCTGATGATAAATACCAAACCGTTCACAGAAGTAGCTCTGTTTCCAGAATTTTGGAAAAAAAAACATTGTTATGTGGAATGAATTCTGATATTTTTTGAAATTGTTCTCAGGAGTTTGAACACAAAGCAGGTTGTATGTCAACATTTACATAAGCCATTAGAACTATCAGTTCACAGTGTAGAAACGCTGTGAAAAAATGGACATTACTATGGATAATAAGTTTTGCTCCATTATATCTGGCAATAATTAAGTTGAAGTTGAAGCAAGTTGGAAGATAAGCAGTTGTCCTCTGGCTAGAAACTAAAGACATATTCATGCTCAGTATTTGAGGGGAGAGGTAAGGCTAAAAGGAAGCCTATATTTTAAACCTTAATGCCATCAAAAATTTCCTTTAAAATCCTTCTGAAGCTTTGAATATGAGAATATTGTATGTCATTCCTTTTTATTATTCTAAGACCAAATTTACTAAAAATTTTATGCATTGCTTCAGTAATAACTTGACATCTTTAAGTATTTTCTCAGTAACAGTATGCCATTGCTATATTTTCATTTTAAATATTTTCATCAATTGTTTTATTTCTATGAATTTTTATTTATTCAATATAGCCTGAGTTACTGAGATGAAAAAAGGTATTTCAAACAACAAAACGTATATGATTTAATTTCCATCAGGCTTTCAAAATGAGTAGATTAGAGCTAAACAGAATTTTGTATTTAGCTCAGTTCAGTTTTTCTATTAAGTTTTTTTAATTTTAATTTCAGTATAGTTAAAATAGTGTTATGTTAGTTTCAGATGTACAATATAGTGATTCAACAATTCTATATATTAATCGTGCTCTTCATGGTAAATGTATTCTTAGTCTCCTTCACTTATTTTACCAATTTCTTTACTGACCTCCCCTCTGGTCACCTTCTGTTTGTTCTCTGTAGGTAAGAGCCTATTTTTTGTCTCTTTTTTTTTTCCCCTTTGTTCCTTCATTTTGTTTCTCAAATTCCACATATAAGTGAAAAGTATATGGTATTTGTCTTTCTCTGACTGACTTATTTTGTTTAACTTTATACTCTCTAGCTCCATCCATGTTGCTACAAATGGTAAGATCTCATTCTTTTCTATGACTTAATATTCCATTACGTGTATGTATATACCATATCTTCTTTATCAATGGACACTTGAACTGCTTTCAAAATTTGATTATTGTAAATATCATATATCCTTTTGAATTAGTGTTTTCATAGGGTAAATATCCAGTAGTGTGATTACTGGATCATAGGGTAGTTCGATTTTTTAATTTTTTAAAAACCCCTGAAGTATTTTCCACAGAGACTGCACAAGTTTACATTCCCATCAATAGAGCACAAAAATTCCTTTTTCTCCACATCCTTGCCAACACTTGTTTCTTGTATTTTTGATTTTAGCCATTCTGACGAGTATGAGGTGGTATCTCATTGTAGTTTTGATTTGCATTTCCCTGACAATGAGTGACATTGAGCATCTTTTAATGTGTCTGGAGAAATGTCTATTTATGTCTTCTCTCTATTTTTTAAATTGGATTATTTGCTTTGGGGGCATTGGGTTGTAGAAGTTCTTTATATATTTTTGGATACTAACCCTTTATCAGTTATGTCATTTGCAAATCTCTTCTCCCACTGAGTAGGCTATCTCTTGGTTTTGTTGATTATTTCCTTTGCTGTGCAGAAGACTTTTATTTTGATGTAGTTCCAGTAGTTTATTTGTGCTTGTATTTCTCTTATCTCAGGAGACATATCTGGTAAAAAGCTGCTATGGCTGATGTCAAAGAAATTACTGCCTGTGCTCTCTTCTAGAATTTTTATGGTTTCAGGTCTTACATGTAGGTACTTACTTCATTTTTGAGTTTATTTGTGTGTATGGTGTAAGAAAGTGGCTCAGTTTCATCTTTTGCACATAGCTGTTTAGTTTTCTCAATATCCTATGTTGAAGAGACAGTCTTTTTCACAATACGTATTCCTTCTTTTGTCAAGGTGCAATTGACCATATAACCATGGGTTTGTTTCTGGGCCTTCTATCCTGTTTCACTGATATATATGTCTATTTTTGTGCCAGTACCATACTGTTTTGATTACTACAGCTGTGTAGTATAATGTGAAATCTGGAATTCTGGTATCTCCAGCTTTGGTGGTTTTTTTGTTTGTTTGTTTGTTTTCCCAAGATTGTTTTGGAAAAAAAAAAAAAAAGATTGCTTTGGCCATTCAAGGTCTTTTGTGGTTCCATACAAGTGTTAGGATTATTTGTTCTAGTTCTGTGAGGAATGCTGTTGGTATTAGTTCAGTTTTCTTTCAGGTGGATATATTGTCTTCAGAGCTTTTACATGTTAAGTTAAAATTACCTTAATTTAAATTTTTTAAATTAGCTTCTACATTGTTTCAATTGCAGTCAATCCAGGAAGTAAGAAAACAAACCTTAAACTCTGCCCCACCCCCTCCACTGACATGCAAAACGTTTCTTAAGTTCCAAAAAGTTGAAAGGATTGAAGTAGCATAAAGAAAAAAATATAATAAGGAATAATAGAACAAAGCAAAATTCCAAGGTGCAGAAAAAGACTGAAGTTATTGGTAAGTAAAATTAGTAAGAATGTCACTGAAATTAACTAGTGCCATTAAAATTAATTAAAAGAGAAGAAAATTGAACAGAGAAGAACAATAGAAGAGAAAAAATGTGTACTTACTTGCATGGTAAAACATTACAAAATATAGCAAAACAGTTTCTGAAGCTGGCTGATTTAGAACTTGAGGGTTACTTTATACTTTACTGAAAAGAAATTATGAGTTGTGAGTTGTGTAATAAAGCTACATCTTCATTTTGTCTATAAATCTATAATGCAAGGAAATTGGACTATACTATATTTAAATCTCTTCAGACAAAACATACCATTGATTGATAGATTCTCTTCATGTATACCCACAACATGTGAAGATGTTCAGGATGCCAGGCCAAAATATACCACTTTGATATATTGATTACTTTGAGCTGAAGGCATTTGAGAAAGAGCAAATGCAGAAAGATTTCTCTGAACTCCTTGTAGGTGTTTAAAGACAGAACCTTGAAAAGGAACTCAGTTGTCATAATCTCCTCCCCAGGAGTTTCACCAAACAGGGAAGACGCCTCTTATTACAGGAGAGGATGCTAGAAGTTGACACCACACCCAGATGAACTTTGGCCCAGATGATCATACTTCTTATCTATTCCACTAAGGGCCCTACATCTTTCCTAAAAAGAATTTACTCTTCCCCAGTGACCTACATCCTCCCTTCCCCTGTCTCTATTAAGACAAAGATAGGCGCCCAAATCTCACTGGTTTTTTCCAATTCACTTTTGTTTTCCTGTGATACCCCAAGCACATAATATTAAAATTAATGAATGTGTATATATGTTCTCCTATTAATCTACCCATTGTCAATTTCATAGACTAAGCTATTGAGCCTAGGAGGGTAGAGGAAAAGTTTTTTTCTCTGCTACATATGCAAACTTTCATATTTACCCTGGAATTCAGAGATAAATTTTTCACACTGAAATCTGCCCAAATACTTTAAAAATATGTTTAGTCTAAGTTTACTGACTTTTATATTACTATAGTGATGGAAAAACTAAAAAAGATTCAACACTGGAGGCAAGAGAAGTATCCAGTTAATAGACCTGGCAGGTTCCTCTTCTGAAGGCGGACATTGGTCAGAGCTGCCTCAGAAGAAAAGCAGATACAATGAGCCACTGAGACCATCTTGTAGGACTCACAAAAACCCTGATCATCCCAGCGTCTTGGGCTGAATTGAAGTCAGAGAGAGACACCTGGCCTGCACTGAGTTAAGGAGGTCCCAAGAGCACAAAGTCAAGAAAATTTTCACATGTACTCCACTTTTCCATAATTAAAGTCAAGCATTTGCTTGCAAAATTTGAAAATACATTTTGGGAAAGTCTGAGTTTACCTTTGCCAAAAATATTCACTTGAAAAACTAATCTATTTTTTGTATGTCTAAACAGATGTCAAAGATGCCTTGAACCACCTTAGCATAATTATACTTTTCAAACACATCAAAGTATTAGTCTCCCATAGAAACTCGCTTATGAAAATAGATGTTACAGCAACAAATAAAAATGGAACAGACAAGTCTTGCCTGTCAATTTTAATTATCAAATGTTTATTATTAAGTTGGTAGTTAGTTTTGCACATATTAATGTAGAATAAATTGGAACTGGCAATTACTTTCAAAGCAAAAAAAGTTCTGTAACTTTTACTTTCTAAAGGTACAATGACCTGAACTTTCTAAGTGATGGAAAAAAATGTGCTGTGCCATTTTCTCCCCCTTGATAAGTCATGACATCCAAAGAAATGTATATTACCAAGCTACTAGGAATTTAAAACAGGATTTTTTTAAAGATTTTATTTATTTATTTGACAGATAGAGATCACAAGTAGGCAGAAAGGCAGTTAGAGAGAGAGAGAGAGGAGGAAGCAGCCTCCCCGCCGAGCAGAGAGCCCGATGTGGGGCTCAATCCCAGGACTCTGGGATCATGACCCGAGCCAAAGGCAGAGGCCTTAACCCACTGAGCCACCCAGGCACCCCCTTAAAACAGGATTTTAAAAGATAAAGCATTCTTATTTTATGGGTTATTTTGAATATTAATAATTATAAGAATGTAAGTTTTCTTAGAGGTTGTCTCATGTTCAGAAACATGTGAGGAGGACAGATGTGAGATTAATCATATACAGTAATCCTAAAATAAAATTAACACCTTTGAACCAACCAATAATAACCACAAGACACTTTCTAAATATCCTTATCCACTGGAAAGAACAAGATATTCTTTTTTTTTTTTTTTAGATTTTATTTATTTATTTGACAGAGATCACAAGTAGGCAGGCAGGCAGAGAGAGAGCAGGGAAAGCAGGCTCCCTGCTGAGCAGAGAGCCTGATGCGGGGTTCAATCCCAGGACCCTGGGATCATGACCTGAGCTGAAGGCAGAGGCTTTGACCCACTGAGCCACCCAGGTGCCCCAGAGCCAGGTATTCTTAAAGAAATAGCTGATCCAGGGGTTGAGTAGGGGAAGTACATGATGATCCTAGACCAACTTGTGCCAGAGAATAAGGAAATTCTTGAGAATGATGAGAACCTACCAAAAAGACCCAGGAGACAATCTGAAGAAGTTTTAAGTGGCCAAATGTATAAAATTTTAGAACTGAATAAAATAAAGATGTAAATGAATTAAAGAACTTAACAAACAAGAATCCATATTGATATAAATAATACCTAAACTAGAAGAAAAACTTTACCTTAGAGCTTTACCAATAAATATTGAAGGAAAGATGGAATTTAAAAATTACCATTTGGCAGCCATGACACTAACACTTAATTCAAGGCAAGACACAAAGAGTGAAATTTTTATACATATTACATGTACATGTACATATACATACACAAAGAGAGAAAGAGAAAGAATGACAATGGGAAATGTGCTAGAAGGCTAACAATTAAGGAATTTGGGCAATGCGTATATAGATTTCTCTGCCCGCACTTTCCAGCCTTTCCACTACCATAACATTGTATCAAAATTTTAAAGTTACTGGAAACCTCATTATTTCAGACTCCATTAAGCCAGCCCCCAATATAGTATTTTCATTTGTTAACAATGTCTTATTCTTAAAATTATTTGATTCAGTATTTCTGTAGATTTCCAATAGCTATACTTGAAATTCATAGAAAGAAAGTAATTTTTAAATAGTTCTAAATGTCTGGTAAAGATTAAAAAACAACTAATAATAAAGACTAGAGTCTAATGTTTTAAATATTAAACAAATATATTGCAAATTTGCTATTTACAGAGCCAGACAGTATTCTAGGCTCTGGATTCAAAATGAGATTGTCTTGGGAGCGGGGGTAGGGGGTTGGGGGGGTGGGGGTGCTGTGGTGAGTGCTGTGAAGTGTGTAAACCTGGCGATTCACAGACCTGTACCCTGGGGCCAAAAATACATTATATGTTTATTTAAAAAATAAAAAATTTAAAAAAAAATAAAATAAAATAAATGAGATTGTCCAGGAAGTAATGACCAAGTAGCTATGCATTCAATAAAGAATGAAGAAAAGTGTGAAACACTTTTGTGGATGGGGGAAGAATGAGTCTTTTCTTTAATATACACCATTGTGCCTCTTCTATCAATTTAATCTATGAATCCTTTGTGGAACACCTTTCGTGGGCAAAGACTGTTCTCTGATTCTGTGTCAAAGATCATGCAGATAACACATAGGTCTTATTTTTCATGAACTCAAATTTTAAAAGAGTAAGCAGGGGGGAAAGAAGTATACTTAAGTAGTGCTAATATAATGGAGACCAAAATATGGAGCTATGGAAAGAAACTTTCTTCTTTATGAAGAGAACCTTTCTTTTTTCTCTTTTCTTCTTTTGAGAGATCTGTTAAGGTTTCTAGAAGAAAAGGATGTGATCTGCCCCATTAAGGATGGATCTATGCTACTATGGGTAGGTTGGTCTAGATGGAAGGAAAATCTTCTTTTAAAAATGTCTGGAAAATGCAGATTATGTTTTGAGAAAAGAGAGTGATCATAGGGCCAAGTCATAAACAGCAGCCAGTCAACTATTCTCTCTTGCCTTGCCATTCTCTGGAAGCCAAAAACCTGTGAACTCAGGGAGATTCTGTGAGAGAAGAGAAAATCTATATATAGATTTGTCTCTGGCCACAGTTCCTGGAACAGAGTTCCTAAATCCCTTGCAATTTCCTAAGTGATAAGAATAGTAAGAGCACTTTTTGTTATAATGAAGCCACTCTGAGTGGGCTTTTGGATGACTCCAAGATGGAAGCTGGTCACCAGAAAGACCAAGCCATTGAAGCTTAGGATTTTCAGCTCCACTCCCCCTTCTACCCATCCTAATAGTAGACATTTCGGGGAGTTTCCACGTTGGAGAACACATCCACACTGGGAGGGGGATGTACTTCACCTCCATGGAAATAAAAGCTTCTGTGCTCAGGACCCTTTAAGACGTCACCCTATGTTTCTCTTCATCTGGTTGTTCATCTGCATATTTCATCATATCTTTTAATAAACTGGTAAATGTAAGTAAGTGTTTTGCTCTAACAAATTAATTGAACCCAAGAAGAGGATTTTGGAACTTCTGATCTGTAGCTGGTTGGCTAAAAGCACAGGCAACAACTTGGGCTTGCAATTGGCGTTGTCGTCGTGTAGCACTGAGGGTGGGGGAGTCTTGTAGGACTGAGCCTTTAACCTGTGGAATCTGATGCTGTCTCTGGGTAGATAGTGCCAGAATTGAGTTGAATTGTAGGACACTTAGCTAGTTCACAGAGGTTCACAGAGACTGGCTTGTTATTTGCGGGGGGTGGGGAGCGGCGAGTAGGGAACCTCTACACATTTGGTGATCAGAAGCAAAATGTTTCATGTGACTAGTAAAGGAGACACACAGCAGAGAAAATCATAATCAAGAAGAGCCAAGTGATTCTGGGGGAAAAAAACTGAGATTTTTCCATTTATATCTCCTTCATCTCTGGAAAAGTACAGTTCAAGCCATCTCTACAAATTACATGAAATCATTTGTTTTGGTTTTTCCCATCATTCTGAGTTCAGAGCCATCAGCTGCAATCCTGAGATCATTAAGATTGAGCTCTGCTGATCATTCTCATAATACAAAGTGAATTTTATTAGACATGAACCTGGAAATTATATCTGGCATTAAAACTAATTATTGACATCAGAGGTTTTAAAAATGACATTTTGGGGATGTCTGGGTGGCTCAGTCAGTTAAGTACCTGCTTTTGGCTCAGGTCATGATCCTAGGGTCCTGGGATCAAACCCCACATCAGGCTTCCTGTTCAGCAGAGAGTCTGCTTCTTTCTCTTTCTCTCTCTTTTTCTCTCTCTCTCTCCCCCACTCTGTCCTTCCCTACCACTTGCTCGCTCTCTCTATTTCTTTCAAATAAATAAATAAAATCCTTTAAAAAAAATGACATTTTGGTCTATTTTATAAACCAAACCAACATGTCCATTTCTAACCTTTATTAAAATAACATTAACTGCAAAGATAATATTTCATTAAATTACTTTCTGCCTCGCTTACTAAAATGTAAAATGATTTCTGATTTTGGTAGTTGCCATTCATAATAATCTATTGTAAGGAACTTTTATTGTGTGAAACTTTAAAAATGTCTAAGCACAGACAATAGGCTATAAATATGTGAGCGCGTAGGTTTTAATTTGGACTCAGAGTAGTTTCTTAGCATTTGAAAAACAGTAATCAGAAGCCTATGTTGCACAGATAGCTCCCCGAAGTGTTTCAACCCTCTTTTTCTCCAATGCTAAAGGGGTTGTTATTTAACATAAGGAATATAAGACCTTTTCCCCGCTGGCAGAATAAATGGTCAAGATGTGGGTCAACTAGAAATAGTATACAGGTACCTCAACTCCTGCAGAAGAGAAGGATTTAGCAAAGCTAACAGCCAATATCCTCAAAGCCATTCTCTCAGCCTAAGGTCTCTTCTGAGTCTTTTGTATACCCTTTCTGAAAGACCATGCCACCTGATCTGACTTGAAGTTTGGCTGAACAAAACTGCCCCCATACTGTTGCAATTGCCTCACGAACCTTTCATTCACGGTGCCTGACGGAAAGCCTACGATGATGGTAAGCTGAGACTTCAAGCTTACAGACTCTTTGCCCCTTTTTTCACCTCTTTGACAATAAATACTTCTATTTGTAATGGGATTTGGTCTGAGACAACAGGGGTCGTCATACCTCACCTATAAGCAAGACTGTGGACAACTGTAGCCCTCAGTGACCCTTAACTTCTAGAGGTTACCAATATCTACCAAAATAATGTCATAATTTTGGCCCAGTTGGCTTACAGCAGTTTGTAATAGAAGGTCTCCTGCTAAAATCTTTTCAATAACCTTGTAAACATTATGGTATTGGGAAACAGGTAATAATGTTTCAAAAAAGTCTAGAGGGGCTTGGCACTGAATGCATATTGATGGTGGGCAAAAGGCTAGAGATCTGGGGGTACCAATATAGGCATAATGGTAGAGACATCGAGTAATTTATGATCCAGTGGGAAATGGATGCTTAAGTTTTTAAGTATAATACAACTTGATGGGTATAAGGACAGAAATATGCATCTAGAATTGGGAGTGAGAAGGTTCTTAAGATAAGGAAAAGCTTCCAGTAAAAATAAATAATAAATAAATAAATAAATAAATAAATAAAAGAAAAACTTCCTAGATAAAGAATCTTTGATTCAAGTCCTAATGGAAAAAATAAGATTTAGTCATGAAAAGTCAAACAACAGGGAAAGGGTTTATAGTGACAAAGACACATTAAAGACAAAGAGCATGTTGTATAATAAGGACCACAAAGAGTTAGGTGTCCCTGGATTGTAAAATACCAGGTGGGCAGCTATGAAAATGAGCAGAAGAGACATAGAATCTGGTCATAGAACTGTGAGTCGCTTTTGAAAAGCTTGGTGCTTAGTCAAAGGTTACCAGCTTTTTCAAATATCAACACCTGTTTTTAATATGGATGAATTTAGGGCTTCCACGTGATCATTAGTATACTTTTACTATTCATATGCATTTAAAAATACACAAAATCAGAAAGTTACTACAAATTCACTGACATTTAGGAGTTTATTACTTATATTATTAATCATAACCTGTATCTATAAACTTTTGAGAAATAGTCATGGATACATGTGTAAGAAATATTATTTGTTTCATCTGTAATCAAATATTGCAATGGTTATTTTTTTTTTTTTTGGAATTTACTGTATGGGAAATTTTTATTTACATGCATATTTGTTCTATATTTGTACATATACGTATTTTAGAAACCAGAAGGACTAAACAACCCAAATAGTTATAAATTTTAAATCTAAAAAGTATGTTGTAATCTAACATAATGTAAAATAAAAACTATATATTTCTTTTTGCATTCATTTTGGTACATTGTGTTTTTTCAAAAAACTTATACATTGAATCTGAACTTTCAAATCTGTTCCATAATTTTTTTCTATTATCCTCTTATACTACTCTTATTTTGCTACTAGACTTCCAATGTTCTGTTTTTTTTTTGTTGTTTTTTTTTTTTAATTTTTTATTTTTTCAGCATAACAGTATTCATTATTTTTGCACCACACCCAGTGCTCCATGCAATCCGTGCCCTCTACAATTCCCACCACCTGGTGCCCCCAACCTCCCACTCCCCACCCCTTAACAAAATTCTCAGATCGTTTTTCAGAGTCCATAGTCTCTCATGGTTCACCTCCCCTTCCAATTTCCCTCAAATAAGTGAAACCATATGATAATTGACTCTTTCTGCTTGACTTATTTCACTCAGCATAATCTCTTCCAGTCCTGTCCATGTTGCTACAAAACTTGGGTATTCATCCTTTCTTTTTTTTTTTTTTTTTTTTTTTTTTTTACAGCTTTATAAACATATATTTTTATCCCCAGGGGTACAGGTCTGCGAATCGCCAGGTTTACACACTTCACAACACTCACCATAGCACATACCCTCCCCAATATCCATAACCCCACCCCCTCTCCCAACCCCCTCCCCCCATCAACCCTCAGTTTGTTTTGTGAGATTAAGAGTCACTTATGGTTTGTCTCCCTCCCAATCCCATCTTGTTTCATTTACTCTTCTCCTACCCCCTCAACCCCCCATGTTGCATCTCCTCTCCCTCATATCAGGGAGATCATATGATAGTTGTCTTTCTCCGATTGACTTATTTCGCTAAGCATGATACCCTCTAGTTCCATCCACGTCGTCGCAAATGGCAAGATTTCATTTCTTTTGATGGCTGCATAGTATTCCATTGTGTATATATACCACTTCTTCTTTATCCATTCGTCTGTAGATGGACATCTAGGTTCTTTCCATAGTTTGGCTATTGTAGACATTGCTGCTATAAACATTCGGGTGCACGTGCCCCTTCGGATCACTACGTTTGTATCTTTAGGGTAAATACCCAGCAGTGCAATTGCAGGGTCATAGGGTAGTTCTATTTTCAACCTTTTGAGGAACCTCCATGCTGTTTTCCAGAGTGGTTGCACCAGCTTGCATTCCCACCAACAGTGTAGGAGGGTTCCCCTTTCTCCGCATCCTCGCCAGCATCTGTCATTTCCTGGCTTGTTAATTTTAGCCATTCTGACTGGTGTGAGGTGATATCTCATGGTGGTTTTGATTTGTATTTCCCTGATGCCGAGTGATATGGAGCACTTTTTCATGTGTCTGTTGGCCATCTGGATGTCTTCTTTGCAGAAATGTCTGTTCATGTCCTCTGCCCATTTCTTGATTGGATTATTTGTTCCAAATATTGCAATGGTTATTAAGAAGGGCACTTGCTGCATTGAGCACTGGGTATTATATATAAGTGATGAATCTCTAAATTCTACTCTTGAAACCAATATTACATGATATGTTAACTAAGTAGAATTCAATAAAAATTTGAAAAAATAAAGATTGCAGCCAGCGTAGTTCTGCAAACATTAACCACAATTTTTAAATGTTCCTAAGGGTCTATGGGCCACAAACTGGGTACCACACTGCAGCTCATTAAAAGTCAATGAAGGCTTTCAACCCCAAGAGACAGGTGGTCAGAACTGCATGGTGTAGCCAGACCCCAGACAAGGAGAGCAGAAAGAGGGTGGGGTAGCTCTTCACTTTGAGAGATCCTGAATGAGGGCAGTGAAAAATGGAATGCTCAAGAGTTAACTGATAGATGGAAATAGTGAAGGAATGAGAGGACTCAAAGCTCAGTACAGGAATGACTTGGGGGAATGAGGGTGACATTAACAAACAGGAAGAAATTTAGAATGGCAGGTGGCCATTTGCAATGATGTGAATGGACCTAGAAGATATTATGCTAGGTGAAATTAGTCAGTCAGAGAAAGACAAATACCATATGATTTCACTCATGTGGAATTTAGGAAACCAAACAGATAATCATAGGGGAAGGGAAGGAAAAATAAAATAAGGTGAAGTTAGAGGGGAAGACAAACCATAAGAGAGGCTGAGCTCTAGGAAACAAACTGAGGGTTACGGGAGAGGAGGTGGGAGGAGAGACATGGGGTAACTGGGTGATGAGCATTAAGGAAGGCACTTGTTGGAATGAGCGTTGGGTGTTTTATGCAACAGATGAATCACTGAATTCTATCTGTGAAACTAATAATGTTAACTAAATTGAATTTAAATAAAGAGCTTATTACTTTAAAAAGAATGGCGAGTGGTGAATTTGTTTAGGACGTGCTGATTTGAGCTGATGTGAAGGAAGAAAATGCACAGCAGGCAGTTAGATAAACACTCGTAAAGTTAGAAGCGTCCACAGCCCACAACTAGAGATAGCCTAAATTTATGAGACCACACAAGGAGAATAGTTATAGGGTAAGAAAGAAGGATAATACCATGAATTGTAGAAAATACCAAAACTTGAAGGGTTAAGGGAAAAAAAAGTGAAGGAGGCAGAGAAGGAAAAGAGGCATCAAGGAAAACCAGGGAAGTCTGGGACCACAGAGTTGGCTGGGAGGAAAGAGTTTGAAGTAGGAAGGAACGGTGATATGTGTTCAGTGCAGTCCATGAAGAATCATGTATCACAGTGGGCTGCTGCTAGGAAGTGAGAAAATAAGAAATAGAGCCAGAAGCTGCTTTAGAGATTAATCTATTCTAAACCTCTCATTTTGCAGATGGGAAATTGAAGTTCAGAGAGATTTGGTGTCTAATTCCTAATGAACTGTTAGTGGCAGAGCTGGCGTTTGAGCCAAATCCTATAATAGAATACAAGCATTCACAAACTGTTATTAAAGTCTGATCATTAAAACTCGCTGAGGTCAATGTCCAAGTTTTCTTAAGATAACAAGTAAAGAGGGACACCTGGGTGGATCAGTCGGTTAAGTGTCTGCCTTCGGCTCAGGTAACGATCCCCAGGTCCCGTTGGGCTCCTTGCTCAGCAGGGAGCCTGCTTCTCCCTCTGCCTGCGGTTCCTCCTGCTTGTGCACTCTCTCTGACAAATAAATAAATAAAATCTTTTAAAAAAAAATGCAGACAAAGAAGTTACAGCCTTTATAAAAACACTGACTTTTCCAGGGATATATTGGCCTGGGCATCTCATCACCTTCAACTCATTCGTGTTGCCTAATTTGCAAATCTATAAAATTTGCATAAGGTATTTTATCCCAACACATGGGCACAGGAAGTCCTACCACTCCTCTGTGCTGGGGGTTTGAACTCTGGGATTAGACCCTGGCATGGATCTACCTCTAGTACCTTAGCCCCCTTCCAGATCCAACCATGATGACAGCATACTCCCTTGGTGAGGAAAAGACTTTTGTATCCATGAGACAACTAATGGACAACTGCCAAGTAGTTAACCATAAGGGTTGCTGAACTCCAGGAAACAAACTGAGGGTTGCTAGAGGGGAGGTTGTGGGGGGAGATAGGGTAAGTGAGTGATGGGCATTAAGGAGGGCACGTGATGTAATGAGCTTGGGCATCTCATCAGTTTCAACTCATTAGTGTGTGTGTGAATAGATATGTTCTATATCTAATACTTTTATATTGAGTAAATCCTTATGTGGCATAATCCCATAACAAATATAAACAGTTTGGTAAGGGAAGGCCAAGTTTGTTTCCAGTTTTCACAGCAAACCAGTGACATATTGCAGTCACTCTAAGTTTATATATTATAGCTTTGATAGATATTATGGAAATTAAACATTTTAGTTTTAAAAGTTCAAATATCTTATGTTTCATAAGGTTGAAACAGTTTAAAGTTTTCCTTTTGGAATGGTGTTTGTGACCTTTTTAAAAGGGGGATTATATGAGTTCTGTTTTCAATCTAGACTAGAATTTAAAGAAAGGTATGTATGAAATAATCCTTTCAGAAAAGTTTTCGTTTTTGTGGGGTTTTTTTTTTTTACAAGAAAATTAGTTCTTGTCTACAGATTCTGAAAATTTATGGAACACAACTTGCAAAAATAAGCAACCTGGTAATTTTCAGGGAACAAAAACATTAGATATGTAGTATAAAGGATATTTTGCTTTGGGTTCCCATTGATACAGTGAAAGCAGCAAGAGTCAATGGTGCTTTCTGTTGTGTTGGCAGTGAAGGTGGTGGTATGGTTTTCAGAGAACAAGGGCTTCTGCAGACTTCAGTGTAGTATTTACTGTGAAGTAGTAATGATAAATGCAAACATTTTGTTGAAATTCCCCATAGCCTGTCATAAATCTCTGATTTCTCTATTATTATATTTTAAGATAACTATGAGATGATAAAACACATCATAATCAGAATCTATCGAGCCATTGGATAAGTTACTTCCAATCTCCCAAGGCTTTTTTAGGCTTAAAAAAAAAAACAGTTTCAATTCAATCAAGGAGGAGAAAGATGTCCAAATGCTGTACCCATTTAGATGTGAATTGAGTATGGTTTCACAACTACATTAAAGATACCTAATTTAGTTCCATATGTTGAAATGCTTAAGGTCTAAAATTATGTTCAGCTTTTAGAGGAACCTGCTTTTAGAGGAACCTGTGTGAGGGGCAAACATCAAAACCTTGTCCACACAGAGTAAAAAGGCAATGGCTTTAAAAATTTATTAACTTACACAAATCAAACCAGACATGGCAAATAGCACTTTATTTTCCAGTGTTACTTCACTCTTGGCATGAAATGAAATAAAGTCCCAAACATAAATGGTCAACTACACTGACCTCGAGACCAATGTCACTCCTGAACATTTCTCTATATTAGATGGAAACCACCAGTGTTGACTCCTTACCCTGTAAGAGGCACCACATTGGATGTCATGTGATATAACATCCCCACCCTGTACTCAGGGGAGCAGTCACAGCATGTTCCAGGAGCTAAGGGGCACTGTGAGCCCAGGCACTGTCCCACTGCTGCCCAGGGCTGATGTACCAGGTCAGATCACTTTGCTTCACTTACTTGTGTCATTATCTTAAAAAAATGATAGTAGTACATTAATGTAGCAAGTGCTCCAAATATAATTCAGATTTCCTGACGGAAGGTACGGGTTCCTTTGGAATTGGTCCACTAACAGAATTTTCCTAATCTTGTTTTATAAAAAATAATTTCCTTTTGGACCACTAGGAAGATGTCTTGGAAGGGTGAGGGATTTACTTGAAACTTTAGGGAAAATTTTCTTTCCAAAGACACTTCATTGATAGCTTTAAACCAGGACAGTCTATTTGAAAAAATAGATTAGTCAAACTGAGGCGGTTGTCTTAAGTTTGAGGCCATCCGTGAAATTCTGTAAGGAACTAAGCAATTTATGGATGCCTGGGTGGCTCAGTCCATTACACAACTGCCTTCGGCTGAGGTTGCGATCCCAGGGTCTTGGAATTGAGTTCCACATCAGGCTCCCTCCCTCTCACTCTCCCTTTGTGCTGTCTCTCTCTCCCAAAAATGAATAAAATCTTAGTAAAAAAAAAAAAAAGAAGAAGAAGAAGAAGAATTAAACAATTTATTTCTCTTGAGATACAAAATTTGAGCTAAAGACTTCGGTTACATTTTTATAATGCAATGAATGAGAATAAACAATAATAATTAATTATCATTGTAATTTCCTAAGATGATAAAACTATACCAAATTTTTTGAAGAAAATTTTAATTTTTTTGAAAGAAGTTTAAATATTACCAGAAATGGAAACTATTGCCAAATGCAGCAGCTTTATCAAGGAGTTTTTTCCTTTTCAGTTAATTGGCTAATCTAAATTATAATGAAACTCTTGGTAGTAGCTATGACCCCTGCTAAGATATTATATATTGAAAAATAGATGTATTCGGAGGAATAAGTTCTAACCTGGAGAAAACAAGCACCACTGATCTTCTCAGTGAAGCTGGTTTCCCCTTCTTCAGTGGATTTCTTTCTTTTTTTTTTTTTAATTTTTTTTTTAAAGATTTTATTTATTTATTTGACAGAGAGAAATCACAAGTAGGCAGAGAGGCAAGCAGAGAGAGAGGAGGAAGCAGGCTCCACGCCGAGCGGAAAGCCCGATGTGGGGCTTGAACCCAGGACCTGGGATCATGACCTGAGCCGAAGGCAGCGGCTTAACCCACTGAGCCACCCAGGCGCCCCTTCAGTGGATTTCCTATTGACTTGGTGAGCATGGTATCTTCCAGGTCTTCCTGAGGATAAATAATCACATTCCTACTTCTCTCTACCCATCCCTTCCTGCCCCATCTGCCAGAGCAGTTCTGCCCTCTTACTTCTTTCAGTGCAGCTCAAAGTTTTCCAGGTTTCTGGGTGCCAATCTAGAAGATATTCCAACTGCTCATGGCAGAGTGTTGAAATCTGTGCCATGGAAGGATCTCCCATATTAACAAACTCCTGTGTATCTATCAGGGGCTCCCAAGACATTCTTCATAGTCTCCTGGTTCCTGCCAATAGAAACTAACCAAGTCCTGCTGTTCATTTGGTCTCTAATCTTTGCCTCTGATGAAGACCCATCACTTCCCTCTCCATGCTGTGCTGGGATTTGACTCTGGTTATTGTTTTAGTAGTCAGGAGTGGATAAAAAGACTAATGCTGAGAACAAGCACTGTGTTTGTGGTCTTTGCCCTCAAATACGAGGAAAATGGGCCTCTTTTGCAAAGGGTTTGAGGAGATCTATGGATTCAAGATTCTCGAGTGCACCTATTTAAGTCTACCCATCTCAAGTCCTGGGGTCCCATTGCTCCCAGAGCACAGCCCTGAATTTGACATAGGAGACTAACTCAAGCTGAAAATTCAACCTCCTCTAAAGTCTTTTCCAATAGCACAGTTCAGTCTCATCCCCATGTTTTACACGGCCCTCTGGTTACAGAAGATGAAAGTCTCTTGACATATTGTCAAAAAGGTTTTTTGAACATCACACTGAACCTGAGGTTGTTAATTAATATACCTAAGCCTGCCACTTCTTGCCGGCAATAAATGATTTGCAGTTAGCAGTAGACCTCCAATTTCACAGTCCTTACAAGTTCCATTCTCCCCAACCCTTTCAAATGCTTAAGAAATTACACTATCTAGTGCGTCTTCTTACATCTCTATCCCATCCCAATCCACAAGTGAAAGTCTCTGTACATGTTATCATTACAGCATTCTAGTGACCATCAGCATTCCACCTACCACCCATAGCAGGATCCTTTTTGCAACCCAGTTGAGTGAGACTAAGCAAATCCTATCCTTACAGCCTGTTTCATAGGCCCACTCCTGGCCAGCTGTCTTAGATGTGGTTTCCTAGAAGCAGATCCTGAGAAAAGGAATCCTGTTCAAGATTTACTGAGTGAATTCTCAGTAGAGGACAAAAGGCAGGCGAGGGCAGGGGGAAAAAGCAAAAAGAAAATACAGTTTCAGCTGGAGGCTGATTTCAGCCTGATCTCACGGGGAAACTCCAGAGTATAAATCACCATAGAGCTCCCCCTGCTTGCAGTAAGAAGACCAGGCTTTTGTGCTCTATTGCTTTTCAGATATTGGCTGGGGACCGCCCTTGGAGGATGATGCATAAATTTCCAGGTAACCTGGATCCCATCATCTGGGGCATTTCTTTAGAGAAGAGCAGCTATGAGCTCCTGACAGCCAACACTCAGGACAGCCAAGACGTGGGAGTGTTAGTGAATAGAAAGGACCTGGGCACAGCACTGCAGCACACACTATGACCACACTTCACATCGGGATTACTAAGACTTGCTACCTCTTCCATTTACAGAAAGTCACTTGCTCCAGAACTGTCCTTTCCCAGCTACAATCTTTCCCTTCAATGAGGAAAAGTCCACACACACAGCCACCACAAACAGAAATCCCTGCAACTCTGTTACTGTGTGTCTTGAGAGCCAAGTCCAACTGCTCCAACTACATCCCAAAACATGGGTGTTCTCCACATTGTCTCTCTATATGGACGAAAAAAGTAGTTTGTGGTCCCTGGGGCCTCTGCTAGCACTCCAGCCAGCACGGGGATGAAAGTTTCACAGCTCAGCTTGCCAAAAGAGGCAAAACAAACAGCAAACCCAGGTCCTGTTTGAGTACATCTGACTGAGCATAAATCACTGCTGGAATCTAATTGCAAGGAGCCTGGGAAATATAGATGATGTATGCTACTGTGGGGGCACCTGGGGGGATCAGTCAGTGAAGCCTCTGCCTTTGGCTCAGGTCATGATCCCAGGGTCCTGGGATCGAGCCCCACATGGGGCTCCCTACTCAGCAGGGAGTCGGCTTCTCCCTCTGCCTCTTCCTGCCACAACCCCGCCCACCACTGCCCCCCCGCCGCCGTCTTGTGTGTTCTCTCTCTCTCTCTCTCTCTCTCTCTCTCTCGATCATTCTCTCAGTCTGTCTCAAATAAGTAAGTAAGATCTTTAAAAAAAGAATGCCACTTTGGCCTCTTCATCCTGGAAGGAACCCTAAAAAGAGATTAATGGATGGCCAACACCCGTCCGCCAAACCCATGTCGCCCACTCTTGTTACTCCACATCTATCTCGAAATACCTGAACTTCTCAAGAAGAGTAGCAATAACAGGCTAATGCCTGTGCCTGGGAAATATGTCTTCTCCATCTTTATATGGCTCAAAATGTCTTGATTTTGCCTTCACTCTTGGGTCATAGTTGACCTATATAGAGTTCTAGATTGACAAAGATTTTACATCAGAACATTGAAACTATGATCTCACTATTTTGTAGCTCTGATTGCCACTGCTGAGAAATCTGTTGCCAATGTAATCATTGTTCCTTTAGAAGTTAGCTGGCTTTTCTCTTTCTGATAAGTTTTTCTCTTCTTGATATTCTGCAATTTTGCTGTGGTTTTTCTGGGTGTAATTTATTTTTCTCTTTCCTGTTGGATCTTGATGTACTTCTTCAATCTGAGAGCTGCCTTCAGTTCCAAGAAATTCTTCTGAGCCATTATCTCTTTTAATACCAAGCTCTGTCGTATTCTCTTTTTTTTTTTTTTCCTGGAATTTTATCAGCATATGTTGGTGTATCTTTTTATTTTATCCTCTACAGATCTTAGCATCTCTTTCATATTTTTCACCTCTTTATCTCTGTATGCTTAATTTTTCTCTATTTTTTAATCAGTCTTTCCATTAACTTTTCCAATTCAATGATTACACTGTTCACTGAATTAGTTGCACTTTTAAAGCTTCAGTTTCTGTGAATTTTATTATTCCTAAATATTCTTTTTCAGTTTGTTTCCAAGGTTACCTATGTTTTATATACTGATGGGCTATTGCTGGCATGCTATGTATGGTCTCTCAGGTGTTTTATGTCTACAATATTTGTGCAGGCAAAGTCTCTCACTTATTGCATTCTCTGACTCTTCATGGCACTTGTTTCTACTTGTTGCTTATCACTTTTAGCTAGATATGGGGGAGGAGTTAATTTTCCAATGTTCCCTGGGTTGGAGAAGAATCCTGCTGAGCAATTTTGAGTGTTGAATTTTGAGCCCTTGGGTCTCACAAGTCTAGGACCAACTTTGTGTGCATTTTTTTTTCTTGGTGTTCTGAGTCATGTGAGGAGTTCGGCTCCAGCCTGCTGCTGACAGAGCCCACTTTGAGTCCTCATTCTCTTGTCAGGCCCACATGTCACATCTAACGTCCTGAACTGAGTTTCAATTCCCTCTCCATTCATTTACCTGAGGAGTCCCCTTTCTGTGGAGCTCAAGTATATATTTAAAGTTGTTTTTTGTTTGTTTTTGCTGTTATTATATTTTATTTGGAATTTGTATGTGTTGAAACTTGAGAAGGATTTCCCATATCTGCTCAGGATGTCAAAACAATCAAAAGTACTCTGTCAATGCCTTGTTGTCTTCCATATACCTAAGAAGAAAATAAAAGGGCAATGTCAGCATCCCTCTGGCAACTTGGTGAAGCAGAATTAACAAACAATAAGAAAACTTAAGTAAATAACAAGCAATAAGACATTTTTCTTTAGTTGATACTAATTTGTCAGTTTGTGGGTAGGCAATGGATGCTACCTATAGAAGTAAAAGGATTTTTCATTATTACCTTATTTTCCCTTAACAAACCCATAGTTGTTACTGGTCAAAATCTTATTTGAGGGGGAAAAATAAAAAGTCTATTTATGCCAAACACATTTATAGTTAAAGTGCAGGTGTTGTACTATCTTATGGTAAAAAAAAAACAAAAACAAAAACAAAAAAAAACTAATTTCTTTTTATTTTTTTCTTTTTATTTATTTTTTCTATTTATTTTATTTTATTTATGTGACTAAAGTCTTTGATAAACAAAAAGTTAATAAAAATAAGTCCCATTGCTGGAATTCCCTAATATATTGAAAATATCTTTCTCACATGGCGAATCCTTTCAACGCCCTTCAGCACTCCACCTGAGCCTTCTCTGTCCTCACCTGTTAACACAAAAGACACCATCCAACATCGCTTTATCTTCACAGAGCCTTGTCAGTGCAGGCCCAAAATGGCAGCTGATCAAGACAAAACAGGCTGCCCCCGTGCATAAAGACTAAGGGTGTTAATTTCAGGGGCCGCTGGCCTTCTTCCTACAGCTGCATTGAGATGCTCCCCTGGCACTGTTAAGTTGTCTAAAGTTGAGATATACAGTCATACCCGCTGAACATGGACTTCTCTGTGGTACTGCAAACTAAGGAAGAAGACCAGTGGGAGCTCTCCCTCCACATGACATCAAGTGGGCATTACTGGTTTCCCCTTTAAAAGAGTTGAGAGTGTCAATAAGTTTGGATCCCCATGGGCCCAAGTGTCCCTTGGTTTTAATACCATTGTTTTCATTCTTTGTAGAAGTTAATTCTCTAGCTCTTCTTTAGTCTTCTGAAAATACTAGGATCAAATAAAACAATAAGGGTGTATGAGGAAACTGGAGACTCATCTTCCACAATTAGTTTTCTCAAACAGACAAAAAGCAGAATCAGATCTATAAATACAGAGAACAAACTGATGGTTGCCAGAGTGGAGAGGGATAGGGGGATGGGCAAAATGGGTAAAGGGGAGAGTGAGATACAGACTTCTGGTTATGAAATGAATAAGTCATGGAAATAAAAAACACAGCATAGGGAATTTGGTCAATGTATTGTAATAGAATTGTATGGTGCTAGATGGTAGCTACACTTGTGGTGAGCATAGTATAATGCATGGAGAAGTTGAGTCACTTCACTGTAAACCCAAGACTAATGTAATACTGTGTGTCAACAAAGACTTTAAAAATGTTTTAAATTAGCTTCTTTGTTTTGACTTCAATCAGTTAAAGATGCACTACAGATGTGCTGACATTCCAGAAAAATGTTTCCAAATGTAGTTTAGCTACTGCTATATAATACTAACTTAAGGAAACCACCATTTACACAAATGCCTTTGCAATTAAAATGAAACATTTGCTGCTGTTGTTGTTGTTGTTAATATCAGCCATTAGGTGAAAAATTAAGAAATTTTTTAGAGGAAATAGTAGTCCTGATTAAGAGTGGAGCACCACATTTTTTTCCTATAAAATATTTTTCTGTATCTTAAGATTAAACTTTGAAGGTACTCCTTTAACTCTTCTGGGTAAAACACACTATAACTTGAAAGTGGGCCACTTGAATGTGTGTATGTGATTGGTCAAGAAGGTCTCAATAGATACAAATCAGAAGCTGAATCTCCCCCCTGACTATTGATTCAAGCTGGACAGCAAACCTCAGGAAAGCACTAGAATGGATTCAGCTATATTTAGCATGGATGGACTCAGAGATGCTTCTAGGCAGAGTAATAAAAACTTCCCCATGACCAACTCTAAGTTCTGGGATGAGTGTTGAGGTCTCACTTACCTCACAGAATTTACCTTCCAGTGGGTAAGACAGAAAATAAACAAATCAACAAAGGAACACACACACACACCCCAAGAATGTCAAATAACTCTGTGATCTAAGTCTAAGGTATTGTGATGGTGAAAAAAATAGGTGGAAGTAAGGGGCTATTTGAATGGATAATTAGGGAACAACTTTCTGTAGAGGGCCTATTATCTAAGGCCCATCAGGAAGAAGTTAGCCATGAGAAAATCCAAGGTAAAAGCATTCCAGGAAAAAAAAAAAAAAAAAAAGAGCGCACAGGACCATAGGCCCTGAAGAGGAATCAAGCTTGGAATAGGAAGCAATAGAATGAAGACCCATGTGAATCGATTATGTGAGAGAAGTAGAAGGGGGTTACAACTGGAAACTGGACAGGTGAGCTACAACAAAACCACGCAGGGCCTTCTATGTATCAGTGAGCCCTCTGAACTTGATTTTAAATGTGACATTTAGGGGTTTTAAATAAAAGATCTTGGTTGTATTTATATGACCCCAATGTAAATTAGAATCAACTATAATCTTTTGGTTCATGTCTTTCTCCTAGCAATAATTACAACATGTGCTTATCTACCTGTTTGCAAGCCATCTTTTTCTGACTTAATCTGCCCTCTCTTTGTAAACTCTGTGAGGGTAGGGAAGGGACTGCTCTGTTTGCCTTTGAATATCTAGACAGTAACAAAGACCTTACTGCATACGTGGTGGGTACTCAATCTATGCCAGGCAAATGAGTGGCTGACTATTAAATGTTTATTTCCAATTATTTTTAAGGTCACAGGATACTAAAATAACCCTCTCCATATAGGAACTATAAGATTATGTTGTACCTGGTGAATCTGTTCCAGGTATTATCCCAACTTTCTCAGCATGATTGTGTCCACTGAGCCCCAAAAAGACATAGTTTTAAGTATGTTTTTAATATTTGAAATCAGTGTACTTGCTTCAAATAAAACACAGAGAACCCAAAGAATAAAATGTTTCTCAACACAGAATGGTATCAGGAGCTCCACGGGTAGGATTTCAATAGCTATTGTTTTACATGGTAGGAGCTCTGTGATGGTTTCTGTTAAGCTGCAGCTCAGTGGATTGAATGGTATAAAACTGCATTAGTAAATAAAAGAACTAAAAGGATTTTACAGCCATTTCCTTCAAGTAATTCTGCCCTGGATGGAACCATTACAACCTGAAACTCTGAAACAATAAACCCACGGTAGTTCTGTTCAAGGAGAAAATCTTTCTGTTCTCAAGATATTTAGAATCGTTTCAGTGAAATCAAACCTGTGTATGCTTTCCTAGAAAGAAAGCATTATAGTAACCATTTCCAGGACCACTGCCCAGCCTCCCCCTTCCAGTGGCTGAGTGCTGACTGCGTCCAGATCTCCACTTTAAGTGTATATGTCTGTGTATTTCAGGGTGGGCATGGAGCACGCTTTTTCAGTTCCAGGCTTTAGAAGTACCACCAGCTCATATTTGAATTTGCCAAGGGTGACCACCAAAAACAAGGAACAGGGAGGACATAATAATATGCATATAAACATTTATCTTTTGTGGTTTCAGAGAGGGAGGGAGAAGTTTTATTCAACAAAAACATGTCTTATTAGTTGAAATTCTCTTAGAAGGGCAACTTTCCATTTGTCCACTAGAATCAAGACAAATTCAGTGGAAGAGCTGATATACTCTCAGTAAGTAATCACATGATACCGTCATGTCTGCCCCTTCCCTGAAAGGAAGTTTAGCAATGGAGGAAGAGGGTATCCTGGGTCTCTAAAAAAGGGTCTGCCTGGAATAAAGCAGAGTTTGAGGACAGGGGAGATGGACTCTTCATTCCCTCACGACTTTCCTGGGATCATCTCTACTTAGAAGTTACCCCTTCATCCTAGAAATAGCAGCAGGATACCTGGACTGCTCAGGAAAGGAGATAAAACAATATAAATGCAAAGAAAGAAAAAACATCATAGAACATCATAGGGAGATTGCGTAGGGCACAAGATCATTGGACTATTTCATTACCCTCATGTTAAGAGGAAACTATGAAACAAGGATTTTGAAAAGGAGTTTGTCTTCTGACATCTACTGCTTTTCTCCTTGATTCAAAGTATCCTTTGGAAACTAGTATCAGGTTAATCATTAAATAATCATAAAATGTTATTCAGTTCCTGCTATGGGATGGATGCTGTGCTTGGTGCAGAGGATACAAAGATCATTAAAATGAATGCCCTGCTCTCAAGTTACATATTGACTCACGAGGAGATGGAGGGCAAATTAAGCATTGTGGCAGAACGCACCTCCTCAGAGCAGAAATTTTTTTTATATTCTTATTTAATTCTCTATCCCAAATGCCTAAAAATGGCCAAGCATACAGCATTGGCTCAATAAACATGTGTTGGATGTGGAATGAATATGATCATTGCTCTAATGGAGATAATACTAACAACTGCACCCACAAGATGGCATTTGGATTGAGACTTGAAGCATTAACAGGAAATTGCCAGGTAGGCAGGACGCAAACACTGAGAGGGTATTCTTGGCAGAGAAGAGTTTGCTCAAGGGCATAGGAGTGTAAGAGAGCATAGTATATTCAGGAATGTAAATAGGTTTGTAGGGATGAAGCATTAAATTCAAAAGAAAGTGGCAAGAGATGAAATTAGAAAGGTAGACAAGAGCCATATTGAGAAGGACCATGTGATTCCTAAAAAAGACCTGAAATTGAATCTGTACATGATGAAAAACACTGAAGAACTTTGATCAAGAGTAATACATGGGACACCTGGGTGGCTTAGTTGGTTAAGCCATGACTCTTAATATCAGCTTCGATCATGATCTCAGGGTCATGGGATCAAGCCCCATGTTGGACTCCAAGCTGAGCATGGAGCCTGCTTAGGATTCTCCCTCTCCCTCTTCCCCTCCTGTGCTTGCTCATTCTCTCTCTTTCTAAAAGAAAAAAAATTCTATTAAAAAAAAGAGTAATATATAGTGGTTTATTTGTATTAAATGTGACAGGCAGGAAAGAGGATTGGGTGAATCAGAAGGTGTCAATACTAAGAGTCAGGAGATCAGTTAGGAGCTACTATAGTCCTTGTGATAGATCACAAGGACCCGAGCTAAGGCATCAAAGGTGGGAATGGAGGAAAGATGAGTGGAGGAAAACAATAAGCGTTTTTAGGTGAGAACAAATGACTTGGAAATCTGATTTGGAAATGAAGAACAGAAGAGAAATCCAGGGGGTTTTCTCTCTGATTTTGGCTTGAAATACTGGATAGATTGTTGTGCCATTCATAAAGAGAAGAAATAATAGAGGCCCCTACACAAAGATAAATAAATCTGACAGTATATGAAGATGCCATTCTCTACTAGTATGTGGAGTATGAATGTATAGCACTCGGAGTGAGCGTACCCACTAAGGTATGGCCACCTTGCCCAACTCTCATATGTGTTTTCCTAGTCAATATGAAAGGGCTTCTATATCTGCTTCAGGTTTTGCTCAATTCCAGGTCAACCCTGGATGCCTGCTTCAGTCTGCTTGTCTAGGGTCCTGACCTGTTTCTTTGGCAAAGAACATCATTTCTCTAACTCAGCCACTGCGTGGAAGTCGTTTGTTGATACAAATGACACAACCCCTGCTCCTCCGTGTGACTTGCTTTAAGAAGACATTCGTGGTAGACTCAAGAAGTTCAACCACTTGGATATGGACATGAATCTATATAAATTTCAAAATGTGAAACGTCACTTTAATATGATCTAGATTGCTAGTCACCTTTCTTAAGGTAAAGATCTATAACAAGAATATACCGATGTTCTCCAAATTTTCACCATAGAGGTGTTCAGTATGTCAAGTTCACACAAAGAATAGAAAAAAAAAAAAACATCATAGCCTGACAGCCTTACAGGAAAAAACTTAGTCTTGAAAGAACCTAAAAATACTCATTAGAATGGCCTCAAGCTTCAAATAATGAAGGAAATATCACATTTTTAAAAAAGGTTCAGGTGATAACTAAAAAAAAAAAAAAACCCAGTCATCTATGTATATACATGATTAATTTATTGAAGTTCTTACTATATTCTAGCATAACTTCATTTGCCTAATTTTGAAACTTAACATAATTTTTTATCATAGTTCTGAATTTGCTCCTTTCCAACTAGACTGGTGGTTTATAAATGAAGACATCTATCAGAATCTCCTGAGAAGTCCTTTTGTTTGGTTTTGGTTTGTTTAGTTGTTTCAAAACACACGTGCCTCCATGCACTAAACCTCTGAAGGCAGAGGCTGAGTATGTGGACTTTGAACTTTCTCATAGGTTTCGTTGTAAACTTATGAGAAAGCTACAAGAATAGTACAAAGAAACTGCCATATACTCTTTACTAAGAGTTCCTGCGATTTATTGCTATAAATATTTCAAATATTTCAAATAAATATTTCAAAAAGTAGTGACTTAAAAAAAAAAAAGTTGTATTTTATCTCACAGACCTGACCTTTGGCAGGTGTCAGAGGGAAGGCTTGGCTCTGCGTGGGGCAGCACCAGCAGAGGTCCTGGTTAGGACCGTTAGAGCAAGATGGTTCTTCTTTGACTGGCAAGCCAGTGTTGCTACAAGATCAGACTCAGCCAGTGCTGAGAGCTGTGGACTTCCATTCCTTTCCAGGGGACCCTCTCCACACAGGTTTTCAAATGGGCTGCTTGAGCTTCCTCAGAGCATAGCAGCTGGGGTCCAAAAGTGGGCAGGCAGGAGGAGGCAGGAAGTCTATTGCCATTTATTATCTAGCCCACCCAAATTCAAGTGGGGAAGAGAGAATACACCATCATCCTAGTAAAAGAAGTATGGGACGAAAGGTATTATTGTCAGTATTTTCACAAAATACAATGTTTCATACCCAGAATTATTTATATATCCCCCATTTGTTTTGTCATTGTCTCTATTGATTTGTTCATCTATTTCTACATAGATATAGATATAGAATATCTATCTATAGGCATATATTTAAGTGTGTATTTCCCAAAAACACGGGTATAATTTTCATAGTACAATTACCAAAATCAGAAAATTTAATATTGATAAATTAGTTATCTAATCTATAGTCCACATTTAAATTTTATCAATTATTTCTCCTGTCTCCTTTCAAATCCATAAAAGATATTATCAGGCATGCATATATTTTCAAATCTCCAAAGGTGATTCTGGTGGTGGTCTTAGTCCAGAATAACATAAATATTAGGAGACAGACAGACTTTGTCATTTCAGTTTTGTCATTGATCAGAAGCATAACCTTTGACAAAGTACTTTGGCTCTCTCTGCCTGGATTTCCTCATTACTAAAAACAGGAATATCATGGGCTTCATCATAGAATGGAGGAAAAACTGTAAGGTGCCACCCTCTCTGCAAACATTAGTTTTGTCCTCTTTCACTCCTTAAAATTACTCACATAGTACGTTGTGCTGTAAGAGACAATGTCCATAATACCCTTGTTCCCCTCCCCTTGACTAATTACACAGGAATGGCAATTCAATAGAAATTCAACTGTGCTTTCGTGAGGCTGCCTTCACTTATTGGGGGTATATTGTTTTGAGTCTGTTTCATGAATTAAACCCCATATTAGCCAATTCGCTTTTGTCTGACTCCCTGCTCTCAAATGGCACCAGCTTCCTTGCATTCAAGGTCAACAGGGGAACTGGCAAGAGTAGTGGTATGAATGGCAAGGAAGTCAAGCCTGTTCTCGTCCTTTCTGTACTTCTCCAGTAGCACCATCGTCGGAGCAGGAAGATGGTTTTTTATGGTGTTATTTGATGAGTACCAAAAAAGAACCACAGGCATGACTTCCTCATTGGGTCTTTTGTTATAACCATTCAAATGTAAGCTAAAGGAAGAAAATTCTTACTGCTTTTTTCCTTTTCTTACCATTAAATATGGTCCCAGGATACCTGCCATTAATTCTGCTGTTTCATCCTACCTCATTACAGTTCAGTGGGTTTGCTGGGCCAGAGATTTCATTCAAGGTGACTCTATTAACTTTTACAGCTTTTGTAGCTTTCCTTCTCCCTTGATGATGACATCACTAAATAACCCTTTTTACAATATCTAAACATTTTAGTTAAGAAATTCCTTAAGGAACTTGGTGCAGTTTATCAACAGCCACCAGATTTTTTAATGCCTTTGATCTATTATTTACTGCACTTTATTGGGACTTTTAAAACCTGGTAAACAATTCCTGGCACATCGCTTCAGTCTGGTTCTAATAAGACTGAGTCCTTTCCCATGCATGTGTTCAGATTGCACAATACGTAGCAATAACTCGGGCTTACAGCCAGGCTTCATTACCAGGAGACACCGAGGGATCCATGGGACAGACCTGACATCTGCTTGTTGTCCTAAAGGACAACAGAGATGAATGTGGCTGGATGGGTCATAATGTCACTAACAGATCCACTGAGCTGTTGAACCAAAAAAATCAGGCCAATACTTTCACCTAAGTATGTATAAATTTTAATGAAGTAAGTATTATTGTCAATGCTGGTCCAGTCTACAAGTCAAAGATCTTTATGTCCTGGTTAATTGCACAAAGTCATAAATTGGTACCAAAAAAAAAAAAAAAAAAAGAAAGAAAGAAAGAAAAAAAAAAAAAAGAACTCAGAAGACTTTAATACACACACACCAAAAAACCACAGGATCAAGACAGCATGTGCCAGATGAGGCCTTATGGCTGATTGTTTTTATTCTGTCCTAATGTATCTTGAGGCCATTACCCTGTGTTGGTCCTGAGCACGGCACTGTTATATACAGAAGTCAGTTTCCTCTTTTAGCACACAAGCACTGCAGGATCAACATAAGCCTAAAATAAAACATCCTAGTGAAGATCCATCATGGTTCTGTTACCCGCATCCTGGGTCAGGTTGCTTACCTCAGAGTTTGTATGACATCACTAATAATTTGCTTTCTAAACTGAAGGTAGATTGTATGCTTGATCAGGAAATGTTTACAGTTTTTGCCAAGCTGGTCATAGCTTAGTATTATACTCAACTATGTGTTTCTTCTTAAAGGAGACTATAACCCTTTTAGAGGTAAAAGCTGAAAAATCACATCATCGATAAAGTTTTTAAACGATTACAACTTTTTAAAAAATGATTAAACTTTTTTTTTTTTTTTTTTTTTTTAAAAAATGATTAAACTTTTAAGCAACGATCTGTACTATAGATTTTAAGTCATTTGCAATGTTGTGAAATATTTATCATTGGGTAAAGTCAGTTGAGATTAAAATATTTTTCCAAGTGGTAAGAGAAGTCCATTCCAGTCACCAGTTAACTAGAAGATTGATATTTTAAAATTCCTAATTTTTAATTCTATCCAGGGCATTTTTAACACTTGTGTGATTTTTTATTTATTCTTAGTTACATGATAACAATTGGAATATATATGCTTTCAGAAACAAATAAGGATTTTATTTGAGCCACCTACTTTTCTTCAAATGGCCGCAATGCTTTTACTAACCTTCAAACTGTAGAATATTTAATACATAAAATAAGGAAGAAAATGAGAAAAAATATAAGAAAAATAATTTTTTCATCCTTTATCTGTTTTGAAGGTTTTTCTCTGTTGCAAAATCATAACACAATAGATAATTTGCTAAGCAAAGGCAATACCAAATGATTCTCCTAAATTGCTTTCTCTATTAAAACAAAAAGTAAATTCTAACTCTTAAATTTTAAATAAATGAATGTTTACACTCAAGCTTATTTAGTCACATGTGAGCAGTTTTATCCTAAAGACGAAATTTTAAAATCTTGACTAAGGCAAGGTACCAGTTGCAGCTGTGAATTAAACTATCTAGAACGGTCTGAGGAAAAACACAAATATTACATCAGTCAACTCTAGCTTTCAGATACTATAAAATTTTAAGGCCAGAAAACTTTTAGATTTACAAGAAATGTTTTGAAAGTAAGTGGAAGCTCTAAACCTCAAGAAACATTATATTGAAATTCAAATTGCCCTCTTGTGAAAAGGGCACGCTGTTTAGAACTTTGTGCCTTAATATTTGCTAGATGAGCTCATTCCGAGCTCTGGATAGACAGAACAAGCTGCTAGCCGATTGTACTCTCTTTTCGAGAGAAGCCACAGAATGCCTGACAGTCCACAAGCTTCTTCAGCTCATGGCCTGTGATGGAATCACAGCTCACTGGATGTCTTACCCAAAAGAAGCCCATCCATACAGTGGCCAGTAACCTATGGTAATCTGATGACAGAAGTCTGCCAAGACCTCAATCAGGTCTTATAATTATTTTTTTCTTTTTGGGTGCCTTTGTATTACCCACAAAAGTAAGAAGAGGCAGCTGGTAGTTTTGAAGCATTTTAGATGATCTTCATCTGTGAAATAAAATAAGACACAGCACCTGAGTGGCCATGTACCAAACTAACAAGGGAGTCATCACCACAGCAAACCTTTTTCCCCAATTTACTATCATTTGTAATAAAAGATGCAGTCATTTGGTATACAGACTTGGTACATAGAAAGAATATATATGCATAAAGTCTATACATTATAAAACAATAATATAATGAACTTCAATGAATCCATCACCCAACCAAGAAATAAAACATTATTTGCCTCTACTCGTGTATTTCTCCTCATCCCATTTCCCTGCTTCCTGGCTGGATCAGCGCTAATCAGTACCTTAAATTTTGTATTTACCATTCCCTTAATTTTTAAAACTTTTTATCACAAATATATGCATGCATTCAACCTTAAACATTCATAAATAACTTAGATGGTTATTTGTTTAATTTTATTTATTTTCATGACTTTATGTTTTACTGTGTTTAACTTCCACAATTTATTAATCAATTCTGTTAAAAACTATCATTTTCATAATAGAAAAATATATATATCATGATCTGTGCTGCCATGAACTTTCTTCTAATTGTTCCTGGTGCATAGGTACAAAATTTTCCCCATGGCATACCTAGAAGTGAAATTGCTGGGTTGTATTACCTGCAAATGTTCTACTTTTCAAGATAAATCTGAGGGGTTTTTGCAGCAGAGAAGATTGCTCTTCCTGGGAGATGCAGAAGTAGTATCATCAGAGATCCAGAGATATTGCTAGGTCCTGAAATATTCCAATATCTGAGGGCTGGCATTGGGGAGCACCACCAATTAAGAGTTGAAAATAAATGGTGGTATGTTAGGCATTGTTTCCCCCTTCTCAGTTGCAGGGGTAAAGCTTTTATCACTATACCATAAAGTGTGTTATTTCTTGCAGGTTTTTGTAGGTTAAGGGAGTCCCCCATTAAACCCTAGTTTCTCAAGGGATTTATTTTTTTAAGATTTTATTCATTATGTATGTATGTATGTATGTATTTGAGAGAGAGAGAGAGGGAGTATAAGTGGAGAGGCAGGGGCTGAGGGAAGGTGAGAAGCAGATTCCCCGCTGAATGAACATGGAGCCCAATGTGGGACTCAATCCTGGACCTGGAGATCATGACCTGAGCTGAAAAAAGATGTTTAACTGACTGCGCCACTCAGACACCCCCAGGGATTTATTTTTAAGTCAAATATAAGTATTGAAATTTATCAAATAGTTTTTCTGCATGTGTAAAGATTATTGGATTTTTTCCTCTTTTTGTTATTAATGTAGTGAATAGAAACTAAATGTCAGTCAGAATAAATTAAATAAGGTTAAAATAAAATTTATGGATGTGGAAAATTTTAATATGTTGAATACATATTTGAATGCGTTCCTTTCTTATATATATGTCATTAAATTAAAATTACTCATACTGTATAAATTTAGGACCCACAAATGAAATAAACTTAACTCAAAAATACTGAGTGGACTTTGTGTGAGAGTATATTCCTCAGTTCATAATTCATAGGGAAAAGTAAATGTTTATTCTTTGAAGTAATTAGGCTATTATTTGATCATCACAAAACTGGAGTACAAAGAATCTAGATCCTCCTATTTCTTTACACTATACAAAAGTCCATATCTATAATGAACAGTTGGACAGTAAGCAGTGAAAGCAATTGTAAATTATTAATTGTAGCAAAATTCTTATGACCAGAGGGTTTAAATTTTTATATAAAGCTTATTATTATTTACTTCATAATATCATTTCCTACACAAATTATAATCCACCAAGGGAGTATGCTTTCTTATTACCTTACTCCCTATACCTTCTTAATGTCTGCTTTGCAGGGGTAAGTGAACATACCATGAATTTCCATCATCACAAAGCATTCCCTTGAGCCTCTTTATAGTCAATCCCCTCCTACTACCCCAAACTCTGTAATTTCTGGTCTGCTTTCTGTCGCTACATGGTGCCTTTCCCAAAACATATCAGTGAAATCACAAAATACGTAGTCTTTTGCATCTGACTTCTTTCACTTAGCATAATATTTTTGAGATTCATGCAGGTTGTTAAGTGTATCAATAGTTGGTTCCTTTTTATTTCTGAGTAGTATTCCATTATGTAAATTTATCACATTTGTTAACACAGTCACCAATGAATAGACATTTGGGTAGTTTCTAATTTGGAGCTATTATGATGAATACTATGAATCAAATTGCTATGAACATTTGCATATAAATGTTTGTGTAAACAAATATTTTCATGTCACTTAAGTAAATACACAGGAGTGAGTTTTTTGGGTCATATGGTAAATGTATCATTAACTTTATAAGGAACTACCAAAATGTATTGCCAAATAACTACTATTTTGAACTCCTATGTATGACAGTAAGTTTCTCTATATACTTGTTAACACTTAGAATTCCAAGCTTTTTAAATTTTACAATTTTAGCGAGTGTGTGGAATTCTCTCCTTGTGGTTTAAATTTGCATGGCTTTTTGAAGGGGTGGGGGGTGGGAGGTTGGGGGCACCAGGTGGTGGGTATTGTAGAGGGCACGGATTGCATGGAGCACTGGGTGTGGTGCAAAAATAATGAATACTGTTATGCTGAAGAAAATAAAAAAAAATTAAAAAAAAAATAAAAAATAAAAAAAAATAAATTTGCATGGCTAATGATATTTCACATCTTTTCATGTGATTATTTGCCACTTGTGTATCTGCTTTGATAAAGTATCTGTTCAAATCTCTTAACCATTTTTTTTTAAGATTTTATTTATTTATTTGACAGACAGAGATTACAAGTAGGCAGAGAGGCAGACAGATAGAGAGATAGGTGGAAGCAGGCTCCCTGCAGAGCAGAGAGCCCGATGTGGGGCCCGATCCCAGGACACTGGGACCATGACCTGAGCCGAAGGCAGAGGCTTTAACCCACTGAGCCACCCAGGTGCCCCTCTTAACCATTTTTTAAGTTGAACTTTTTTGGGCTTCTTATTATTAAGTTGTAGAAGCTATTTATATATTTTGAATATGAATCCTTTGTCAGATACATGTTTTGCAAAAAATTTTTCCCAGGCCATAGTTTGACCTTTAATTTTCTTAACCATATCTTGAAGTTTTCACCTCTGGTATCATGCTCTCTACTTTATTATTTCATTGATTGATTGATTGATTCATTCATTCATTTATTCAACAAATACGTGTTGGGTGCCTATTATGCATCACAGTACGATAAAAAATAAGTGCTTCTCCCTTTCCATGGGAAAATCACCTTGGCTTAACAATCTAACACTATTTCCTGGAAATGGAAAATGCCAACTCTGTTACTAATCAGCATTACTCCTGGCAAAAATGATTCCTGAGAGGACAGGAGTAAACTGTAATTATCTAGTGGGAGGATGTGGCATTAGGGCTTCCCTGACATTATTGTTCTGGTAATGGGTGAACTGTTTCTCGTGGATTGTTAGAAAATACTCTCATGGAGCAAATACAACAAATATTATGGGACATGGCCTTCTAAGCAAGGGTGGTATTTGCACCTATTAATGTGGTCTCCCCAAACCCGAGCTGCCACTTGAGAAAGTAGACAGGAAGGTCCATGGCTATGGTAGGAATTCCTACTGATGACAGACACTCTTGATGCCGGCCTCCCATCATCTCCTGTGTGTATTTTGCAAAGCTGACTGAGTCTGTGCCATAATAGCTTATTGGGTCCCACAAGCTTAACTGGGTAGCTGAACCCAAAGCCACTGCTGCTGGTCAAGCAGGGTGAGTGAGTGAGGCTCCAACACATTGCATACAAAAAGACAAGACCTTGCTTGATCTCAGTTATCTTACAACCTAGAAGGGAGAGTCAGATGATAAAGAGATTTAAAATCATGTCAGGTGGTGGTGTTCTGCTGAATATTAAGCAATGTGTGCGTGAGATAGAGAAGGTCAGTGAGGAAAAGTTAACATTTTATAGTGCTCAGGGAGGGCTCTGTGACAAAGTGACATTTGAGCAGAGATGTCAAGGAAGGGAGGCAGCAATCCCTGTAGCTATGTGCAGGCGAACTTTGCAGGCAGTGGAAACAGCAAATACAATGTTCCTTAGCAGAATCAAGAGATAGCAAGGAGGCTGGCGTGAAATATCAAAGAGATATAGATGAGGTCACAAAGCTTTGGGAAGGCAGATCTCACAAGATCTTGGAAGCCATGTGAGATGAAAGGGTGTCCTTGGGGTTGTAAGCACTGAGTATGACTGGGGCTGCTGTATGAAGAGCAGACTGTGAGATCAAGGGTGGATATGGGGAAGACCATTAAGGTATTGCAAGAATCCAAATGGAACGGCTGCCTGAGTGGCTCAGTCATGAAGCCTCTGCCTTCAGCTCAGGTCGTGATATCAGGGTCCTGGGATCGAGGCCCACATCAGGCTCTCTGCTCAGTAAGGAGCCTGCTTCCCTCTCTGTCTCTGTCTGCCTCTTTGCCTGCTTGTGATCTCTCTCTCTGTCAAATAAATAAATAAAATCTTAAAAAAAAAAAAAAAAAGAAGAAGAAGAAGAATCCAAATGGAAGATGGGGCAAGGTTGGGGGGGTAGGGGGAGCAGTTAGAACACTGCCCTATAAGTGGTGAAAAGTGGGCAGACTCAAGATATGTCTTGAAAGCTCAGTTTCGTGTCTGGGTTGACTTCTTGATATAAGGAAAAAGAAAAAAGAGTCCAGGTTGATTCTAAAGTTTGTGGTTTAAGAATCTGGATAGACAAGTTGCCATAAATAAAATTGGGGAAACTTTAAGGGGAAAGTTAAGAGTCATTTTTGGGCATCTAAGTTTTTAAGTGCTCCTTACATTTCTAACTAGAGATGTTGTGTAGATAGTTGTATGTAAGATTCCTGGAAGTCTGAGAACAAAGGTACAGGTCAGAGTCGTCAGGGTATGGATGGTATTTGGAGCCAAGGAAGAAGTCTGAGGATTGGTAACTTGGTAATTGTTTTGTTTAATTGAGCATAAAAACTTCAGTGGATTTACACATTCTTCAGGTTTTAATTCTTCTTAAAAATGTCATGATTTACAGGAAAGTCATATGGCACAAATGGCTCTATTAAAAATATGTGTGTACACAAATAGTATTCACTTCGTATGCATGCTACTAATGAAAAGACAACTGCAAAAATGCAATTCTCCAAGCTAGACAAAAACGTTGTAAAATACTTTTTCTCAATTTGTTTCAAGGGAAAAAAAAAAAAAAAGAAAAATAGACGTCATTCTAAAATGCTTACATCCATGACAGGATATAGTCCACATAAAAATGGATTGTTATTCAACATAAAACATTTTACCCAACTTAATTTTTATTGCCTCCATCACCTGTTGCTATGAAACAGAAAATAAAATGTGCATAAATGTCACATAAGCAGGGTCGCCATGACCAATGATTTGATTTACACTCTTTGTGAAAACAATCAGGGAAAAATCTGCTAATAGTCAAAATATTTAGATTCGAGCATTAAAATGTAAAATTTTCCAGGCTACACAGAGAAAGAGCTTCTAGTGTTTGAGGAGCAGGGAACGGACAGTCTAGAATAGTGGAATAATAACTTTTCACTCCATTCTCTTTGTGCTTATTTACATTATATTCTTTTTTTAAAGAAAATAGACCATTTGATAAAAATATAAATCAAGTGTTCAATTAACTAAATTTAAATCAAGCACAAGATCTTCATGGTGCTGGAAATACTGAGGTCATTAGCTACTACAGAGCCAAAAATCCCCAGTGACTTCTACCACCATCAACTTTATTGCTTTAGGTTCTTTCAACCATATAAATTTTTCTTGCCCACACTCTTCTATTGTTTCTGTAAAACAACTTTATTACTTTAGGTTCAATCAATTTTTTTCTCTTTTCCTATTCCATTAGCTCCTGCAAGGATAAGCTTCTAACAAGAAAATTTTAAAACTTCAGAGAATACAAACATTTGAAGGACAACCTCTAACCACATGCAGTTCAAAATAAAAATAACATCAAGCAAAAAATATTTCAAAAATGAAATGAAACATACATGGGGAAATTCATACAGATTCTTTCTAGATTACCAGATTATTCATGGGGAAATTCACATAGCTTCTTTCTAAATTATCAGATTATTTTTTGAGGACCTTTCACAAAAGCTTTCAACACCTGCTTAGTCAGCCTATCACACAGACCAATGCTGTTCTGACACATTATAGAGTCATTACTTCTGTGTTATTAGTTTCTCTCTTTTCTGTGTCGTTATCCTTTGCCTCTTCTCTGTTATTCTGTGCATACTCTCATGTATCTCACTCTAGACCATAACTTGTCAGAAGGCTAAGGAATGGTTCGAATCATCCCAATGTATGACAACAGCAATCTGCCAATCCAAACATATTTCATAGAGCATTAAAGTAAGGAAAAGAATTCATGGTGAGTGTAATATAACAGATAAACCAGCTTAAATTTTCCACAACAGATTAGTTTAAATATAGAGAGATGCTATATTTGTATTCATTTAGGATTCTGCTAACACTTAGGGATGTTAGCCATCCGTAAGCTTAAGACTTGTGAAGCCTTTTTCCTTTTCCCCTTGGCTAGAATGCCAAACATCTTTGCATTTAATTTCCTTTGTTTCTTCAGTTTTTCACACTAATTATTTTAGAGTGTCATTGTTGGCACCCCATGTCTTTTGTCTGTAGAATCTCTTGTTCCATTATGTTAAAATTGGATAATAACGGGTTCTGCCTGCAGCAAACTTGATTGTGGTATTATGACTTAGCTTTGCTGTTCTCTTTTAAGAAGTAGTCCCCACCCCACTCCTACAGATATCTGTGTTTGGGTGTGTGATGTGGGGAGGAAGACTTTTTTTTATTTTATTTTTGAAGGTTTTAAAATGTTTGAGAAAGCCTCTCTCTCTCTCTCTGAGTCAGTATTGGACTAGGACTTGGCCATGTTCCCATGACATCAGACTCTCATGAGACAAAGTAATTTAGAGTCTTCCCACAAAACAGTCTATATTTCTTTAAGTTTCTCAAAGACTCAGAAAGAGTCAGAACGACATATTGGCCGAGTTCTGATTGTCATAACCAAAAACATCTTTAAATTGTTTCTGCCAGATTTGCCCAGCTTTGGTGAGCACGCAGAATAAGAGCACTACCCAGGCTCCTTTCCCCTCCAGAATTTGTTTTTCTCCAAAAAACCAAAGGGAAGATTTTTTTTCCTTGTGAAAACTTATATCTGGGTAAAGAGTTTTAAAACTAGAACTAGATATTTTCTTAGACACCCAATTTGGTGACTATGTCAACATTATATAAAAGGGATGAGGAGTTTCCTTTAACAGGTATTTTATTAAGTAAAATATAGGATTATAATTTACCCATTTATAATCTGAGAAACAAAATATTTATTTACATCAAAGATAATTCTAATATTCTTTCTTTGCTTTAGATCAGCTTTATTAAAGTGTTTAAAATGCACAGTTCATATGTCTTAACATCACCACTATAAAGAATATGTCACTCCCAAAATATTCACAGTGCCCCATTGGTAATCCTACTCTCTTGTTCCACTCCAGTGGCTTTTCCTCTATCCTCAGACAACTAGTGATCCATTTTCTGCCACAGGTTAGTTTGTATTTACTAAAATTTTATATAAATAGACTCATGAAATATGATATCTTTTTGTCTGGATTCTTTTACTTATAATAATGACCTCCAGAGGTGGGCCTAGGTGGCTCAGTAATTAAGCATCTGCCTTGAGCTAGGGTCATGATCCCAGAGTCCTAGGATCAAACCACTTATGGGCTCCCTGCTCAACGGGAAGCCTGCTTCTCCCTCTCTCACTTTCCCTGCTTGTGTTCCCTCTCTCGCTGTGTCTTTCTCTGTCAAATAAATAAATAGAATCCTAAAAAAATAATAATAACCTCCAGATTCATCCATTTGTTGTGTGAACCAGTATTATTGCTGAGTATTATTCTATTGTACAGATATACAACAACTGGTTTATCCATTTACCAGTTGATGAACATTTGAGCTGCTTGCAGTTTTTGGCTGTTACAAATAAAGCTGCTATGACTGTTTGTGTTCAAGTATTTATAAGAACATAAGCTTTCATCACTCTCACATAAATACCCAGAGGTGGAATGGCCAGATTATAAGGTAAGGGTATGTTTAAGTTTTTTAAAAATTGCCTAACTATTCTCCTATATGGTTGTACCATTTTCCATCCCCACCAGGAGTTTATGAAAGTCCTAATTGTTCCACCCTTGCCAACAGTTGGTAAGGAGAGTCTTTAATTATAGCAATCCTAGTGACTATAGAATTGTTATCTCAATGAGGTTTTAATTTACATGATAATGAGCATCTTTTCATTTGCTTATTTGCCATCCATAAATCTTTAATGAAGTCTATTAAACTTTTTGACTATTTCTTTTGGAGTGCTTGTTTTCTTATTATTGTGTTGAACATATTTTAATATTCTGGGTAGAAGTACTTTATTAGATATGTGTACTGCAAATATCTTTCCCAGTCTATGGCTTATTTTCCTGCTATTAATGGTGTATTTTGGAGAGCAGAAAAACCTACTTTTGATTACATCCAATTTATTAATTTGGTTTTTTTTTATGGATGGTACTTTTGTTGTATCTAAGAAATATTTGGTTACCATCTTTGACGTCATAGGCACTAAATCCAAGATCACAAAATTTTCTCCTAGAAATTTTATAGGTATAGGCTTTATATTTAAGTCTATAACTCATTTGGAGTTAAGTTTTGTATCTTGTACAACATACAGATAAAATTTCATTCATTTGCATGTGGATATTTAATTGTTTCAAAAGTATATATTTAAAAAACTATTTTTTACAGCAAAATTGCCATGGTACCTTTATCAAAACTCAACTATATATATGTGAGTCTATTTCTGAACTCTTTATTATGTTCTATAATACATCTA
Organism: Lutra lutra; assembly: GCF_902655055.1. Lineage (NCBI taxonomy): Eukaryota > Metazoa > Chordata > Mammalia > Carnivora > Mustelidae > Lutra > Lutra lutra. Next base: position 80,693,211 of record NC_062279.1, on the reverse strand, counting down.
TTCTTACACCATTAGTACAGTGTCTTGATTACTATAGATTTATAACAAGTCCTGAAGTCCCATAATGTATGTCTTCCAACTTTATTATTATTTCCAACATGGTTTGACTCATTCTAGCCTTTTGCATTTCAATACAAATTTCAGAATTAGCTTGTCAATTTCTACAAAAATGTCTGCTAGGATTTTGATTGAAATTGCCTTGAACCTGTAGATCATTGTGTGAGAACGGTGGAGTGACATCTTAAAAATATTGAATCTCTCCGACCCATGAACATAGTATCTCTCTCCATTTATTCAGGTCTTCCTTAGTTTTTCTCAACAGTGTTTTGTATTTCTAATGCCATTGCAGTACCTGGAACCCAAAAGTAATTCTGTCATCTTTTGTAGAACTGAACTGATATAAACCTATAATGAGAGAAATTAAGCATTATTTTTAACTTTTAACAAAAGCATACAATATGCAATAACAATGTGCTAAAGGTACTATAATCATTCCAACTATCTATACATGTTAATAATAATGCCATTTAGAATTTTATACAATTTCATACTGATTAAATGGCATCTGCTTAGACAATCTTGACAAATTTCTAAATTGATATTCCTTTGATCTTTGGTATACTTGCTAAATAAGCTTATGTTTTTAATTCCTTTTTGATCTTATTCCATTTCTCATCTTGACTTCTCTTTCTCTGGAGGGGCTGGTATAGAGTTAGCCTTTCTTTATACAAATCTTACTGTTAATTTTCCTTTTGTGTATTCTGACACTAAGAATTACATTCTCATCCATTCCTTTTCTTCTACCCCCATACTGTTTGTATATCATGAATAAATGACTCAATTACTGTTTATTATCAGACTGTCCTATTCAGCATAACCCAATATTCACGAAGCTTAGAACCTAACCTATTTGTCCCCCGTATGCTTTCAATACCTAAAACAAACATCCTAAATCTTTATTTCCCTTTCCTCGCTCCAAAATTATATATGTAGCAGGTTTACTCATATTTTATATTTTTTTTAAGATTTTATTTATTTGTTTGTTTTTTTGACAGAGAGAAACACAGCTAGAGAGGGAACACAAGCAGGGGGAGTGGAAGAGGGAGAAGCAAACTTCCCACCAAATAAACTTCCCACGATGCAGAGCTGGATCCCAGAACCCTGGGATCATGACCTGAGCTGAAGACAGAGGCCTAATGACTGACCCACCCAAGTGCCCCTCCTCATATTTTAAATGATTTTAACAGTAATGTTTGGCTTTCCTTAAATAAATTCCATCTTGAAGTGGGATCACTGATTCCTTTCTTTCATTTGGGTAGAAATGATATATCTTTAGAAGTTAAAATTTAAATGCCTTAGTTAGGAATAACAATGTAATCTGTAGAACATATAACTTTAGAAAAAAAAATGGAAAAAAGTAAATAAGTCATTAAACAATGAGAATTTTTACTAGCAAAGAACAGAGGAAAATGGAAAATCTTATATCAATTTTTTTTAAATTTCAGCATGAAAACCTTAAGTTATAAAATCTGAATCAAATGGAAGAAAAAAGACTATAGGATAGTTGTATACCTCTCATGACTTCCTGACATGAAGTGTATAGATAAAAGTGAAGAACAGATCATCTGAAATAGCTATATTAAAGAAATATACTGTAGTATATTTTAACCAAGTTTTTGTAATAGAGATCAGAAACAAACAGACAAGAAGAAGCTGGTAGATAGATAGACTTACTCGCTTGCTTGCTTAGAGTCCAAGGTTTACTTGGACTCTATTAAGTAGAAAATAAGCCTTATTTTATAAAAAGGTTTTATTCTATCTTCCTGCTCTTTGAATTTTAAAGACTGACTCTTAAATTTTATTGTTTTCCTTCAAAACTACTTATTGCTATCTCACTGGAGGACTATTTTTATTAAATAAAATCATGGGCCAACAAGATGGTCTCCATCTTGCCTCAGAAGGATTTACTCCCATCTGGGACTGGAAAATTACTGCCCTCTAGAGATGGTGATAACATATTACAGGAAAATATGAAACATTTCACCAAGTCTGTTGAAAGCTATGTGGCAGTGGATACAGTTAACTCTAAAATGGCATCGCTGCCTATAATCCAAAGTGACATCTAATTTATCTGGCAACTAGCAGTTTTCACTCTTTATCAATGTCTGTGACATTCTAAAATCACCTAAGTATCAAGGCTTAACTATTGGCCCAGCAGTGGTCGAGATAGGACTTTATCAACTAATCAACTCAAGGAGAATAGGAAGATAATGTATTATTTTACGTAGCCTGTAAAGAATGAATAAATTAAAGTTTTACATGTAGAAGAAACTAAAACAATATTTCTCAGGGAGTGGTCCATGATTACCTTCATCAGAATTATCTGAAGGGACTCCAAAATCTGCATTTTCAGCAAGTTTCTCAAGTAATTGTCATGCACATTATAATTTGAGATAATTATTCTGATTTTTTTTATTTGAGCTATTAGCAAATAGGAAAGGTACAAGATACTTCTTGTAGTATATACACAGTTCACAATAAACAAGAAGGGAGATATAGGAAGAAAAATTTGCATGGTCTACTATCAGAAGTCAATGAAAAGTTGACATTTAAGGGAAAAGAATAAAATTCTCCCTTTAGAGTTTAGTTTTTTATTGTTATGTTCAGTTAACCAGCATATAGTACATTATTAGTTTCTGATGTAGTGTTCAATGATTTATTGATTGTGTATAACACCCAGTGCCTCCCTTTAGATTTTAGAAGCACAGTGATAGAAAGCAAAAGGTAGGCATAAGCCTTTTATGTGAAAAGTCTGAAAAGACAATGGCCAGAATTTTATATTCGGTGACAGCAGTGGTTAATATTGGATGGGCAAGATAAAATCATATAGATAAAATCATATAGATCATGTAGACCTTGGTTAAGTTTAGTGTTGATGTATTATTCATCTTCTTAAATTTGGTGATAATATGACATAAACCAATGTACAGAAATTAATCTGGAAATTGGTACATAATTATATACATCATATATTACTATTCATATACATATTACTCTATGTAATATATGTGAATAGTAGTGAAAAAAAACAGGGAGTTCCACCTAGTAACATCTTCAGAAATGTGCACTGTGGGAAGAAAGAGGTCTAGGCTCTGTGTGTTATAAGTTCTTTTAGCATCCTACTTTAGAGACGTAACAAACGTGAGAGGAAATCTTTTGACTATCTCCACTAACTATCCCTTATACCAGAGAAGATAATCAAGAGTACACCTTTATTCCATTTCAATGGAAAGGAACATAAAAACAAAACAAAAATGTGGAAGTTTGATTTGTATTATCCATAATAAATAATTCCAAATATTTAGTAGCCAAGCCATCCCACAAAGGTTACCTTTCTGTTAAACAAATTAAACTCCAGAAGTCTTTGCTGTATCAAGATGGTGTTGCATTAAGAAAATAAAGATACCAATTTTCCATTCACTTCCTTATTCTACTCCTTCCTTAACAATGCACATTTTGATTCACCAAATTGGTACACAATATATTAAATAAAGATGAAGTCAAACTTTATTAATGCAAATGTTAAAAATAAATACATCCTGAAAGATTTCATTTTGTATATTACATGCATGTCCAAAGGAATTGCTGGCTTCATAAAATTGACTTTGTCACCTACCTTTTCAAGATTCTTTACAAATTCACTCTATTGTCATTGTAGTAATAACTCTTCCTTTTTTATATTTTTAAGACCTGATGCTGCATATATTTTGGAAACTCCCTAAAGAGAAATTCTAAGTCTAAAGCACTTTAAAAATATGGAGAAACACCTTGGGAAATCACTATATGCTCTTGAGGCAAAGCTGACAAGGAGAGCAATCAAGTCGAAAAGAAAACATATGGAAGCAAAATGGATGAGACTACTTCTGGTAGTGTGTATGTGAGCAAACTCCACTTATCATGGAGGTTTCAATATCTTTTATTTGCTCAACATTGGCATTATGCCCACAGCAAATGATGTTGATGCCTCTCTGTTTTCCCTCTGCCCATCTGACTGCACCTGAAACTGAGGTAGGAAGCACCTGGCAAGCGAACTTCCCATGTTAAGGGTCTATTTCTCTTCTATGCTTAAGGTTGTTTTCAACCCTGTAGAACTATGGGGGAACTGGAGGGATGAAGAATTAAGACCATGGGGCCATCTTGAAACAACAGAGGATGAGAACTGGTGAATAAATCTCCCAACATTCCTGCCCTTCAGAGGGACAAGTGTTCATATAGTTTCTTAAAGTGCTCCCCACATGATTGTGCAACCCTTGTTGCGCACAGCAATAGCCTGCTCACAAATACATGTCCTTTTTTTTTTTCTTTTTTGGCTTTTCTTCCTTCCCTTTTCCTCTTTCCCACTTAATTAGCTTGGATTCTCCCAAAGGTTTGTCTCTTGGGGGAAATCCAAACTAAGCAATGTACTAATACATAATGAGAGATGTTTATAGGCAATGTTTCCAAGAAACCCTGGTGCTACACACAATCCGATTAAATCAACTCTCCAAGAGTATCCAGCATGTAAGCCATAATTTATTTCAACAATTCTTCATCATTCATAGGGTATATTATTAATCCAGGAAATAATATTGTTATGTTTATTACTCATCTCCTGAAATTTATGAATGACCCTTATGCATAGATTTTGCAAGTGCTATAGTAGTCAGACAGGAACTGTGTATCAGCCCCTAAAGAACATGATCTAAAATATATTATGGAGAGGGGCGCCTGGGTGGCTCAGTGGGTTAAGCCGCTGCCTTCGGCTCAGGTCATGATCCCAGGTCCTGGGTTCGAGCCCCACATTGGGCTTTCTGCTCAGCAGGGAGCCTGCTTCCTCCTCTCTCTCTGCCTGCCTCTCTGCTTACTTGTGATTTCCCTCTGTCAAATAAATAAATAAAATCTTAAAAAAAAAATAAAAAATAAAATATATTATGGAGAGAAAAGTCTTACCATCTTTGATAACTAAAATATCCATGAAGAAATACAGCAAAAGTAACATATTTAGGGGACTTGATATTTAAAATCTTGCTTTATGGGGACCCAGCTGGTAGTAGAGGTGTGTTAGTGGAATAGATAAGACTTAGTATGAAAAGTTAAAAAGATGACAGAAAATGCAGAGAAATCTACTTGTTTCTTTTTTGTTCTGTATTTATTTCTCCATTGCAACACCACTCAGGATTGGTAGATTTCTTATTTGCTATCTTCAGTTGCTCTCTCCTCTTCTTGTCCATGGACCTATTTCCTAAGTCATTTTTTTAAATCACAGTAAATATGAGAAATGGAAAAATAAACCGGACAGTTGTGAAGGTAGGAGGATATATCAGAATTGGTTTGCTCAAACCATTGTCTTTACCTCCTCACCCCTATCCTCCAATCTTCACCTTTAAAACAACTTCCTTACTCTTAAATAAAAATAGGAAGCTCTTCTGGTATTGGAGAAATAGCATTTTGCACAAGCACCGAGTTGCTGAACACAGCATATTTCAAAACCTTGATAATTCAAGCCTCATTTTCCCAAGTTGAGTATGTGATGGGAAATGCCTGCCTAAAATGAATATGCATTTTTTGCTTTAATGTCTCACTTTAATTTTTGCAATATTATCTCTGACGTTTTGCAGAGTTCTCCAAAAATATGTATAACCCGTAATGACAATGATGAGAAATTCTTCATCACATTTCATCACCTTTAACTTCCATTGCAAAATTACTGATTTTAAAGCTTGTTTTTCAGCACTAAAAGATGTACCATCCCTTAAATAATATGTGGATGTCTTTTTATGTGATCTAAAAATATTTTAAATCACAATAATAGTGAATGATAAGATAACAGTGTAGCAGTTATACCACATTCCCCCAGAAAAAGTCTCAATTCCCTTAAGCAATAATAGCTGGGTTCCCAGGATGTTTGCAGAAGTGATGGACACTTCTATCAGCTCAAGTGGCGCCACCATATGGCAGCAGTGTAAGCACAGTTTGCCACAGCAACCTTAGAATCACATTGAATGTGTGGATGGCTTTGGGTAATATAAACATTTTAATGATACTTGTTCTTCCAATCCATGAGCATGGAATGTTTTTCCATTTCTTTGTGTCTTCTTCTATTTCTTTCGTAAGTGTTCTATAGTTTTCAGTATACAGATGTTTTACCTCTTTGGTTAGTTTTATTCCTAGGTGTCTTACGGTTTTTGGTACAATTGTAAATGGGACCTATTCCTTGAGTTCTCTTTCTGCCGCTTCATTACTGGTATATAGAAATGCAACCGATTTCTGTACACTGATTTTTATATCCCCTGACTTTGCTGGATTCATGTATCAGTTCTAGTAACCTTTTGATGGAGTCTTTTGGGTTTTCTACATAGAGTATTGCCATTTGCCAGACCAGTCTTGAAAATATTATTTGTTTTTCATATGCCATAGATAATACACATTGTTTCACATTAAAAAATGTTATTACCATTTTATGTTATTTTGGTTTTCAATTTACATGATTCCAATTCCCATAAAATACAACACACATGGTATATTTAGATTAACTTTTCAAGATACATTCTAAACAACATGATGTGTCCCAGTTCAACATTGGCGGTAAACAAAACCAAGCTCTCTAGTAATAAGATGATCCAAAATCTTTTATGATTCTTATGACAAGTAAGCATGAATTTTGACCTATTATGTTAACATCTTAACATTCAAGAAACAAAATAAATAAAGTTGGAAGAATAAAGACAACTGGATAATCTGCACATAAGTAAATTTGGAACTCTCTTACTGCTGGCTCTGCCAAGGAAGTACTTTGTTTGAGATACTGGTGCTCAGTAAAAAAGTGAAAAATAAGTAAAAACAATTGCCCAATCTGTTCTGGGAGTCCTGGAAGTATGATGAGATATAAAAATATGTGAGTATGCAGCTATAATCTTAGCTTTAAAAAACCATATTTTACTCATATTAATATTTATCCAATTCAATAAATTGTATATGTTTACCATAGACATAAGCCAAAATACTTTAATAAGAAATTAAGTTCATTTTTGCATTTATTTAGGCCAACATGGCCTTTGAAACTTGAAAAATAATTTGGCAGAGGTGAAAGTAAATGTGGCTTACTTTGCAGCTGTTATCTATTTTCTGAACAAAAAAAAATTATGTACAGAACATTTTGACTCTAAAAAAGTTACATTTCTCTATAATTATAGTCTCCTTTCTCACTCAGCTGAGCAACTGTGAAAAAGAAACCCCTCCGCATGTATGAAGATAAACTAAGTGCACAGACTAATAGGAAGGTATGGTGGATATTAATAGAAAAGCTAGATTTGGCAAACTACTCTCCATTTAGTTAAATATGCTGCAGAATCGTAAAATGCTTACATACTAGAGAAATTGACTTCACAGGCATCTTTGGCGCTGTACATTCAAAATGCATCACTTGCTCTTTTTTCATTTAGTTTTTTAAGTGAAATGAATTATCATTAGAAATAGGGACGCCTGGGTGGCTCAGTTGGTTAAGCAGCTGCCTTCGGCTCAGGTCATGATCCCAGCGTCCTGGGATCAAGTCCCACATCGGGCTCCTTGCTTGGCGGGGAGCCTGCTACTCCCTCTGCCTCTGCCTGCCATTCTGTCTGCCTGTGCTCGCTCGCTCTCCTCTCTCTCTGACAAATAAATAAAATCTTTAAAAAAAAAAAAAAAAAAAAGAAATCCTCAAACTTCAAAAACCAGCCTCTGTTAAGACAACAAGGTTACCTGAGATGCCCAGCATGAACCAAGTACTATTTGACCCACTGAGCCATATAACTGGGTGTGCCCAGCAGCTGACCATCACCAAGTGGAGACTGCATCCATTAGATGGGGCTCAAACTGCTACTGAAGACAGTTACTGGCATGAGCCATGACTCTGATTCCTATGGCACAATCCCTCTTGCAAAGGCCCTAGGTTGCTCTTTTTTTTTTTTTTTTTTTTTAGATTTTATTTATTTATTTGAAGAGAGAGAGAGCACAAGTAGGCAGAGAGAGAGGGGAGCAGAGAGCTCGATCCCAGGACCCTGAGACCGTGTCCTGAGCTGAAGGCAGAGGCTTAACCCACTGAGCCACCCAGGCACTCCCCCGCTAAGATGCTCTTGACATAGACCCAGCTACATGAGATGGCAGAAGGCAAAAAAGAAAGGAGCAGAAAAATCCATGAAAAGAATGATTGGAAATAGGATTTATAGCAGGAACAGCAACCAACCATTTTATAGAGAATTCCTTCCCAAAGTGTGCTGCACGGAGCACCAGCTCTTGGTTACTAGTAGATAGTACACATGCACATACAGACATGAGTTCTGGAGGCAGCTAGAGGAACTCTGGGTTCAACAGACTGAAGCTTATTTTGGGGTCTTTGCATCTGCACACAGTTTTTTTCTCATCTCTGAGATTTCCAATCTGTTGGATCATATCACCAAATAGTTATCCTCAAAAAAGGGAACTAGTGCATTCCAGAATGGTGTTTGTTACCTTTTTTCCTACCTAATCATCCTGTGGCTGGTCAGGCGCCACAGTTATTCCTACTTTTTTCACAATTGGCACTAAAATGAGATGGGCATAACTCCGCCAACAGCACGTGCCCTCCCCATCCCAGTCACCGATGCATTGTATTCCATGTCCATCTCTACTGATGTTCAGCCTGAGAGGCTATTTCTTAAGTAGGAGTAATGTGAAGGTCATATGCCAAGACTTGTTTTCTAATTGGTGAAAGCCACAGTGTCCAATACAGTACTTCTTATATGTAGCTATAAAAATTATAATTTAATTTAAAAATTAATTCTTTATTCACACCAGCCACATTTCAAGTGTTCATGAGCCACATGCAGCCAGTAGCTACCTCACTGGGTGGTGTATGTAGTCAGTTTTCATCATCACAGTAAGTTCTGTTGAACAGCACTGGGCCAGTGTTACACCACCTGCACACACACACACAGAGACACCTTCCGTTTGGAGGAAGCTCAGGAAATCTTAGGAGCCTGCGGAATCTCATGAAGAAATCCACACTTGACAGCATCCACACCTCTAACTCGCCTGGTAAATGAGCTAACCCCAAGCATGCAGGTAAAAGAAAACATCCACCGCCAACGTTTCTAGACATTCCTGCTTCTCAAAACAATTATAAACCACAGGGACACACGTGTGCATGTGCTTGTGTGCACGTGTGTGCACAGACACACACTATTCTTTTCTCCAAATAGAAGATAACAAACTGATTGACCAAAGGCATCATGATAATTAGAACTATACTGTGTCCTGTGTCTTCATAGTTCCAATCATCCTTGACTCTCCAAAAACTACTTTAATTTCCTTTGGCTCCAAACTATTTGATATACTTTAAGAAGTGAGGTCAGCCTTTGGAAAACTGAGCCACAGTAATTCTACCCTGAGATAATAGGGATCAGTGGGACAGTCTCCAAGCCACCAAAACTCATTCCTTCATGATTTATTTTCTTGTTGATGAACTACATTTTATTTGCAAATTAAGCTCATTTTAAAGGTTCAAGGTTACATGCTTCATGTTGTTTCTAGGTCTTTTTACAATCTGCCTGCCTAACATGGTTTATAGTTGGTTAACATTCCCTAAGGGGGTCAGGGTCAACAACAAGTCAAGGATCAGAGAAATTCCAGGGAATCTGGTCAAGAACAAGCCAGAATCAGAAATCAGAGGATTAGCCAAAGTTTCAAACCAATAATTCCCAAACCTGACTACTAACCAGAAATAACTTGGAGCCTTAACAACACTAAGGCCTGGGCCCTACCATCAGAGATACTGATTATAGTCTGGAGAATTGAAATTATTTAAAATCTCATCCAGTGATTTTAAAATAGTACATTCAAGGTTCAGAACAACTATCTGAGAAAATATGTGGGTCCCAGCCTCTATAACAGGCACTCTATAGACCACTGGGCCAAATCCAGCCCAGCACTGGAATCCAACCCATTTGTTTATATGCTGTTTGTAGCTGCTTTCCCCTCTACAATGACAGAGTTGAGGGGTTGTCATGAAACCATGTGACACAAAAGGCCTAAAATATTTGCTATCTTGCCATGACTGAAGAAGTTTGTTGACCCCAGCCCTAGAGCAGTCATTCTCAAAATTTGACCAGTAGCATCAACATTATGTAGGCGTTTGTTTGGTATGTAAATTCTTAGGCCCTCCCCAGACCTACTGACTCAGAAGGTCTGGAGGCCAGGCCCAGCAACCTATATTTTAATTAGCTCTCTAGTTGACTCTGATGTTTGCTAGCACAGTGGTTTTGTTCTCAAACTTTAACATGTACCAGAATCAGCTGGAGTGCTTGTTAAACAGATGGTTGTGCTCTACCCACATCTTCTGATTCAGTAGGTGCTGGGAGAGGACAAGATTTTGCATTTCTAGTAAATTCCCAGGTGACACTGATGTGCTGGTCAACAGCATCACACACTTTGAGAATCATCGCCCCAAAGATTCTGATTTGATTGATCTATGGTGAGATCCATTTATAAAACCCATTCAGATGATTCTAATGAGCTGCCCGGATTGAGACTTACCTTTTTTAGTTTCTGAATGTATCTCTGAGTTCAAAGCAGCAAGGGATACAGAATCAAGACAGTAAGGCAAGTGAAACCAGATATCATGACATAGACATGTCCCAGGCACGATATTAAGTGCTGAGAATATAAAGGTCCCTGCCTTCATGGACCACACAATTTAAAAGAAGAGGCAGATAAACAAAACATCATAATATATATAATTAAAAACTGTGACAAGTGTTTTGAAAGAACACTTGATAGAATTAGGGGAACATATAACTAGGAGTTCTGATTAAGCCCAAAGGGCAAAGAATACTTTTTTGAGAAGTTGACAACTGATTGAGCAGGGACCCAAAGAGTGATAAGTAGGAGATAACAAAGCAAGGTGGGAAGTGCTCCAGGCAGAGCGAACAGAACACCCGAAGGCCTACTGTCAGAAGGGATTTTGATTAATTTGAAGAGTTGAAAGGGAATGAGGCTCAAGAGATAGGTAAGGGACAGGGAATGAAGGATCCTGATGATTGAGTTTAGATACAGATTTTCTCTTATGTGATTCTACTAAAAACAATGTGTCAGTGCACTTGATTTCACTGGTAAATTAGGGAAGAAAAGCATATATAGTTACGTGAATGAATGAAGAAGGTTCAATTGCAGGGAATTCTGATGAGTAGATTAGAAGCAAAGTAACTATACAATTACATTCAATACTGATTTTTATGTTGAATTACTTGCTGTTTTATAGAAGAGAAAAAGTATATGACTTTTCCTTATTTATTTTCAGGGCACTCTTCCCTTGATTTCATGTGTCAAAATATAGTGGAACTCTGATATTTGACTATCTAAAGGTTTTTATCTTTCCTTCCAAATTTCAAATCAAAATAATTAAAATGGTCCACCAGCATAAATTTAATCTCCAAAGACTCAATAGGAGCAGTTACTTTCAGACAGTTGTCAGCAGGTACTCTGGTAAATTTAGGTGCAAATGTTGCCAGATTATTACCATTTGGGGAACTTTTAAAGAGCCTCTTTGAAAACTAATCCAATAAAATATGAATCTTAGATGTAGGAATTTTAGACACTTGTCACTAAAGTGTAAGTACTTTTTTTTTTTTAAGATTTTATTTATTTATTTGACAGACAGAGATCATAAGTAGGCAGAAAGGCAGGCGGCAGAGGGGGTGGGGGGGAAGCAGGCTCCCCGCCTAGCAGACAGCCTTTTGTGGGGCTCGATCTCAGGACCCTGGGATCATGACTGGAGCCGAAGGCAGAGGCTTTAACCCACTTAGCCACCCAGGGGCCCTGTATTTAAGTACTTTTTAAGGAATATGGTATTTCTTATCTTCTATCACATCATTTAATGTAAGTGCTCTTAAGAATGTCTATCTCTGCCTCACATGCTAGATCTCTGACACTGCATACATCTCTCTTTTTGTATTTGTAACCTGTGGTTCCAAAAATTCACCACAGTCCTTTCTTCTTTCCAATATCATAGTTCTCAGTTTATTTATTTTCTGTTCACTATTATGTACAACCTATTATGTACAATCTAGACAAAAGTCTTTAAATATAAACATACAGGTCCTGTATAATTCCAACTATAGGACATTCTGGGAAAGACAAACTATGAAGGGAGGTCTGGGTGGCTCAGTTTTTGGGTGTCTGCCTTCAGCTCAGGTCGTGATCTCAGCATCAGGGGATCAAGACCCGCATCAGGCTCCCTGCTCAGTAGGAGGCCTGCTTCTCCCTCTCCCACTCCCCCTGCTTGTGTTCCTCTCTCGCTGCCTCTCTCTCTCTCTCTCTCAATCTCTGTCGAATAAATAAATAAAATCTTTAAAAAAAAAAGACAAAACTGTGAAGATAGTAAAAACATTGTTAGTTGTCAAGAGTTAGAGGGCAGAGAGGGATAAATAGGTGGAACACAGAGGATTATTAAACAATGAAATTATTCTGTATGATAATATTCCTTATGACAATACATATGTTATAATAAAATATAGTATTTAATATGATATTAGTATATATGTGTGTACATATATATAAAATATATGAGATGTACGATATCATTGTGTTTTGTTTTGTATTGTGTTTGTTTGGGTTGTGTTTTGTTTTTCTTTACTATTATTATATATATATGTAATTGCATTTATGCATACTTATATATGTAATTTTATATAGACATACTTTACTACATTATGTATACATTATATGTTCTTTGCTACATTATACATGCATAGCACCTATTAGATACACAAATAACACAATAAATGATCTTTTATTGATGTCATTTCCATTTATACTAATCTGTTCCCGGATTATATTCCTAGAAGTTGAAATGCTGGGTCAAAGAGTAAATGAACATGCACTTTGGAAAAATATTGCCAAATTTCTTTTCATAGGGACATATCAATTTTGCCTTCCTCCCAGTACTGTACTAGAGTGTCTGTTTCATAACAACCTTGCCAACAGAATATGCTGTCAAATGTGGATTGTTGCCAATCCGATAGGTGAGAAATAGTAACTCAATATAGTTTTAATCTGCATTTCTTCTATTATAAGTGAGCTAGAATATCTTTAAGTATCTTTAAAGGTCAGAAACTCAGTTTTCACTTCATATGAACCACATGCCATGTCTTTTGCTGATTTTTCTATCACTATTCGCTTTTCCCTTTCCTCTTTTTCGTACCTTCTTTATTTCTTAGATATTTAAGATGCAAATATTTTCTCCACAATGTGTGATTTTTCCTCTGTTTTTTATGGTGATTTGCCATACAATTGGTTTTTGTTTGTTTGTTTTTTAAAAGATTTTATTTATTTATTCGACAGACAGAGATCATAAGTAGGCAGAGAGCCAGGCAGAGAGAGAGAGGGGGAAGCAGGCTCCCTGCTGAGCAGAGAGCCCGATGCGGGGCTCGATCCCAGGGTCCTGGGATCACGACCTGAGGGGAAGGCAGAGGCTCTAACCCACTGAGCCACCCAGGCGCCCCCATACAATTGTTTTTAAATAGTCAAATCTATCAATTCTTCCTTAAATGAGAAAGCCATGAAGTTTTAGCTGTTTTCCTAACAATGGTGATAAATTTGGGTTCATTCATCACCTCTCACCCAGGCACTATTACAAATAATGAATAATATCTCTCAAAAATCTAAATGTCATCTTAAAAGAGTGTGTGAGCACAGTGATATCATTAGTCTACCCAACGGTCAAATTAAGTGTGCAGCTTTGACTTCTTAGTTCTTTTCATTCAACTGCACATTATGATATTCTCATCTGTACCAGGCCCCTCATTTTGCTGAGGAAGTAATGGGGGCTCAGAAAAGTGTGCTGGTTTACCAGCATGCTCCCCTTTAATTAGGGGAAACGATTCTTGCCCTGGAGCCCAACCTCTTAATTCTTTCCACTTCCTCATCCTGATTTAACCTAGGGCCCATTGATTTATATATTCATAAATCACCATGTAAAATGTTCATGTTCTCTTTATTCTACTTCTTAACAAACCTTTCTTTTTATATCTCCGCTCTTCTTTGGAAAATTTAACCAGGAATTATTTGGACTTTTTCTTGCTTAATGGAGAAAAAGCAAAAGAGTACCAGTGAGAAAACAAAGATGACATGTGTACTCCCTTCGTTATACATCCCTTTCCCAGATGCAGATTAAAAACTGCTGCGTTTTGCACGTTCCTTACTACAGTCTTGCCTGATAGGGTAGACTGTGACTTCCCACAGCATCTCCCTCTCCAAGCTAGATAGTTAAAAGTAATGAGAGAGGTTTCCTTCCTTCAACTAAAGTTGAAACATACTATACAGTTTGACCATATTATTCTAACTTTTAAATCAGTTCAATCACATATTATTGCTCTCAGTTATTAATATGAATACCTTTTAGAATGTGTTTAAAGCTGAAGAGGAGAAAAATGAAGCAGTAAGAAGGTAGGATATTTATCTTTTTCTCTCTAGCCAACAATCAATTCAATGATCCATTTTCTACATACACATATATCTTTTTTTTGTTTGTTTGTTTTTTAATTAATTTTATTTTTTATAAACATATAATATATTTTTATCCCCAGGGGTACAGGTCTGGGAATCACCAGGTTTACACACTTCATAGCACTCACCATAGCACATACCTCCCCAGTGTCCATAATCGCACCCCCCTCCCAACCCCCCTCCCCCCATCAACCCTCAGTTTGTTTTGTGAGATTAAGAGTCACAATTCCATCTTGTTTCATTTACTCTTCTCCTACCCCCTTAACCCCCCATGTTGCATCTCCTCTCCCTCATATCAGGGAGATCATATGATAGTTGTCTTTCTCCGATTGACTTATTTCGCTAAGCATGATACCCCCTAGTTCCATCCACGTCGTCGCAAATGGCAAGATTTCATTTCTTTTGATGGCTGCATAGTATTCCATTGTGTATATATACCACTTCTTCTTTATCCATTCGTCTGTTGATGGACATCTAGGTTCTTTCCATAGTTTGGCTATTGTAGACATTGCTGCTATAAACATTCGGGTGCACGTGCCCCTTCGGATCACTACGTTTGTATCTTTAGGGTAAATACCCAGTAGTGCAATTGCTGGGTCATAGGGTAGCTCTATTTTCAACTTTTGGAGGAACCTCCATGCTGTTTTCCAGAGTGGTTGCACCAGCTTGCATTCCCACCAACAGTGTAGGAGGTTCCCCTTTCTCCGCATCCTCGCCAGCATCTGTCATTTCCTGACTTGTTAATTTTAGCCATTCTGACTGGTGTGAGGTGATATCTCATTGTGGTTTTGATTTGTATTTCCCTGATGCCGAGTGATGTGGAGCACTTTTTCATGTGTCTGTTGGCCATCTGGATGTCTTCTTTGCAGAAATGTCTGTTCATGTCCTCTGCCCATTTCTTGATTGGATTATTTGTTCCTTGGGTGTTGAGTTTGCTAAGTTCTTTATAGATTTTGGACACTAGCCCTTTATCTGATATGTCATTTGCAAATATCTTCTCCCATTCTGTCAGTTGTCTTTTGGTTTTGTTCACTGTTTCCTTTGCTGTGCAAAAGCTTTTGATCTTGATAAAATCCCAAAAGTTCATTTTTGCCCTTGCTTCCCTTGCCTTTGGTGATGTTCCTAGGAAGATGTTGCTGCGGCTGAGGTCGAAGAGGTTGCTGCCTGTGTTCTCCTCGAGGATTTTGATGGATTCCTTTCTCACATTGAGATCCTTCATCCATTTGGAGTCTATTTTTGTGTGTGGTGTAAGGAAATGATCCAGTTTCATTTTTCTGCATGTGGCTGTCCAATTTTCCCAACACCATTTATTGAAGAGGCTGTCTTTTTTCCAGTGGACATTCTTTCCTGCTTTGTCGAAGATGAGTTGACCATAGAGTTGAGGGTCCATTTCTGGGCTCTCTATTCTGTTCCATTGATCTATGTGTCTGTTTTTGTGCCAGTACCATGCTGTCTTGATGATGACAGCTTTGTAATAGAGCTTGAAGTCCTGAATTGTGATGCCACCAACTTTGGCTTTCTTTTTCAATATTCCTTTGGCTATTCGAGGTCTTTTCTGGTTCCATATAAATTTTAGGATTATTTGTTCCATTTCTTTGAAAAAAATGGATGGTACTTTGATAGGAATTGCATTAAATGTGTAGATTGCTTTAGGTAGCATAGACATTTTCACAATATTTATTCTTCCAATCCAGGAGCATGGAACATTTTTCCATTTCTTTGTGTCTTCCTCAATTTCTTTCATGAGTACTTTATAGTTTTCTGAGTATAGATTCTTAGTCTCTTTGGTTAGGTTTATTCCTAGGTATCTTATAGTTTTGGGTGCAATTGTAAATGGGATGGACTCCTTAATTTCTCTTTCTTCTGTCTTGTTGTTCGTGTAGAGAAATGCAACTGATTTCTGTGCATTGATTTTATATCCTGACACTTTACTGAATTCCTGTACAAGTTCAAGCAGTTTTGGAGTGGAGTCTTTTGGGTTTTCCACATATAGTATCATATCATCTGCAAAGAGTGATAGTTTGACTTCTTCTTTGCCGATTTGGATGCCTTTAATTTCCTTTTGTTGTCTGATTGCTGAGGCTAGGACTTCTACTACTATGTTGAATAGCAGTGGTGAGAACGGACATCCCTGCCATGTTCCTGACCTTAGCGGAAAAGCTTTCAGTTTTTCTCCATTGAGAATGATATTTGCGGTGGGTTTTTCATAGATGGCTTTGATAATATTGAGGTATGTGCCCTCTATCCCTACACTTTGAAGAGTTTTGATCAGGAATGGATGCTGTACTTTGTCAAATGCTTTTTCAGCATCTATGGAGAGTATCATATGGTTCTTGTTCTTTCTTTTATTAATGTGTTGTATCACATTGATTGATTTGTGGATGTTGTACCAACCTTGCAGCCCTGAAATAAATCCCACTTGGTCGTGGTGAATAATCCTTTTAATGTACTGTTGAATCCTATTGGCTAGTATTTTGGCGAGAATTTTTGCATCTGTGTTCATCAAGGATATTGGTCTGTAGTTCTCTTTTTTGATGGGATCCTTGTCTGGTTTTGGGATCAAGGTGATGCTGGCCTCATAAAATGAGTTTGGAAGTTTTCCTTCCATTTCTATTTTTTGGAACAGTTTCAGGAGAATAGGAATTAGTTCTTCTTTAAATGTTTGGTAGAATTCCCCTGGGAAGCCATCTGGCCCTGGGCTTTTGTTTGTTTGGAGATTTTTGATGACTGTTTCCATCTCCTTACTGGTTATGGGTCTGTTCAGGCTTTCTATTTCTTCCTGGTTCAGTTGTGGTAGTTTATATGTCTCTAGGAATGCATCCATTTCTTCCAGATTGTCAAATTTGTTGGCGTAGAGTTGCTCATAGTATGTTCTTATAATTGTCTGTATTTCTTTGGTGTTCGCTGTGATCTCTCCTCTTTCATTCATGATTTTATTTATTTGGGTCCTCTCTCTTTTCTTTTTGATAAGTCTGGCCAGGGGTTTATCGATCTTATTAATTCTTTCAAAGAACCAGCTCCTAGTTTCGTTGATTTGTTGTTCTATTGGTTTTTTGGTTTCTATTTCATTGATTTCTGCTCTGATCTTTATGATTTCTCTTCTCCTGCTGGGTTTAGGGTTTCTTTCTTGTTCTTTCTCCAGCTCCTTTAGGTGTAGGGTTAGGTTGTGTACCTGAGACCTTTCTTGTTTCTTGAGAAAGGCTTGTACCACTATATATTTTCCTCTCAGGACTGCCTTTGTTGTGTCCCACAGATTCTGAACCGTTGTGTTTTCATTATCATTTGTTTCCATGAATTTTTTCAATTCTTCTTTAATTTCCTGGTTAACCCATTCATTCTTTAGAAGGATGCTGTTTAGTCTCCATGTATTTGGGTTCTTTCCAAATTTCCTCTTGTGATTGAGTTCTAGCTTTAGAGCATTGTGGTCTGAAAATATGCAGGGAATGATTCCAATCTTTTGATAACGGTTGAGACCTAATTTAGGACCAAGAATGTGATCTATTCTGGAGAATGTTCCATGTGCACTAGAGAAGAATGTGTATTCTGTTGCTTTGGGATGAAAAGTTCTGAATATATCTGTGATGTCCATCTGGTCCAGTGTGTCATTTAAGGCCTTTATTTCTTTGTTGATCTTTTGCTTGGATGATCTGTCCATTTCAGTGAGGGGAGTGTTAATGTCCCCTACTGTTATTGTATTATTTTCAATGTGTTTCTTTGATTTTGTTATTAATTGGTTTATATAGTTGGCTGCTCCCACGTTAGGGGCATAGATATTTAAAATTGTTAGATCTTCTTGTTGGATAGTTCCTTTGAGTATGATATAGTGTCCTTCCTCATCTCTTATTGTAGTCTTTGGCTTAAAATCTAATTGATCTGATATAAGGATTGCCACTCCTGCTTTCTTCTGATGTCCATTAGCATGGTAAATTCTTTTCCACCCCCTCACTTTAAATCTGGAGGTGTCTTCAGGTTTAAGATGAGTTTTTTGTAGGCAACATATAGATGGGTTTTGTTTTTTCATCCATTCTGATACCCTGTGTCTTTTGATTGGGGCATTTAGCCCATTAACATTCAGGGTAAGTATTGAGAAATATGAATTTAGTGCCATTGTATTGCCTGTAAGGTGACTGTTATTGTATATTGTCTCTGTTTCTTTCTGATCTACTTCTTTTAGGGTCTCTCTTTGCTTAGAGGACCCCTTTCAATATTTCCTGTAGAGCTGGTTTGGTATTTGCAAATTCTTTCAATTTTTGTTTGTCCTGGAAGCTTTTAATCTCTCCTTCTATTTTCAATGATAGCCTAGCGGGATATAGTATTCTTGGCTGCATGTTTTTCCTTGTTTAGTACTCTGAATATATCATGCCAGCTCTTTCTGGCCTGCCAGGTCTCTGTGGATAAGTCTGCTGCCAATCTAATATTTTTACCATTGTACGTTACAGACTTCTTTTCCCGGGCTGCTTTCAGGATCTTCTCTTTGTCACTAAGACTTGTCAATTTTACTATTAGGTGACGGGGTGTGGACCTATTCTTATTGATTTTGAGGGGGGTTCTCTGAACCTCCTGGATTTTGATGCTTGTTCCCTTTGCTATATTGGGGAAATTCTCTCCAATAATTCTCTCCAATATACCTTCTGCTCCCCTCTCTGTTTCCTCTTCTTCTGGAATCCCAATTATTCTAATGTTGTTTCATCTTATGGTGTCACTTATCTCTCGAATTCTCCCCTCGTGGTCCAGTAGTTGTTTGTCCCTCTTTTGCTCAGCTTCTTTATTCTCTGTCATTTGGTCTTCT